>NC_139623.1:68630903-68698403 GCF_964638095.1 Poromitra crassiceps
TTTGGCCCTTATCTCTTCTCTCAAAACATCTCATTGACTCACACTAACTCACTTGTCTTATTCACACTCTGAATGGGAGACACAGAGGAGACAGTTCCAGGCTATAGCGGCACAACACAACTCCTCCATCCTCACATCATCACACAGATGAGACCGGCCAGAGGAAACACTCTTCTCACCGCAATCTGCCAATTACATCCCTCTTGCAGCATTCCCAGCATAACTGCCTGCTCTAAATCCCACATGGAGGCTGAAACATGAAAGACATTTTGTCACGCTCTGAAAATAGACTCTGAGAACTGAGACATTGCTGCGAGCGGCGTCTAGTCTTGAGTGTGAGAAAACAGAAGGGGCACAGAGAAGGAAAAAACTCACTTGAAGTCCTCATGGTTGGCTCACGGGGGAGGGAGTCGACAACGTGCTTATATTTCTGCTATAGTGTCCTCTCCATCCCACGTCACGTCCCTCCACCACTGTCTGTCTGTCTCTCTGTCCACTGCCCGTCTGTCCACTGCCCGTCTGTCCACTTTCTGTCTGTCCACTGCCCGTCTGTCCACTGTCTCCATCAAAATGACAAGGCTTTCTGTGCGTCCCTCCTCACTCCCTCTGGCAGCTCTTCTGTTTACTCTCTGCCTGCCTCTCCCAGCCACCGGCCCCATGCAGCTCCTCTCTCCTCTCTAATTATCTCCTTCTACTCTCTCACTTTCGACTTCATTATGATTCACGTGCAATATCTCTCGCTCTTTTCACTTCTCTCTGCCTTCTTCAGGCTGCACCAGTCTCGCCCCGCTGAAGTTTATTTTTATGCTTATTCTTCTTGTTCTGTCCATTTCGCCCTACCTATTTTATAGTTATAGCTGGGCTTTATCTTGACATCATACAATTTCTATCCTATTTCTAAAACTTGTAGAATTGCTGCACAGTATGTTGCCTCTATCAATAAAAGCTCTCTTTCGATACCACCTCCAAACAACTTTCGATACAACTTCCGATCAACTTTTGTTGACATGGCAAGTAAGTACTTGAACTATAACCTTCCTGCATCTCTCTTACTACTATCTACTACCCACTACTATACCCACCTGCACTCTCTCTCTCTCTCTAATATACTAACAATAATAGGCCATCACACATACTGTAATCCTTCATCCATCCGCTGTGCTCCTAGCCTCCTACCATGCCTGTTGCCTCATCACTTCCATGGAGGAGAAGGCTAATCCGAGCCGGCGTTCGCATCATCAGCAGCCAGCGCCTGCGAGGCCGTAGACCGACGACGACTGGCGGACGCTAACTCAACATGTCAGCTGAACCGAGTGGCAGGCGAGCCATGCAGGAGACTCTGACCTAGGCTTGTCACTGTTGGCTGACTGTACGAAACGGAGGACACACACACACACACACACACACACACACACACACACATGCACGCACACACACACACACACACACGCACACAGTCCAGATGTTGCCCCCAGTGAGTCAGAGAATGTGAAAAGGCTGACGGGTGGAGAAGGGAGAGGGGAGGGCAGCCAGGATGGACAGACCATGTGGGAAAAGCACAGGGAGGAAGACACACCACAGCACACACTGTGTATGAAACACACTGACTGTAGAAACATGGGGCGCTCTGTACGAAACACACTGAGCGGGTGAGAGAAGACGAGCTGCAGATGAAGGCGAGGAGCTGCAGACCAAGGAGAGGAGACAGTATGAGACAGTATGAGGAAGAGACGTTGAAGCCTTTAGACAGATTAGACAGAAGTGGCTGCAATTCAATACTGGGAAAGGTGTTGTTGGCGCCATGTATTGACTGTATTAACACTCTCTAGCTGCTTTCACACATGTCTGGAATTCAGGAGTTATCTAGAGGCCATCCGTATTGGCTGTCATGTGTGAACAGATTTTCGAGGCTCATGCGCGCTCCCACGAGCCTCAGAAGACAGAAGAGCGAGAGCGAAACTCTCAACCCCCACTACCACATTCCACCAGTTGGTCAACTGCATGGCCGGACTCATCATAAAACGGCAGGGGGGCATACAAATAAATGCAAGCTGGGCCTGTTGATGAACAGGTGGTGCCCCTAGGTTTATCCTTAATATAACTAGAGAATAGAAATATTTGATAATTAATAATTTCATAAAATATTAATAATTTTCCGATTATGAATATTTTATCTCACCCAGCTTAATTTAATCCAAATAATGAGCACAACAGTGTCCTAGTATTTTGCACGTTAAAGGACAGCTTCATCTCAATCTCCTCAAACTACTGCAGATTGATGCTATAAGTATATGTGCTGCAATCTCTTGCCTAAACAATGGAGCTTTTCAGTTTATGACCCAGTATAGAGCGGTGGTCTAGTTAACACATCCTATTCATGACTCATTTACTGTACCTCCAATAGAATGCTAAATATAGAGCTGGAACCATTAGTCAATCAATGGATTAGTTGATCGACAGAAATTGAATCGCCAGCATTTTGTGACATTTTATTAGTCAAGAAAATAATCGACGGATTAATCAAAAATGAAAATAATCGTTAGTTGAAGACTTTGAAAACCCTCAATATCCCAAATGCATTTAGGCTGACTTTCCTAGTAATGCATTGTTATACAGCAGCTGTATAGTCCCTATAGATATATTAGGAAATGCCTCATTGCCTTTTGTGTTTGTGTTTGTGTGTGTTTGTGCGAGAGAGATCAAAGGCGCTAAGTGTTGGCGCTGCAACAAAGAGCTTCTATTGAGCTGTGTAGAATTTAATCAAGAGATGAATTAGTACTAAAAAACCACCAAGCACACAGACACACACAGGCAGATGGAGCTAATCCAAGCTGCCCCCTATGATGCCGTTGCTTCATTCCTTCAGTCTATTCCGTGTCCCTGCACGCCTGCTGGCTGCCTGCACGCCTGCTGGCTGCCTGCACGCCCGCTGGCTGCCTGCACGCCCGCTGGCTGCCTGCACGCCCGCTGGCTGCCTGCACGCCCGCTGGCTGCCTGCACACCCGCTGGCTGCCCGCACGCCTGCTGGCTGCCTGCTGCCTGCACGCCTGCTGGCTGCCTGCACGCCTGCTGGCTGCCTGCACTCCTGCTGGCTGCCTGCACGCCTGCTGGCTGCCTGCACGCCTGCTGGCTGCCTGCTGGCTGCCTGCACTCCTGCTGGCTGCCTGCACGCCTGCTGGCTGCCTGCACGCCTGCTGACTGCCTGCACGCCTGCTGGCTGCCTGCACGCCTGCTGACTGCCTGCATGCCTGCTGGCTGCCTGCATGCCTGCTGGCTGCCTGCACGCCTGCTGGCTGCCTGCACTCCTGCTGGCTGCCTGCACGCCTGCTGGCTGCCTGCACGCCTGCTGGCTGCCTGCTGACTGCCTGCACGCCTGCTGGCTGCCTGCACGCCTGCTGACTGCCTGCATGCCTGCCTGCACGCCTGCTGGCTGCCTGCACGCCTGCTGGCTGCCTGCACGCCTGCTGACTGGCCACAATATATGACAACAGGCAGCAAAGCCACCAGGAAAACTGCAGGGAAGGAAGAGAAGACTAGGGCTGGGTATCGCCACTCATTTCCCGATTTGATTTCATACAATTTAATATTTCAGTTCAAATACCAACCTTGTTGGGATATGAAAGAGATTCTCAAAGAACTGATGCTGTATAATGTATATTGTACAAGGAACCCTCTAACCTGCTGCATTATTAAGAATATGAATGTGTACAGATGATTACCAGATCTCATTGTGCTAAGAACCAAGTCTAATGGGGTTAAAGCTTCAAGCACCCATGGGAAAAAGCAGTATACTAAAAGATCAATATTGGGTTTCAGTTCCTTCAAATAAATAGTGATTTTTTAAAACTAGCCCTAAGACAACACTTATGTGTATGAGTGTGTGTGTGTGCATCCGTAAGGTAATTCATTGCATAACAAGGGTGCCAGCTACGTTACATAATGAAAAAGTAGCTGAAAGTCCTTAACACGTTTTTTCTCTGCCAGTACGCCTTTCTTTCCTCTGCCTTTCATTTCCTCCCTTTTATCCGAGGCCTCCTCCACAAGCCGGAGGGGAGGGGGCCAATAACCTTGAGCGTCTCTCCTCACTGTTATGTCTGCCACATACTGAAGTGCCTCGCGTGACATCATTTCCTGCTCTGAATTTCCCAGGGAATCCACAGCGGAGTGTGAGCTAAAAACAGCAACAGGAACAACACTTCCTGGACTTAACACGTCAGTGTGGGAGTCAGCTGGGATCATTGTTGGGGGTTTGTTAGACTGACTGAGCCGCACTGATTTATGATGAAGAGTAAGTAAAAGATACATTTTCAGGCAATAGAGACACTGCATGAAATAGGCCACGCCCCTCACAGGGGAAAGCTCTTCATTCACTTCCACACACCAGCGTCATATTCCTTGAATTAAACATAGCTAAAAGCTGTTGTGTGGTGGTGCTGCGCAGACAACAAATGTACAAAATCGCCAGTTCAAGTTTTTTTTGTACTCCCGAGCAAAACATGGAAGCCATTGAGAATTGGCGAGAAGAAAAATGTGGATGTTGCTGTCAATGAAGTCAGTTGGAGTGTTCCTCTTCCGTATATATGATCTTTGTGTGCAACACGCGACCATGCACGCGACAGGAGAACGCCTGGATTGGGGGGAAATTTGTATTTTCCCCCATTTTGGCCGTGGCTTCTGAATGATGACGTGCTCCGCAGTGTCTCTATGCAGTGTCTCTATGCTGTGTGGGTTTAAACACAACTGTTCAGTCAAACTCCATTCAAATAGATTGCGTGGATTAAGACCAGAAGAGACGTATTAGAGGTAAAAGCACTTGCCTAACCACCGCGGATACCTGCGGGTTCAATTCCCGGCAGCGGCACTTACGACTTGGACAGACGTTCCGAACACAATTGGCCGTGTCTGTGGGTGGGAAGCCGGTGGGGTACTGTATGTGTCCTGATCGCTGCACTAGTGCCTCCCTCTGGTTGGGAGTTCCTGTTTGGGGGGAGGGGAACTGGGGAGAATAGCGTGATGCTCCCACGTGCTTCGTCCTGCTGGTGAAAACTCTTTGCTGTCAGTTGAAAGGAAGCGGCTGGCGACAGCACATGTATCAGAGGAAGCATGTGCTAGTTTCACATTTGGATGAACACTAGAGACACACGTACACATGTACACACACACACAGATGGAGAGAGAGACAGAGAGACAGAGAGAGAGCGAGAGAGAGAGAGGAGTCTGGACAGCAGCCATATTCCCACATAAGCTAAAGCACTTAGTCGGCCATGTTTAAGGGTCAGTGAGGAAAAGGTGGTGCAGAGGCAGAGGGGGAGTGATGGCTTCAGAGGAATATGTCTCTCCTGTCCTGCACTGCAGTGATGTCAAGCCCTCAGGAATGACCTGTCAAAGTGATGAAATCAGTACAGGTTCCAGCACAGACTCTTGTGTGTACACTGTGGGAGACAGCTGGAGAGAGACTGCCAAGACATTTTTAAATCTGTCAGCGTCTATCTCCATGTTGACACACTGAAAGGTTTGAAAAGAAGTTGTATGCTGGATGTAGATTTGCAGCTGACCGTGTGGCTATGATACTAACAAGTGTTAAACAACCAGGATTGCTTGGTTAGTGGAAAGAGTTGGCTGTAGTGCTGGGAAGTCTCAAAGGGGGAAACATTACAGGAAAACACAAGAAGGTTAAGGTGATAAAGTGGCATACTTGGTTATGCCACTGTTTCTCCAGCAGAGGGTATTAAAGCAATGCATTTAAGCCTTCAAATCATTCTGTTGCTCGAGCTGCGGTTGCTGAAGTGGAGACAACAAGGTGGTACATTCAGTACATATCTTCATATATATATATATATATATATATATATATATATATATATATATATATATATATATACACACATACATATGTATATACATATGTATGTATATATATAGGGTCACTGAGTTCTCTGATTTTAACTAGAATCTACCAGCTGCTGACAATTGGAATGCATCTGGTGTGTGTGTGTGTGTGTGTGTGTGTGTGTGTGTGTGTGTGTGTGTGTGTGTGTGTGTGTGTGTGTGTGTGTGTGTGTGGTATGTGTGTGTGTGTGTGTGTGTGTGTGTGTGTGTGTGTGTGTGTGTGTGTGTGTGTGTGTGTGTGAGAGAGACAGACAGACAGACAGACAGCAACAGAAAGAGAGAGAGAGAGAGAGAGAGAGAGTGTGTGTGTGTGTGTGTGTGTGTGTGTGTGTGTGTCTGTGTGTGTGTGTGTGTGTGTGTGTGTGTGTGTGTGTGTGTGTGTGTGTGTGTGTGTGTGTGTGCCTGATTGTGTGTAAAATGTGTAAATGCATCATAGCCTTACTCAAAAACAGCACAGGTATAAACTTGCTTCTCCATCGACATTCCGCCCCTGCGCCAGTTCTCTCTCTCCTCCTGTCTCTCTCTCTCTCCTGTCTCTCTGTCTCTCTCTCTCCTGTCTCTCTGTCTCTCTCTCTCTCCTGTCTCTCTGTCTCCTCCTGTCTCTCTGTCTCCTCCTGTCTCTCTCTATCCTGTCTCTCTGTCTCCTCCTGTCTCTCTCTCTCTCCTGTCTCTCTGTCTCCTCCTGTCTCTCTGTCTCCTCCTGTCTCTCTGTCTCCTCCTGTCTCTCTGTCTCCTCCTGTCTCTCTCTCTCTCCTGTCTCTCTGTCTCCTCCTGTCTCTCTCTCTCTCCTGTCTCTCTCTCTCCTCCTGTCTCTCTCTCTCTCCTGTCTCTCTGTCTCCTCCTGTCTCTCTCTCTCTCCTGGCTCTCTGTCTCCTCCTGTCTCTCTGTCTCCTCCTGTCTCTCTCTCTCTCCTGTCTCTCTGTCTCCTCCTGTTTCTCTGTCTCCTCCTGTCTCTCTGTCTCCTCCTGTCTCTCTCTCCTGTCTCTCTGTCTCCTCCTGTCTCTCTGTCTCCTCCTGTCTCTCTCTCTCTCCTGTCTCTCTGTCTCCTCCTGTTTCTCTGTCTCCTCCTGTCTCTCTGTCTCCTCCTGTCTCTCTGTCTCCTCCTGTCTCTCTCTCTCTCCGTCTCCTCCTGTCTCTCTGTCTCCTCCTGTCTCCTCATGTCTCTCTCTCTCTCCTGTCTCTCTGTCTCCTCCTGTCTCTCTTTCTCCTCCTGTCTCTATGTCTCCTCCTGTCTCTCTCTCTCTCTCTCCTGTCTCTCTGTCTCCTCCTGTCTCTCTGTCTCCCCCTTTCTCTCTCTCTCTCTCTCCTGTCTCTCTGTCTCCTCCTGTTTCTCTGTCTCCTCCTGTCTCTCTCTCTCCTCCTGTCTCTCTCTCTCTCTCCTGCCTCTCTGTCTCCTCCTGTCTCTCTGTCTCCTCATGTCTCTCTCTCTCCTGTCTCTATGTCTCCTCCTGTCTCTCTGTCTCCTCCTGTCTCTCTCTCTCCTCCTGTCTCTCTGTCTCCTCCTGTCTCTCTCTCTCCTGTCTCTCTCTGTCTCCTCCTGTCTCTCTCTCTCTCCTCCTGTCTCTCTGTCTCCTCCTGTCTCTCTCTCTCCTCCTGTCTCTCCTGTCTCTCTGTCTCCTCCTGTCTCTCTCTCTCCTGTCTCTCTGTCTCCTCCTGTCCCTCTCTCTGTCTCCTCCTGTCTCTCTCTCTCCTCATGTCTATCTGTCTCCTCCTGTCTCTCTGTCTCCTCCTGTCTTTCTCTCTCCTCCTGTCTCTCTGTCTCTCCTGTCTCTCTGTCTCCTCCTGTCTCTCTCTCTCTCCTGTCTCTCTGTCTCCTCCTGTCTCTCTCTCTGTCTCCTCCTGTCTCTCTGTCTCCTCCTGTCTCTCTGTCTCCTCCTGTCTCTCTCTCCTCCTGTCTCTCTGTCTCCTCCTGTCTCTCTCTCTCCTCCTGTCTCTCTCTCTCCTCCTGTCTCTCCTCCTGTCTCTCTGTCTCCTCCTCCTGTCTCTCTGTCTCCTCCTGTCTCTCTCTCTCTCCTGTCTCCTCCTATCTCTCTTTGTCTCCTCCTGTCTATCCTCCTGTCTCTCTGTCTCCTCCTGTCTCTCTCTCTCTCCTGTCTCTCTGTCTCCTCCTGTCTCTCCTCCTGTCTCTCTGTCTCCTCCTGTCTCTCTGTCTCCTCCTGTCTCTCTGTCTCCTCCTGTCTCTCTCTCTCTCTCTCTCCTGTCTCTCTGTCTCCTCCTGTCTCTCTGTCTCCTCCTGTCTCTCTGTCTCCTCCTGTCTCTCTCTCTCCTGTCTCTCTCTCCTCCTGTCTCTCTGTCTCCTCCTGTCTCTTTGTATCTCCTGTCTCTCTCCCCTCCTGTTTCTCTGTCTCCTCCTGTCTCTCTCTCTCTCTCCTGTCTCTCTGTCTCCTCCTGTTTCTCTGTCTCCTCCTGTCTCTCTCTCTCCTCCTGTCTCTCTCTCTCTCTCCTGTCTCTCTGTCTCCTCCTGTCTCTCTCTCTCCTGTATCTCTGTCTCCTCCTGTCTCTCTGTCTCCTCCTGTCTCTCTCTCTCCTCCTGTCTCTCTGTCTACTCCTGTCTCTCTCTCTCCTGTCTCTCTCTGTCTCCTCCTGTCTCTCTGTCTCCTGTCTCTCTCTCTCCTCCTGTCTCTCTGTCTCCTCCTGTGTCTCTCTCTCCTGTCTCTCTCTGTCTCCTCCTGTCTCTCTGTCTCCTCCTGTCTCTCTGTCTCCTCCTGTCTCTCTCTCTCCTCCTGTCTCTCTGTCTCCTCCTGTCTCTCTGTCTCCTCCTGTCCCTCTCTCTGTCTCCTCCTGTCTCTCTGTCTCCTCCTGTCTTTCTCTCTCCTCCTGTCTCTCCTGTCTCCTCCTGTCTCTCTCTCTCCTGTCTCTCTGTCTCCTCCTGTCTCTCTCTCTGTCTCCTCCTGTCTCTCTGTCTCCTCCTGTCTCTCTGTCTCCTCCTGTCTCTCTCTCCTCCTGTCTCTCTGTCTCCTCCTGTCTCTCTCTCTCCTCCTGTCTCTCTGTCTCCTCCTGTCTCTCTGTCTCCTCCTGTCTCTCTGTCTCCTCCTCCTGTCTCTCTGTCTCCTCCTGTCTCTCTGTCTCCTCCTGTCTCTCTGTCTCCTCTTGTCTCTCCTCCTGTCTCTCTGTCTCCTCCTGTCTCTCTCTCTCTCCTGTCTCCTCCTGTCTCTCTGTCTCCTCCTGTCTCTCTTTGTCTCCTCCTGTCTATCCTCCTGTCTCTCTGTCTCTCTCTCTCTCCTGTCTCTCTGTCTCCTCCTGTCTCTCCTCCTGTCTCTCTGTCTCCTCCTGTCTCTCTGTCTCCTCCTGTCTCCTCCTGTCTCTCTCTCTCTCCTGTCTCTCTGTCTCCTCCTGTCTCTCTGTCTCCTCCTGTCTCTCTGTCTCCTCCTGTCTCTCTCTCTCCTGTCTCTCTCTCCTCCTGTCTCTCTGTCTCCTCCTGTCTCTTTGTATCTCCTGTCTCTCTCCCCTCCTGTTTCTCTGTCTCCTCCTGTCTCTCTCTCTGACTGTCCCTCTCCACACATTTTTTTGATTTTGCAATCAGCCTGTGTCTGCACCTGATGCTCAATGTAACTGGCAGACAAACTTCTCAGGGGAACAAACAAACAAACACAAGACCTGACATATCATCAACATCTGATTTGTTCAAGTTTATCAACTTTATGCCTAGAAAAATCTCTGGCTTGTTTATTGTTTAGTTTAGCTGTCAATTATGCTGTTGTTAAGGTCAGACATCATTCATGAGCAGTCATTGGTTAGTTCAGCTGTCAATCCAGCCATGTGATTGAATGTAATGTGGGTAAAAGTGATTGGTTGCTAGCTATAGGTGAGCGGGCCTAACCATCAATCAAGGGCAAACACTGTTCAGGTGTTCGCGAGTCCTAGTGAGAAGCAGAGAGCAATGTACGCTGTGGGGGAAGCCAGCGTGGACTCAGACATCATTAACACGTTCACTGCCAATGACGTGTTAATACGTCAAAAAAAATCCAACGGTTGACTGCCAATGACGTGTTAACACATTCACTGCCAGCCGTTTTTCAATACTGTAGTTAGCTTCTGCCAAGGTTTTTTTTTTAGGATTTTGGCTCATCTTTCAAGAGCCGAGGATTCGTTTCTGTTAGGATTTTGTGAACACACAATATCTCAAAAGAACTAATAGAATGTGTGCTTTCTCTGTCTAAAAGAGTTAGTTTGTAGAGTTAGTAGTTATGTAAGCATTAGCAGTTGAATACAGCATGGTTTCAGCGTCTGAAAATTTATTCTGAGATAAACGGCTTTTTGTGAAATTCGATAGAACAGTCACTTTAACCATTCATTTTTGGCATCAGTAAGACGTCAGACATCTAAACAATAGTTTTGAACAGTAATTTCCTCCATAACAGCAGGAAACCCCCCTCTGCTTCCAACTCCTCCCTCCGTGGGCGT
Organism: Poromitra crassiceps; assembly: GCF_964638095.1. Lineage (NCBI taxonomy): Eukaryota > Metazoa > Chordata > Actinopteri > Beryciformes > Melamphaidae > Poromitra > Poromitra crassiceps. Next base: position 68,641,197 of record NC_139623.1, read on the forward strand.
TCTCCTCCGCCCTCCTTGGCTCTGCAGCGGGTCTGTGACAAACGAGTTGCTGCTGCCTGGCTGCTGCCTGGCAGTCTGGATGGGGCTCGCTGGATGGGTTTCGCTCGTTTCTTGGCGTTTCGGTTGAGAGCTCTGATGAAGCTCTTGCGATTCTGGGCTTATTTATGGTGCGTGTTTCAAAGTGTGCATCCAGTCTATTCTTGGAACCCCCCACCGTTGCCACCGCTGTGCGTCAGCGCGAAAGTGAAAGCGTTTTCGCCATCCATTTTACAGTATGAGAACGGCTTCCTCGCGCTTTTCCCTCCAGTTTTGGCTCGCCTCTTTCTACTCTGGAGAGACATGTCGCCACTCAGTGGGTCGGTAAAATAGATTATAAACATTCAATACCTCCAATATTGGTATAGGAGACGTAAAAGGGTTAGATCAACGTCCCACCGTCAAAAAGAAAAAATCGATTTTTTTTTGACGTGTATTAATACGTCATTGGCAGTCAACCGTTGGATTTTTTTTGACGGATTAATACGTCATTGGCAGTGAACGTGTTAACACATTCACTGCCAGGCCGTTTTTCAATACTGTAGTTAGCTTCTGCCAAGGTTTTTTTTTGAGGATTCTGGCTCATCTTTCAAGAGCCGAGGATTCGTTTCTGTTAGGATTTTGTGAACACACAATATCTCAAAAGAACTAATAGAATGTGTGCTTTCTCTGTCTAAAAGAGTTAGTTTGTAGAGTTAGTAGTTATGTAAGCATTAGCAGTTGAATACAGCATGGTTTCAGCGTCTGAAAATTTATTCTGAGATAAACGGCTTTTTGTGAAATTCGATAGAACAGTCACTTTAACCATTCATTTTTGGCATCAGTAAGACGTCAGACATCTTACCAATAGTTTTGAACAGTCATTTCCTCCATAACAGCAGGAAACACCCCTCTCCTTCAAACTCCTCCCTCCGTGTGTGTTCTTCTTGGCTGCAGCGGGCGTGTCACAAGCTCGTTTCTGTTGCTGCTGTAACCTCGCGTCACCAGGCTCACTGCTTTGCTGCTGCTGTGCCTGTCTGCTGGCGGCCGCTGGCCAAGTCTGGATGATGGGCTCGCTCGTTTCTTGGAGTTTCGGTTGAGAGCTTTGATGAAGCTTTTGCGATTCTGGTCATATTTATGCTGCGTGTTTCAAAGTGTGTTCCACCCGTAATCTATTATGCAAATTTGCAATCCCGCACCGCCAGCAATCAGCGCGAAAACGAAAGCGTTTTCGCCAATCCATTTTCATGAGAATGGCTTCCTCACACTGCTTTTTGCTTGCCTTCCTCTAGTCAGGAGAGCACTGTCGCCACTTAGTGGGTCGGTGGAATGGGTTGTACACGTTCGGTGGCTCCAATATTTATATAAGAGATGTAAAAGGGTTAGATGCACATCCCACGGTCAAAAAAAAAAAAAACATTTTTTTGACGTATTAAGGAGAAATGGCATGTTTTTGGAAGAAGTTTGGATACTAGTCTTGTGAGAAGAGATGGACGGTGTTGGTAAAAGCAGGAAGTCAACTGCAACCGGCAGGCTTGCCGTGTCGAGAGAGGAACTTCAATGCTAGAACCAGGAAAGAGAATGTTTTTGACGGGGAACTATAACACAAGACAAGGGACTGTTTGTTTGTAGGTAGCCCCAGAAGTGATCCTGCTACTGTACTATATTATAATATACTCGTGCAGTAGTTAGTCAGTAGTCAGTAGCCAGTAATTTAGCAGGTGCTGTTAAAATGATACTGCTGTCTGAAACAACCGTTTAAAAGCAGTCTTTCCACAGCCTGTGCCGTATATTTAGGAGAGGAGAAGCTTCCTTGTGCCAACAGGAACCTTGGGAGTTTGAGTATTTCATGACATGTTTTGCTTCCCAGGTGTGCTGGATTTGCGTTGATCACTGACTGAGCCGCCGTCTCCGTGTGACTGCATGTGTTTGCTCGCTGCGTGCAAGCAGTGCACCATGATAGTGAGATCAAACACACCCTGCTGTAAATTCAGCACAGGCTGTGGAAAGACTGCTTTTAAACAGTTGTTTCACGCAGGAATATCATTTTATCGGTTATCGACCATAGCAGCAATGGTAATATTGGTATCGGCCAAAATTCATATCGGTGCATCCCTAATACTAATATTCATGTTCCATCTCTCACTTTTGAAAAACATCCAACGGAGAGGAGAAAATAGATGTAACTATGCACAAATTATGAAAATAACTGTTCCCTTTCTATTCAAAAACAACAACACAAACATCTAGTTCTGGAGATCAGAAGGTGTTTTTTTTTATCATAACACAACCTAACTGACTATAACATCCCAGGTGACACAGATCTCATCTTATGATATGCAGATCACAATTTTGCCTCTGTCCATTTCTACCTTGTTGCAGCCTGGTGAGCAGCTGGTGGCGGGCGATGAGGCGTGAGAGGCGCAGGGCCGAGCGGCGGCGCGGGGTGTCGCCCAGCCTCAAGTAGTGCTCCTGACCGTCGGGTGTCATGGCCTCCAGACAGGTGCTCTCGCTGGTGCCCTCCTCGCCGTCACTCTCGCAGCCATTGCTGTCACCTTCTGCGCTGCTGCGGCCATCCATTTCCATACTCCTACGCTCTGTAACGCCGGCATGCTCGACACTGCACTCCACAATGCCACTACTGTCTCGACTGTCAACATCCCCCGCATTGTCCGCACTGTTTACACTCGTAGGGTCCATGACTTTTACAGACTCCGCGGCGCTGCCGGTGATGTCCTCGTGGTCGGCAGTTTCTACAATGCCCGCGCTGTCCAGATTGCTGTTTGCCGTCTCTTCATTCCCCACGGCTTTTGCTACGTCTGCATTCTCCACGGCACCTACACAGCAGTCTGCTGATGCAGCCGCACCGTCCGCGCTCTCCGTAGTGTCCACCTTGTCCACAATGGCTGCCCTGTTCACAGCCTCCATGCTGTACAAAGTAGCGTCTAAGTCTCACTACACCATACGAGTCTGTCTCACTCTCGCCAGGATGATCTGTTTGTCTGCACACTCCCTCAGCATTCCTGCCTTCAACATGCCCTCACTGGAAAAATCCAAATCAGGTCCCCACCCTCTCTCCCTTCCTTCCTTCGGCTCATAGTGAAACCAACGCCATGTGACACGACACACACGCAAGCTTCATCGAAACACATGCACTCCACTGACAACTCCCACACCACCCACCACCCACACCACTGACAACTCCCACCCCACCCACCCACCCACCACCCACACCACTGACAACTCCCACACCACCCACCCACCACCCACCACCCACCACCCACACCCGCAGTCATTCTGAGCTCTCATCTGGGAGGATGAAGACTCGTAAACATCTTGCTTCCACCTCATCCTTCCTTCGGTCACATGACCAGCAGCCAATCATGGCATGATTATATCTGGGAACACTGTCCTGCTTCCTGAACCTGTGCCAGGGACACACTTTGCTATAGCCTCAGGCATAAGTACGTATCTTGTGGGTGTGTGTGTGTGTGTGTGTGTGTGTGTGTGTGTGTGCGTGCGTGCGTGTGTGTGTGTGTGACGTGCGTAGGGCCTGGAAAAAACACCATCCCAACAAGCATATCCCCGAATGTGAAATGGGAAAAGGCAGAACAATGGAGAGTAATGTGGGCATGTGTGGGTGCGCAGAGGAATGTATGTAGGAGCGTGCTATTGTTACTAATGCTGTGTAGGACTGTAATGCTATTGAGAAATGTTGTCTAAATCCACAGCGTAGCATCAAGTGCGTAGCACATGACATTTAGCATCATTCATCAAGCACATGTCCTGTGCCCACAGTGATCCTTGCGGCCCCCAGTTAGTAATACATGCAACCTAATGGGTAGTGGGTGAAATAAGGAGGGCTAAGAGGCCGAAACGTGCGACACAATGTCGCCATACAATAACAGAGGTAAAGCTGCATTCAGCGATGTTTTTGTGTTCAAATAAAGCTGTGTTCACACCGAGATATTTATTTTTCTCTGTCGCTCGATTCTCTTTTTTTGGAATCGCTCTGCCGCTCTGTTTAAATCGCTTGTCAACAGGCACAATAATTGACGGACATCTGGGGGCTATAACGTTACGCAATGTCGTGATGTTTGTCCACTACGAGCCACCATAGTTGTTTACAAGCTAAGCCTATCAGCGTGCTCCTAATGCAAGCTTTATACCGGTAGTACAGACTTCACTTCATGTCAGCTGTCAGCCTGTCAATCAGCTGTCAATGCAGTTTGTTGCCACACAATAAACCAGCGGTTTGTTCCAAGCCAGTGTGATCCTTGACTCACTCTCACACGGCAGCCAATCAGCATTGAACAGCGAGCGACTGATGCCGGCGTATTTTCGCTCGAGTTGGGATATTTCATCTCGGGCGACGAGCAAATTTTCTCCCTATCGCTCTGTCTCTGTCGCTCTGACGCCCAGCGATTTTTCTCCCGGGTGAATATACGCTCAATCGCTCATTTGCATTGACTTCGTATGTAAACTCGATGCCAGCGAAAAAAATAGGTCAGTGTGAACACAGCTTAAGTGTTAAATGGCTCTATATTCTGACAGCAATCACTGAAATAGAGTGTTTGGTCAGTGACTTGAACCCCCCCCCCCCCTGTCCTCTATCTCTCTCCTGTAGTCCTGCAGGCAGGGCGGACGTATCTCCTGTCCTCTATCTCTCTCCTGTAGTCCTGCAGGCTGGGCGGACGTATCTCCTGTCCTCTATCTCTCTCCTGTAGTCCTGCAGGCAGGGCGGACGTATCTCCTGTCCTCTATCTCTCTCCTGTAGTCCTGCAGGCTGGGCGGATGTATCTCCTGTCCTCTATCTCTCTCCTGTAGTCCTGCAGGCAGGGCGGACGTATCTCCTGTCCTCTATCTCTCTCCTGTAGTCCTGCAGGCAGGGCGGACGTATCTCCTGTCCTCTATCTCTCTCCTGTAGTCCTGCAGGCAGGGCGGACGTATCTCCTGTCCTCTATCTCTCTCCTGTAGTCCTGCAGGCAGGGTGGACATATCTCCTGTCCTCTATCTCTCTCCTGTAGTCCTGCAGGCAGAGTGGCTTAGCTAGACAGATTGCCGTTCTGGAGCTGGTTTCCAGAGGGAATATCGTCAGACCAACTCGCCACAGACAGCTATATAACCTACTACACAGGCACGGAGCATTCCTCCTGGCGCATGATTGTATAGGCTACTTTTTTTTACTTTCACTGTCCTTCTTGCTGCATGAGGTGATTTCCCCTGTAATTTTTTATGAAACATTCACACTGTTCCGCCTTGCTGCTCCGACGCTTTCAGGTGGAGGCGGGTTGTCCACTAATACGGCGCTGTGACAACCTTTGCTCCCGGGACAAAAGGCGTACAAGAATTATCCACCAACGCGCGTTCATGACTTTCACATCGGAGGCGCGAATCCTATTTTCCGTGCATTTTTCGGCTTTCAAGGCCGGTGTGAAAGAGCCTGTTGTCTTCCTGCTATGTCTACTAACATCTGTACTATTTGTGATTTGTCTGTCATGTGATAGATTGCTAATTGTTTAGCTATAGGCTGAATCCTTTTGTTACTTATTGCTGACTGCTGTCTCGTTTAACTGCAATACTGTCCTCATTTTATGTCAATTAACCTTTTTTTATAATAGCTCTTAGCTAATATTCCTAGACTGTTTTTTATACTGCATGTTTTGATGTTTCTCTTTATAGCTTTACCTTTTTTAAATCTTTTTAGGGTGACCTCTTAAGACCAGTCCAGGGACAGCAGATGTAAAATAGCCTTCTGCCTAACTAAGGCACATTTACATTTTATGTTTATTAATGTGCATTGTCCCTGTTAAATAAACCTGAAATAAAAAAATAAAAAAATGAACATTAGAGCTTCCTCTTAGGCTGTCAGAAAGGTGTGAGTGAATAGCATATTAAATTCCAGAAAGTATTTTTAAATGCCTATGTGCATTAACCACATCATCACAGTTGGTTAGGTATATGCTTAGTCAGAAAAATGCAGTTAAGTTGTGAAATATCAAATTTCTCTACCACTGAAATGGAGTGATTAGATTAGACTGCCCTCTGGAGGCAGTGTGAGAGGAAATGATCACAACTAAATGGAAGGCTATCTTACCGTATGTATTGTCTTTTTCTTTTACTTTGCCTGTCAATAGTATATGTCTTAAGTCTGTCTGTTCATCTGACAAGGTATCTCTCCAGAAACACCCACGCCACTATGTGGAGGACCCAATGAGTAAAGCCAGGGTCATCACTGCCTGATGCAGGCAGGCCACTGCAGGCTGGCAGAGCAACCCCATAATAGATGTGTGTAAATTGATTCGCATAGTGTAAGGCTGTAGTAAGAGGTCAGTAATATAATATGCATCACTCTGTCTCAGTTACAGCTGCCCTAGACAGAGCAGAAAGTCAACGGACAAATCAACTTCAGAGGAGGCTGAAAAATCTCTCACTCTGTGCCATCTTAAAAAGCATCACCATCACATTCCTCAGATAATCCCATTGAAAGTTGTTTCTTGCAATAAGTAGGCTAGCCTAGCATCCTGTAGCCAATATCAGTAGCCTATATCATCTATATGCGTTATAAATGTATAATGTTAGTTGCTAGCTGTTATGCAATTAATCTCTGTTGTGTGCACATGAATGCGCTTGACACGTACGCTAATCATCATTTGAACAGATATGGCAGCCTGGCTCATATAGGCTGTGGTTTGTGGCGTTCCATTATGGCTGTGATTGTGGGGATGTTCCACGTGTAATTTGCTGAAGAGGCAGACGTCTCGGTAATTACATTAACCGAGGAGGGCAGAGCGGGCCAGACAGCTGCATCTCTCTCTACATCTCGCTCTGTGTGCGTCAGAGAGAGAGAGAGAGGGGGGGGGGGGGGTAACTCTGCATCGGGGACTGTAAATATAAACCGACTCACCCCCAAACTTGGCGCATTGGCCTGTAGAATATTTAACACCATACACAAAAAAACAAGCTACAAATTCAAAATCTAAAATCCCCCAATCTGACAATAATAAACAGCAAAGAAAGCATTCCTCAGAACAACGAAATGTTGCACGATGGCATCTTAACCCCTGTGGGCTTCTGTCCACAGCATGCCTCTGCTGTTATGGACACTACATTTGACAATGACCTTCCCAAAATATCAGTTGCGCGGCGCATGACACTACCGCACAGCCACACAGCCTAGGATCAACTTTTGGCTCGGTATGTGCTACATTTATGGCAAAGTTAATTCAACGTGGTATGTAGCCTATGCTATTTGATGGTGGTATACAATGTAAATAGCCTATATATGACCTCCAATTAGTGATCCAGTCAAAAATCTGAAAAACATTTAATAAAACCACAATTTATAAGCTGTGTTCTCTCTATTTTAAACGTTTAACCATAGGCTACACCACTAATGTGCTGTATATATATCTATGTGAAATGATGTCGAAAACATCAGTCTAAAAGGACAGTCCGCAGTAAATAGCCTGCAGCGGTGGTAGACTGAGTTGGGGAGAATATTGCCCTCCATTCGCTCCCCGGGCCGGGCCGGGCCGGGGGTTTGGCTCTCTGACCTGCCAGCCGCCGCTCCCGGACATTCCTCCATAGCAGATCCCAAGCCTTGGACGTGGAGTCCCGCAGCTGCTCGCTGATCGACCGCCGCAGCTGTAGCTTGGCTGACTTTCGCTTGCTTGTCATTGCGGTGCAGCCCGACGCATAATGACCATTCCCCGTCTAAAAATCAGGTTATATTCCTTTATGAAATCCTTATTCCCGTGTGTGAAGCGAGCGAGCGGCTCGGGCTGGGACCGTCCCGTCCGTGTCTGTCTGCCTGCCTGCCTGCCTTCCGCAATGGTCGTCACCGCTTCACCTGGGTCCGTCCGTCCGCTCCGCTCCGCTCCTCGAGATGTGGCGCTGCGCTGCGTCACCTCCCTGCACCAACAGCGGACTCGTCGAGGCTGCTATTTGGATTTGGAGCCACGAAAGAAATGCATATTTATATGCATAATCTACCCCCCCTTCATCCCCTGCCCTGCCCGGTCCTCTCTGGGGCGAAGGTGCCTACAGAGATGTTCCAACAGAACTTGTGCATGTGAGGCTGGCCATCTGACAAGACGAGCCAGATGTGAGAGGCGGTTCACCCCCCTTCTCCCATGTGCGAGTGTCTCTCTCTCCCACCCATACCCACCCACCCAAACAAGCATATCTTTCAATCCTCTCTCTCTCTAGTCTGGGCACCTTTCATCCCGCTTTTTGTCATGGGGCGTAAACCACGGAACCAGAATGAACACCGGAAGGCAGTGCGCCAAAAAACGTCTTTGTTGCCGTTAGCTTGACGTCTCTTGCCTCGATTAATTGTCTGATGCAAAGCTTCTGTATCGGCTTAAAAGATGTGAGATTGTGAATCCGCAATGTTTCTAAAATAACTTCTTCAAAAACTTCGTTCGGTACGTCCATCTTTTGTTTTGTTGTTTGCCGTTCTGATACTTGGGTCAAATTGTCAAGTTAATGTAAAAGTTGACGAGCTAGAAAGCTGCCCATCCGGTCTAGGGCGGGCTCTAGGCCGGAACCAGGTAGGGTGACAAAATCAATTGTGGGCGGGAGCCAGGCTCTTTCTCACCGAGAAGAGCCTGGTGACGCGAGGTTACTCTCTCTCTCAATTCAATTCAATTCAACTCAAAGGGGCTTTATTGGCATACGTATACATTGCCAAAGCAAGTGTCAAGTCAAGTCAAGTCAAGTTTATTTGTATAGCCCTAATTCACAAGCATGTCCCAGAGGGCTTCACAGAAAAATATGTCTAGCTAATTCTAGCTGACACAACAGTCGCAAATTACAGTAGTAATGATAACACATTGAACAATTGATAGAGAAATATAGAAAAAATAGAAATATAGGAGAGAGCGGAGGAGAGAGCAGGAGAAGGGAGGGAGAGCAGGGGGAATGTGAGAGAGGAGAGAGCAGGAAAGTGATGAGGTGGGGAGGGAATGGGAAATGTTGGGGAGTATAGGAGGTGGGGAAGGAGCAGGGGAAGGGGGAAAGAGGAGAGAGCAGGAGAGGGGAGGGGGAGGGAGGGAGAGCGGGGGGATGTGGGGGAGCAGAGAGCAGGGAGAGGGAATAGGTGGGGAGAGAATGGGAAATGTGGGGGGGGGGGAGAGAACAGAGAAGGAGAGGTGGGGAAGGAGCAGGGGAAGGGGGAAAGAAAGAGAATGGGCGCCATGCTTTAAAATAGGATGGATGCCATGCTTTAGAATAGTGGGGGGGGGGGGGTTTGGGGAAGGGGAGGAGGTGGGGAGGGAGAGCAGGGGGAGTATGAGAGAGTATATGGAGAGAACAGTGAAAGGAGGGCTAGCTGACACAACAGTAGCAAATTACAGTACTAATAATAACACATCAAACAATCATATGATAGAGAAATATAGAACATATGGAAAAAAAATAGGATAGAATGGGTGCCACGCTTTAGGGTAGAATGGGTGCCATGCTTTAGAATAATGGCGGAATAGGTGGGAGAGGATAGAATGGGTGTCATGCTTTGGAGTAGAATGGGTGCCATGCTTTAGAATAGTGGGGGAGGAGAGATCAGGAAAGGGAGGAGGTGGGGAGGCTGCAGGGGAGGGAGAGCAGGGGGAATGTGAGAGAGGAGAGAGCAGGAAGTGGCAGGGAATGGGGAATGTTGGGGAGGAGAGGAGAGGAGGAGGGGAAGGAGCAGGGGAAGGGAGAAAGAGGAGAGAGCAGGAGAAGGGAGGCGGGAGAGCGGGGGGATGTGGGGGAGGAGAGAGCAAATATGCACTGATTTTTTTTTCTTATTGGTATTTAAATATATACAGCAGGAGCAAGATGCAGACCCGGGGCCTATCCTGCTCTGGGTTGAGGGCATTGAGGGTGTTCCATTGTTCTCTCTCTCTCTCTCTCTCTCTCACACACACACACACACATACACACACACACGCATGCACGCACGCACGCGCGCGCGCACGCACGCACACACACACACACACACACACACACACACACACACACACACACACACACACACACACACACACACACACACACACACACACACACACACACACACACACACACACACACACACAGCCACCAGGAAACATTAGCATCTAATCATTAATTCGCAACATGGCTTTTGAGGGTTTCAATTTCACCGTAGCTTTAAACTCGTTCGGGGTTAGGCTACTAAATTTAGAAATTCCAGATTAAACTGTCGATTATTCCATGCAGTATGCGCAACAAGGTTGGAGTTATAATCTGAGCTAGATTGTTCCATGCAGTATAGCTGCAGCAGAGGAGCAGATTAAATGCACTTTTAATGTAAAATCCTTCACAAGTGGAAATTGGCACAGTTGGGGATTGTTCTTTTTATAGAACCTATTAGCCATGCAAAAATCAAGATTTTTCCAAGATGGCCAGTGGCCAGCATGATTTCCACCTGTTAGAAATACTATTTTGGGGGCAACTTTGTGTAGGTTTGCCCAATATGAATTATCTTGCTATCAAACCCTCTTAGAAAATAAGGTTCATTAGGGTTCTATATAGAACTTAAGGTTTTATATAATTTACCAAAGAACCCCATGTCTAAAAAGGTTCTACACAATTTCTGGAAGACAACAAAGAACCCTTCGTAGAACCCTTCTTCTTCTTAAGGTGTCGACTGATTGGTGAACCCCAAAGGGTTCTATATAGAACCCCAAAGGTTTCTATGTTTAAAGAGTGGTTCTATGAAAAAACAGGAGAGCATGCACATCTACGAGAAGTCAGGTGCTGGACAAATGAATAATAATTAGAAAAACAAATAGAGTCCGCACACTGGATTTTAAGGCTCCTGGTCAATTTATTACGTTTCGATCCCAAGGATCTTCGTCAGAATGAAAGCAGGAAGGAGGAGGAACACTCATATACAGTAGAGGACTCAATCCCATTGGTGGAGAGAACAGAGGGCAGGTAAAAACACTGATGCCAATCAAGAGACAGATAGACCAATTAGTGTAAACATTATGTGTGTAAACATTATGTGTCTAAATATAAGTATTGAGTGCTAAAGGCTTCGCTGCAAAGAAAATGACCATATACACAATTCTGAAGTACAAACCCAGAACAATCAGATCTATACAATATGGTAAATCAGATCAGAACAATGTAGAAATATATATATAAGCATAATATTAGAAAAAAGAATCAATAATAATACATTTAAGAATGAGGATAAACAAATCCCCAAACATATAATAGGAGACAAGGTAGGCCTCAAGGCTAAATAAAGTTTAAAAACTGGTTATTATTAAGCTAGGTTTTTCTCAAAAAATCGCACATTCACCACAAGGGAGTAAGTCAAAAGCAGCCTGGGCGACACAAAAGGTCACCAAAGGTCTGCAGAAAAGAGAAACCACAGTTAGAAACCAGCACAAAAAGCAAAACCACTAATAGTGGGTGAGGTAAAGTCAAAGCAGCCCACACTATTAATCAATGATATCATTCCTACAAATATAATTCCTACACTGGTAGATGCAGGAGGACAACAAGTAAAGGCACAGGGACTATACAAAATACAGTATAGATACATATAAAATGAATATATATATTTAAAAGGGGGGGGGGGTATTTAAAGGGAGCAAAGCTCCAGGGGAATGGACAAATAGACCTATACAGAAGGACTAAGGTGAGTATATAGAGTCCACACTTGGACACAACAACTATAAAAAAGCTCTGATGTCAAAAGACTCGTTCATACCCCTGTTAACTGTGTCTAAAGTGGAGATCCAGTAGGCCTCCCTCCTGAGTAGGAGGGAGTTAATGTCACCACCTCTAGGGTTTTTTTGGCGCTGCTCTGCGGCGACACGGACGCACCCTGTGCTGCTCTCTGTTTTTGATGTTGTTTTTGTGTTATTGTGAGTGATCGATATGCCCAATGAACAATCCGCATGTCCAAAACGAAGGGTCTACTCAAGAGAAACGCTGCTGTCTCTACGCCACTGTGGAAATGTAGCCGATCATATAAAAAACGTTCCGGATTATATTAGAGCTTCACGCCGGCCGCGACCGCGGAAAAGAGGCCGGAGAGGAGGCGTACGGCAGCGGCTACGAAGGAGAGGCAACCGACCGCCCCTGCCATCCATGATCCTGAGTAACGCAAGATCGATCAGGAATAAAATGGACGAGCTTCGCCTGCTAACTAAAGGATGCTTTGAATACCGTGAATCCTGCGTAATGCTTGTTACTGAGACTTGGCTACACCCGGAAATCCCCGACGGTATCATTGAGATAGATGGATTCTCACACATTCGCTCCGACAGAAGCGAGCTGTCAGGGAAAAGCAGAGGGGGCGGGCTCTGTCTGTATGTGAACGACAAGTGGTGCAGACAATACACAGTCCGCGAGAAAATATGCAACCCCAACCTAGAACTGCTGTGTGTGAGTCTCAGGCCGTTCTATCTACCAAGAGAGTTTGGTAACATTATTATCTGCTCTGTCTATGTACCCCCCGATGGTAATGCCTCAAGGGCTGCAACACAGGTGGCTGACTGTGTTCATGAGCAGCTTCAACGCACCCCAAATGCCCCGATTTTTATATTGGGAGATCTGAATCACTGCAACTTAAGTATTGCATTGCCAGGCTTTGAGCAGTATATTAAATGCGACACCAGGAAGAATAAGACCCTAGACAAGTGCTATGGCAATGTAAAGCATGCCTACACAGCTATAGCTAAACCACCCCTGTCTAATTCCGACCATAATACTGTTCACCTGATCCCCACATACAAAACAGCCCTCAAGAGCAGCAAACCTCTGGTAAAATCGATAAATGCATGGACTGATGATAGCATAGAAGCACTAAAGGGCTGCTTTCTATGCACTGATTGGCATATCCTGTCCGGAGAGATGAACTTGGACAAAGCCACAGAAGTTACCACAGACTACATCCAATTCTGTGTTGACAATGTGATTCCAAAACGGGCAGTAAAAGTTTACCCCAACAACAAACCCTACATCACCAGGGAGGTGAGGGCCTGTATTAGCAGGAAAAAGCAGGCATTTAAAACAAATGACCAACTACAACTTAGAACTGCACAGAAGGAGTTAAACCAGATGCTTAAAGAAGCAAAGGGACAACATAAAGAGGAAATGGAGAGAAACCTCCAGACCATGAACTCCAGAAAACTATGGGACTTGATGAAAACAGCCACCAACATGAAACCAACAAAAACAACTTTGCATGTTGTGGATGAGCTGGCTAAAGCAAATGAACTAAATGTCTTTTACAAGCGATTTGACAACAATGACTTCTCTGCTGAATGTGACATGGTGCTTAATGAGATCCACACTGATAATGCTGACAGGCTAGATATTGACCCTGAATCTGTTAACAAAGTCCTTAGGCAAATCAATGTCAATAAGGCCACAGGCCCAGATGGTATATCTGCCTTTCTACTAAAAACATGTGCAGATGAATTGACACCCGCCTGGTGCCCCATTTTCCAGAGGTCCCTGCAGTCCCACACTGTACCAACACAGTGGAAAAGGGCCATTATTACACCTGTCCCTAAGAAGCGCTATCCACAGGAGAATAATGACTTTAGGCCTATTGCGCTAACCTCTATTGTGATGAAGTGCAAGGAGAAGCTCATGGTGAGCAAACTACAGCTGGATGTAGGCCCACAGCTGGATCCCTACCAATTTGCCTACAAGCATCAGAGAGGCACTGATGATGCAACCAACACTATAGTGCACCTGGTGACCAAACATCTTGAGGACCCTAGAGCCTATGCCAGACTGCTGTTTGTTGATTTTAGTGCAGCCTTCAACACCTTGCAGCCCCATGTTCTCCTGAAAAAACTACAGCAGATGAATGTACACCCGTCCATCATAAAGTGGTACTATTCATTCCTGACGAACCGCACCCAGCAGGTCAAAGTGAACAGGACCCTGTCTGAGCTTGTCACCATCAACACTGGCGCCCCCCAGGGGAGCGTTAGCTCCTCAGTCCTGTTCACCCTGTACACCAACGAATGCAAATGCAGCACTGCCAACAACCACATGATCAAGTTCTCGGACGACACCGCCATCCTGGGCCTCATGTCTGACACATCAGACGCACTGGACTACCAACAGGAGATCCAGAACTTTGTCCAGTGGTGTGGCAGACACTTCCTCATTCTGAACACCAAGAAAACTGAGGAGATGGTATTTGACCCCAAATCCATTGGAGACCACTCACCAGTGGTCATTCATGGCCAGAACATAGCCCAGGTTGACTCCTACAGATACCTGGGCATACACATTGACAATAAACTGACTTGGAGCGTTCAGGTGGAGAGTGTATGCAGCAGGGTCCAACAGCGGCTGCACTTCCTTCGCAGGCTGAGGGTGTTTGGCGTGAGCCAGAAGGTGCTGCTGCTCTTCTACCATGCCATAATAGAGAGCATCCTGCGGTACGGCATTTCAGCCTGGTTCGGCAACCTCAGTGTGCAGCTGAAAGCCCAAATCACTCAGCTGACACAGAGGGCCATGAAAATCATGGGTGTCAGACAGCACCCCTCACTCCAGGCTGTCTTTGAAAAAACAATCATCCAACAGGCTCTAAAAATCTGCTCTGATCCTACCCATGTGCTCCACCACGAGTACCAGCTCCTCCCCTCTGGCAGGCGCTACAGGGTCCCCAAATGCAGGCTAAATCGTTTTAAGAACTCTTTTGTCCCCCTGTCCATCAAAGCCCTAAACAGTAGCTGAAGGCGTTTTTAACCTGTGTACTGTTTTTACTGCTATTTTAAATTCTATTCGTTTTTACCTATTCTACTAAATACAGAAGGCTATAATGTTGTGCAATCTGGGCAATGTGCAATTCTGTTTTTAGCAAATATATCTTTTAATCTCTTTTATGCATTGGATTGTACTTTTTGGGCAGTGTGCAATTTTGCTAACTGCAATAGTCCTGTTGTATGTGCTGTATGTATTGTCTGTATGTACGTGTTGCCTGCCAAACAGCAGCCATAAGGTGTATGTCCAAGACAAATTTCCTTCGGGACAATAAAAGTCTATCCTATCCTATCCTATCCTATCCTCTAGGTGGAACCTTCACATGTTCAATACCAATATATTTTAGTGAAGAAATACAGTGTTGGGCTTGGAAAAAGTGAACAGCTACAGGGTTTTTGAAATCCTGAGTTCTGATATCGCTTCGGTGTTCACAAATCCTAGTCTTCAGCGGTCTAGATGATTTACCTATGTATGCCAAACCGCAAATACACTTGATCATATAGATGATATTTGAGGTAGAACAGCTGATAATTCCTTTAATTTTGAAACGTTTGCCAGTGACAGGATGATTGAAAGTGTGACATTTATATGTGAAATTACACTGAGCACATCTGCCACATTTATAATTACCATCAGGAATATCAGTTAGAAAATGAGAAGGTGTAGGTTGTCGCAGGTGTGACCTAACAAGTAAATTGCTCAAATTAGGGGGCCTCTTGTAAACGACACGAGGGGGAACAGAAAAGAGATTCTTAAGGGAAGAGTCAGAGCTTAAAATGTGCCAATGTTTTCTGATCGTTTTTTCAAAATGGCGACCGAGAGGAGAGTACTGTACTAAGCAGTTGAGACGATGATCCCCAACACTTCTCTCTCTAGTTGTGAGGCTCTCACTTTGAGAGCAGTCACTAAATTTATGTGAGGCCGGTTGGATCCACCGGTCAGGATAACCCCGCTGTCGGAAACGTGACTCAAGGTCAGAAGAATGTAACTTAAAAGATTCATCTGAACTGCAGACTCTGCGAATACGTTTAAATTGGCCAACAGGAATACCTCTCTTAAGAGGTGTGGGATGAAAACTATCTGCATGAAGCAGGGAGTTCCTGTCAGTGGGTTTTCTGTATAAATCTGTACCAAGTCTACCATCATCAGTTTTGAGAATAGTGACATCTAGAAAATGCATATGGTAGAGGTCAGAGGCCAAAGTAAACTTTAAATGTTCGCTACTGTCATTTAAAAATACATGAAAGGCTGCAAGTTCAGTCGCAGAACCGGACCATAGAAGGAAAATATCATCAATATAACGTTTCCATAATTTAATATGCGATAGAAAAGGATTGCAATCAGGGTTGAGAATAATATTTGTTTCAAGGAGGCCAACATAGAGATTAGCATAATTGGGGGCCATTTTGCTGCCCATGGCTGTCCCACATTTCTGTAGATAAAAACACTTTTCAAAAAGAAAGGAATTCCTGGTCAGCACAATTTCAGCAAGGTGTTTCAGACAAGCAGTACTGGGACTAGGTATAGTCCTCTGACTGAGAAAGTGTTCAATGGCCTCCAAGCCACCTTGGTGTGGGATGTTGGTGTATTTCTTCACTAAAATATATTGGTATTGAACATGTGAAGGTTCCACCTAGAGGTGGTGACATTAACTCCCTCCTACTCAGGAGGGAGGCCTACTGGATCTCCACTTTAGACACAGTTAACAGGGGTATGAACGAGTCTTTTGACATCAGAGCTTTTTTATAGTTGTTGTGTCCAAGTGTGGACTCTATATACTCACCTTAGTCCTTCTGTATAGGTCTATTTGTCCATTCCCCTGGAGCTTTGCTCCCTTTAAATACCCCCCCCCCCTTTTAAATATATAACTATTCATTTTATATGTATCTATATTGTATTTTGTATAGTCCCTGTGCCTTTACTTGTTGTCCTCCTGCATCCACCAGTGTAGGAATTATATTTGTAGGAATGATATCATTGATTAATAGTGTGGGCTGCTTTGACTTTACCTCACCCACTATTAGTGGTTTTGCTTTTTGTGCTGGTTTCTAACTGTGGTTTCTCTTTTCTGCAGACCTTTGGTGACCTTTTGTGTCGCCCAGGCTGCTTTTGACTTACTCCCTTGTGGTGAATGTGCGACCTTTTGAGAAAAACCTAGCTTAATAATAACCAGTTTTTAAACTTTATTTAGCCTTGAGGCCTACTATTATATGTTTGGGGATTTGTTTATCCTCATTCTTAAATGTATTATTATTGATTCTTTTTTCTAATATTATGCTTATATATATATTTCTACATTGTTCTGATCTGATTTACCATATTGTATAGATCTGATTGTTCTGGGTTTGTACTTCAGAATTGTGTATATGGTCATTTTCTTTGCAGCAAAGCCTTTAGCACTCAATACTTATATTTAGACACATAATGTTTACACTAATTGGTCTATCTGTCTCTTGATTGGCATCAGTGTTTTCACCTGCCCTCTGTTCTCTCCACCAATGGGATTGAGTCCTCTACTGTATATGAGTGTTCCTCCTCCTTCCTGCTTTCATTCTGACGAAGATCCTTGGGATCGAAACGTAATAAATTGACCAGGAGCCTTAAAATCCAGTGTGCGGACTCTATTTGTTTTTCTAAAGAGTGGTTCTATCCACCTTATTTTTGAATGCCCCGCTGTAAAAAATAATTATGGGTACAATGTCCGGTTTAACCTGACTTGATTGTTGCAGCTTGCCATTTCCTAAAACTGTATTCTACTTGATTTGAAAACTCTGCAGGCAAGATGGCCGCCTATACTCCCTTGTACCCTGGCTGAATTCCTAGCCCATAAACTAACATAACTTGGCCAATAAGTATGTAACATATCAAATAAAACAAACAGTAATGTCTTTATTTGATGTAGAATGCAGAGGACATGTAACTGTTTTGTTAAACCCGCGTTCCAGGAATATTGGATTTACTGCGCTGCTCAAAAATAACGTTACTGGCTCGCGCCTCAGAGAGCCTGTTCGTCCTGGAAGCCACTCGCTTTGTGCCAGAACACAATCGATTTGGGGGTGGAACACGCCAGGATTGGCCAACGCCAACGCCAGTGCCCAGAACTGTCAAATCAAATCATCGACAGAGACGCTATGGCCCGCCTCCCAGTATTTTCAGTGTATCAGAGATAGAGAACGTGATAAATATAGTCACGTTATAAACAACAAACTAACGCCGGTGATCCGTATGGAAACAGTGTTACTCGAAAGGGTTAAAAATTATATCAATTTGGTCTTTCAGTGGCGTTTTACTGCCATGTAACATAGCTAGCTAGCCGCTAACATTAGCCACAGTAGGCGATTACACATGATGCATTGCACTCTTAAAGGGATATTTATCAACGAGATTTTTATAAGTCAGAGTACGGAAAACATCGATGCTAACATTCCCGGTTCTTCACTGTTTTCGCCTATGGGATTTTTGAATGGGTTTTTGGCACGATGCTTCAAATAAGGTATGTGGTTAACGCAAGCTTATTCAAACGCGAACCAGTGTTCAGCAGGATAATCTTCACACATGAGGACCACTTGAGTTCCGGGACCGTACACTTGAAGTCCGGGACTTCCGCATTCCGACTACAAAAATACGTCATCCCTGCGGATATTTCCCAAATATCACGATATTTCTGAAACTCAGCCCAATCCGGCTACTCCTCAGGGTTAATGTGTATGTAAAAACATTTTTTTTTTTTTTTGCAATTCTCTGGCGGACCACCAAGCAGAGCCCCGCGGACCACAGTTTGGGAACCAATGCACTAATAAAACCAATAACCATGTTAGTAAACAAGTCAATCAGCTCAAACGAAGTGCCATCATCCTGGAAGGTGGCCACGGTGACACCAATTTTTAAATCAGGTAGCAGGGTATCGGTAGCCAACTACAGGCCCATCAGCATCCTCCTCACCATATCCAAGGTTGCTGAAAAATGGGTGTCGAAACTCATGATGAAACATCTCGACATGGGTCACACTCCACTCCACCCACTACGGTTTGGTTTCCGTGCTCACCACTCCATGAGTCAGCTAACTGTGTTTTTATTGAAAATGTCAAGAATTCATCCACAACCTGTGGACATCCTGTGGATGTTGTGCCATCACAACTTTGCATCACTGATGACATCACAATTGCTCTTATGATATCACTGATGATGTCACAATGCCTATGACATCATCAGTGATGTCACAATGCCCAATAGCTCAAGTGACATCACTGATGACATCACTTTCAATCACCAGTTGAGTGACATCACTTCCGGGGCAAAGATTGCAGAGATTGCCCATCTTGTGACATCACTGATGACATCACTTCCAGGACAAAAATCGCAGACAGAGATTGCCCACTTGCTCCCTTTTAGTTATGATGATGATGATGTCCAATAAAGCAGAAATATCATAAAAACATAATCTTCTAAAAGAAAAATGTTGGGTCTGGAAAAAGGTAAGACTGACACCAAAACCTGATGTTTCAACATGTTATATTTAAGCAATATAGCATGAGAGCCAGTGTGTTGTGGCAAATATATCCCGCTGATCAGCTGTTATCTTATCCCACGAGGCCGCAGGCCGAGTGGGATAACTGCTGAGCAGCGGGATATATGCCACAACACACGCAGCTCGAGTGCTATATTGCTTTTATAAAACGGTTTCCAAGTATGATAATATAATAATAATAATAATACTATAAGTCCGACTGGCATGGCATTCTGATAGAGTCAGTTGAAACACTACTGTAAGGCGGGACCTCTAGCAAGAAGATAGACGTGCGGGTGATTTGATTGGATCGTTCTGGAGACTGAAGTTGACATTGGCCAATCCTGGCGCTTGCTGAGAAGCTGAGAGCTTTCTGCAAAGCCCGACACGCAGCTCGAGCGCAGCGCTGCATTCTCAGCGCTTGCTGAGAAGCTGAGAGCTTTCTGCGTTTTATAAATATATTTATAAAACGTCTCTCTCAAATCAAGCAATCTGATTGGTTCACAGCCATGGTATAAATACTGTAACCCATGGCCATAACCCATGGCCATGGGTTATGAGACGCAACTCTCTTACTAAAAGGCTTTGGTTACCTCAAATGACAATGTAGAAGAAAAAAAAATGGCGGAGACAGCTGTCAGATCCTTGTGAATCGATCTTCGCTTATAACTTTACTAATACTTTGCAGAAAATTATGTTTTGTACAAGAATAGACTCGGGCTAATGTCTTCTTTGCAAAAAAAAGGCTGTTAACCCCGCATTTCTAAATAAGACGTAACGTTAGTTGGTGTCGGGCTTTGCAGAAAGCTCTCAGCTTCTCAGCAAGCACCAGGATTGGCCAATGTCAACTTCAGTCTCCAGAACGATCCAATCAAATCACCCGCACGTCTATCTTCTTGCTAGAGGTCCCGCCAATATTATCATACTTGGAAACCGTTTTATAAAAGCAATATAGCACTCGAGCTGCGTGTGTTGTGGCATATATCCCGCTGATCAGCTGTTCAGTTGATCAGCGGGATATATTTGCCACAACACACTGGCTCTCATGCTATATTGCTTAAATATATGTGTGTGTGTGTGTGTGTGTGTGTGTGTGTGTGTGTGTGTGCGTGTGTGTGGATGTATGTATATATATATATATATATATATATATATATATATATATATATATATATATATATATATATATATATATATATACATACATACATCCACATGAGTGTATGAGTAAGTGACTGACTGGCTGCTTGACTAACTGAGATAGAGTGGGTGTACATGAACACATAGCCTACGTGCTCCAGTGAACCTAACAGGGCTAAAGTGAAAGTGCAAAAACGTCAGCCACCTGAGCATCCACCCATTTGACATGGTCAGGTCATGGGAATTCCATCCTGGACCCTGCGTTACTCCGGTGTTATCCCAGGAACGCCAGACAGAGCGGTCGGGCCAGCCAGGATGCTCCTCAGCTGCTGTTTGCCTGCCTGACTCTGTCACGTTGCCATCGGATGTCCTGTTTGTGGTGTCCAGTTCCAGGTTGGCATGTGTCTACGTGTGGAGACCAGATTCATCACTTTGGCCTGTCTAAACAGGCTCTTCTTGCCGTCCCGACAAGTCAGCAGAATCCTATGTCTCTCTGGACACCTAACACCACTTTACTGGTATGGCCACATAAACCTCATGGTTGAGTGTCATAAATGGGTGTCTGCAGAAACACGTGCAGCTAAACAGTCTACTTCTCATCCAAAATATGTATTTTTTTCCCTGTTTTTCTCCCATTTTCTCCCCACTTGTACTTGGCCAATTCTCCCTGTTATACTGGTCATTGCTCGACCCCCTCTGCCGATCTGGGGAGAGTCGTAGACTTGCACATCCTTCCTCTGATACATGTGCAGTCGCCAGCTGCAGTACTGTATGTCTGCTGCATATAACACATAGTACTGTATGTCTGCTGCATATAACACATAGTACTGTATGTCTGCTGCATATAACACATATTACTGTATGTCTGCTGCATATAACACATAGTACTGTATGTCTGCTGCATATAACACATAGTACTGTATGTCTGCTGCGTATAACACATAGTACTGTATGTCTGCTGCGTATAACACATAGTACTGTATGTCTGCTGCGTATAACACATAGTACTGTATGTCTGCTGCGTATAACACATAGTACTGTATGTCTGCTGCGTATAACACATAGTACTGTATGTCTGCTGCATATAACACATAGTACTGTATGTCTGCTGCATATAACACATAGTACTGTATGTCTGCTGAATATAACACAGAGTACTGTATGTCTGCTGCGTATAACACATAGTACTGTATGTCTGCTGCATATAACACATAGTACTGTATGTCTGCTGCATATAACACATAGTACTGTATGTCTGCTGCATATAACACATAGTACTGTATGTCTGCTGCATATAACACATAGTACTGTATGTCTGCTGCGTATAACACAGTACTGTATGTCTGCTGCATATAACATATAATACTGTATGTCTGCTGCATATAACACATAGTACTGTATGTCTGCTGCATATAACACATAGTACTGTATCTGTATGTCTGCTGCATATAAGACATAGTACTGTATGTCTGCTGCATATAACACATAGTACTGTATGTCTGCTGCGTATAACACATAGTACTGTATGTCTGCTGCATATAACACATAGTACTGTATGTCTGCTGCGTATAACACAGAGTACTGTATGTTTGAGGGGAGAGTTATGAGCCAACCCTCTTCACTTGCCCTGCCATGGCCTGGTGTCTGGTGTCAGTATAGGTGGGGAGAGACCAAGTGATTTATTACAGAGTTACACAGAGAGTTGGTTGAGATTGATGGCGGACGGTCAGTGGTGATGAGAGTTTGAGAGGGAAAGAATGATGAACAATACGAGGAGGAAGAAGAGAGGGAAGGACTTGAGGAGCTGAGGGGAGACAAAAAGCAGACGCTATTGGCAAGACCACTGTTGTGATCGACACATTATGGACTGTACTGTATTACTGATATATTTGAATGTAAGACATTTGAGTGTATTGTAGAGACAGTGAAGGGGAGTCTCCCCCCACCTTCCAAACACTGTACCATTTGGTTGGCTGGGTCACACCCGACAGATACCAGCACAGCTGGGGGCCGAGCCTCAAAGAAGTTGCCATTGTTTTATCTCTAAGGGTAATCAAGCCATAAAACCCCCCTTTCCCTTGCCTCACCTTACAGGGCTGGGCATAGCCCAACTCACCGAACGATGTGATTGGCCCACCATGCATGCTCATTTTAATATGTGACCAGTAACAAAACTGGTGGAAAACAGTTTTAACTATGAGTCTCAACTAAGCTTTCGCGCGCAGCTGAACCAGGGGTTGGAGGGGCCAGAGAAGCCGGCTCCCCTCCTCCGCTCGCTGCACCCCCTGAAATAAAGGCCTAACCAGGCCTGACCACAGCCACCAGAGGACTCCGAACCCACAGCAGGCCCAGGGATCGCCTACCAAAGGCCTTAAGTCCCACCAGACATAGCATGCGTAAACTGAGATAGTTCTACTTAATCTCAGTTTAATTTAAGTCGGTTTAGCGTTATAAGTCGCAGGGAAAAACCTCCTTACGCTTCCAGACTTGCCACAGCCTGGCACAACGCCAGCTGTAGACCAAGCTTCCAGACGTGCCACAGCCTGGCACAACGCCAGCTGTTGATCAAGCTTCCAGGCAAGGCCGCAGCAGGGCAAACCAACGGCTGCAGAAAAGACACACCGTGGCTGGCATCCAGCCACAGCCGCAGCACTCCTTCTTGCAACCCGCCACAGAGAGGGACCCAAAGCAGCAGACCTCGACTCCACGAGCAGAGAGACTGCACGTCAACCCCAGGCATCATCAACCCCCATCAGACGTCCGCTGTACGCTTCCCCAGGGCAGGGTGAACCGCGCTGCAGGCCATCGCTCCCACAAACCAACGCCATCCGCTCCACGGCACCCCAGAGGCGCGTGCAGAGCAACAGAGGAACCCGCTCACGAAGCGAGACCCACGTGAGAGTTCATTCATGGTTTAATGGTCCTGGGCAGTTAGGGTTAGAATGCATTACCCTGTATGTTGATGTACAATGTTCGCACACTGTTGAATGATATAGACGCCTGAAGGTGAGCGCCAAGGTCGGAAGAACTTGGCGGCCATCAGCGGGCCATTCTCTCTCTCCCTTGTTCTCTCTCTCTCCCTCTCGATCCCCCTCTCTCTCCTTCCACAAAATTGGCAAAACCGCCATTTTGAAAAGGAGGCGGTCTTCACACGACCAGACCGCCTCTCAGCCAATCCCGTGATTACCTCACAGAGACAGGCTGAACGAACCTCCCCTCCTCTCTCTCACACACACACACACACACACACACACACACACACACACACAAATGCTAATTAACACCCACTTACACACACACACACACATTCAAGCCTGCTTCTAACCTGCAGACTTAAGACACACACACACACACACACACACAGTGATACTATGTTATTCATATTAGGGGTTAGCTATAGATGTGATAGATTATTAGTCGTAAAAGTAAATGTGATGAACTGATATTTTAATCATTATGTTAATGTCAATTGATATTGTGATTTATTAAATCTTTTTATTACATAATGCTATGAATCTTGGTTGTTATTCATGAGGTATTTTATCTGTGGAAATCTGTGACAGAAGCTTACGAACTTTGACCCTTCAATTAACTGTACAATGTACATTATATCATTATGAGACTGATATGACAATTTGGTTTGGTGTCTAAACTAGTCATAACTTGACTTTTAGACAGGTCTGTAGCCTTAACTACAGTGGTGCCCCGAATCTTACAGAGAATACAATATTTTCTGTCAAATCTAATACATTTATGAATATTAATAATTCATAATTATTAATAATCATATTTCATAACCAAACCAGCTCCTGCGAGCACAACACCACCAACACATCGGAACATCTGATGCGGGATGGGAAGAAGCAGGAAAAACATGTTAAATGACACACTTTGGAGGATAAAATTGTCTTCTTACATTTAGCTTGTTTCTACTATAAACAGTATCATGGAATTCCTCAGCTTCATATTTGCAGATGGAGGGCGAGACCGAATTTTGACTTCCATAGACTTTTTAAGTAATTTCAGATTATAGAGTCAGCACTGCCTGTAGCTACACAGCAGACCTGCTTTTATTAGCTCAAATATCAAATGATAATTATAGCTGCTGCGCAGCAATGGGTCGTGGCCGGGCAAGTCTCAAGGCTTTGAGCTGTTATGACATCACAATTGCTCGAGTGACATCAGTGATGGCATAAGCTTCTCCATATCACCTAACTCAGGGGTGGGCAATTATTTTTCATGGGGGGCCACATGAGAAACCCAGATTGTTGCCGGGGGCCGAACAAATATTGTCATGCCGTAACCCAGGAACTTTGATAATAGAGAGGGCTACAAAAAAATGTCCTCGCTACCAGAGGGCCAGATTTTGCTGAGCGTTGGGGGCCGAATGGCGCCGGCGCAAATTTTTTGGGGGCATTTGAAGTCAGGTTTAGAGGAATACCTCATTTTAAATTAACAGTTGTGATGTCATTATTCAGTCTTAAACACCAATATTTGATCCTTTTCTCACTCACTCCTATGTCATTAACTTTTTTGACCACCTGCCAATATGGCTGCTATATTTTAAAGTTACCAGCCAATTAGATCTGTCCATTCCACTAGCCAAAATGTTTTTCTTTAAATAAACCAGAATATGAGTGTTAATTTAAGCATAAGTATCAGTAAGTGGCCCGGGATTCTCAAAGCCTGTGTTGAGGGTCACACGAACAAAAATGCACTCTTGAAGCTAAATAAATCCAAAACCAACAAGTTAATTATTTCCATTTTTACTTCGATGTAGAACAGTCATTTCTTACACATTAGATTACTTTTAGCCTTTTAGTCATAAAGATTACTGAAAGATATTCCATACCAGACTGAAATGTTATAACGGAAGTGGAGTATTGCCCAGAATAACATGAACATTTGGACACTTATTCAGCGGGTACCTTGCATGTTGCATTCAGGTGCATTGTAAAAAAAAAAAAAAAAAATTTTTTTTTTTTTTGCAATTCCAGCGCGGGCCACACAGGGGGCGCTCGCGGGCCGCATGTGGCCCGCGGGCCGCCTTTTGCCCAGGTCTGACCTAACTGAACCATAGCTATAATGAAACACAGCACTAGATGAAGTTGCAGCCTCGCTCTTAGCTTGAATGCACCAGTGTTGTCAAGATCAAGTGTGAAAACTAGAGTGCACCAGCTCCACATTAAGGGCAGTGATGTAAACTAGAGTGCACCAGCTCCACATTAAGGGCAGTGATGTAAACTAGAGTGCACCAGCTCCACATTAAGGGCAGTGATGTATTCTTGCGACCGACATGGATGCTGTTTGCAACAGGATTTAGTGTCGCCTGGACCTCTGAGCTAGTGAGATGCAAGATGCATCAGAAGCACTATGTAGAGCTGCCAAGCCTGCAAGAGAGTGTGAGTGTGTGTGTGTGTGTGTGTGTGTGTGTGTGTGTGTGTGTGTGTGTGTGTGTGTGTGTGTGTGTGTGTGCGCACAATGCACATGCTGTCATGTGGATTTTAGCACATTATCACAGAGGGACTACAGAGAGAAGCCAACTGGCTTATATTTGGAACAGTCTGACCATAACTGACTAACATGGAGGAGGAGCCAAATATTAAAATGGCCACTTGAATTTTACCATTCTATTCTCATGGTTTTGGACAGCTGTATTTTATAAACATTCACCACAGTTCAATTGATGTACAACTCTATAGGATAATTGGAAAATATTCTATAGAGAAGCTGACAGTGTGACACACAATGTTGTTTGCATATGAATTGTTGTGCTTTAGTAGAGAATTGTCCAGTTTAATGAGGCAAAATACATTAAACAATACTAATACTTCTTTGTCAGTTGCTTCTTTGGAAATTCCTGACAATATCTACAGTATTGTTGAGCAGTTTTTGTTGCAATGGGCAAGAAAGTGAGTTTTCAAAGCCAGAAATCCCAGCACCTTGTGATGTAAATATTGGGAGATTGGTATTGATCAGAAACCCTAACTCCATATAGATATAGTCATATTGTGCTGTGGGACAGTAAAGATCTGTCTTATTGCACCTTCAAAAATACTAATTGGGCTTTACCACCCATTGCAGTGACAGATAAGAAGTCTTAAATAGAAATGGTACAGTGCCGGGAGTGGATATTGTTTTGGTCAGCTGACCTCGGATGAGAGCAGGCCCAGACTGGCTAGCTGGGAGTGACGGGACAATTCCCGGTGGCCTGGCCTGCTTCAGATTTTTTTTTTTTTTACCAGGCCAGGTATAAGTGTTTCTTGTTGCACGGATATGTTTTCTCTATAGACCGAAGCTCTATACACAACTAGCAGCCAGTAGGCAGGCTGCAGGCGGGCAGGAATGAGTTAACTTGTCAGACCCCGGTGCACTGCACAGAGTCACCAGACATGATGCAATCATATCTCTCAGGCAGCGTGGTGCGGTGCATCTGCCGGACTACAAGCTAGCTAGCTAGGGTACTGTGTCAGGCAGTGTGTCACTACTACACAAGCCATTCTTGCTTTTCAACGCCAAAAACCCTGCGAAATGGAGAGGAAAATAAAAGGTGGAGCAGAGAGGGAAAGAGAAAGAAAAAGAAAGGCCCTTGCCCCAGATGCAGTTAAATGAAGCAAAATCAGTGACATGTTGAGCAGAAAGGCAGGTCAGTCAAAAACACTAGCTAACACACACACACACACACACACACACACACACACACACACACACACACACACACACACACACACACACTCACAGATGACATTGACATTGTTTTCTTTGAAATGAAAACAACTTGTACTTGTCAATTTGTTTTTGTTTTCTAAGTAGATCTGTTTTATTTGAAATGAGTGAGAAGATGCTGATTGAAGTAACACAATCAATGTAACATATTGTTGTTCTCAATCTCATTGATGTAATATTTTTCTAGTGCCACATTTGACCAGAAATTCAGATTTAAAGTAAGCTATGTTGTGTCTTAGTGTAGCCTAAACTACAATTTCAGTGGTATTGTCTATTGTCTCTAGAATATTCGAGAGAAATTCAAACAATAGACAATAACACTGATTTGTATTTGTATTTTTTTAAATTAGCTTTTGTACAGAGACTTTTTTAATGTACTTTACTTGCAGTTATGTAGGCAATGGTGATTTCTATTAGTGAACAAATGGGTAACATGTAACGTCACATTAGCATTATATCAATTAAATCTGGCTTCAAACGACCAAAATGTTCTGCTGGATGCGCCTTTTGGCCTATGGCCTGGGTGGAGTCACATTCCCAGCCTGAATTAGGGTCTCAGCCTGCCACTGGATGAGAGAGTGAAAGGTTGCAGAGGCGGATGAGAGAGAGAGAGAGAGAGAGAGAGAGAGAGAGAGAGAGAGAGAGAGAGAGCGGGGAGAGAGAGATTCAAAGAGCACAGAGAGAGAAAGACTGAAAGAGTGAGGTGAGGCTGCATGTTCTCTGGGAAACTGTGGAACTTCCCCTTGACTTTGAACCAGGGTCACTTTTGTGTTTCTCCTCTGTGATGTCGAAGCTTATGATATGTGGACGGTAAGCTGGTCCTTGAGGTCAACCTCTACTCCCGAGCACAGAGAATACCACAAGACCATTGTCTCACAGCAGTAGCCAATCAACCTAACACAACCTTCCATGGCTCAAATGGCCAATCAAAGCAGCACAATGGACACGAATTCTGGACAGACCCAGGATCTGAGTTTCAGAACAAATAGACAGCAAAGCACAGGCATCTCTACCGGGAGCGGGGAGGAATCAGATCTTACAGCGGTTACAGAGAGAGAGAATGCCGTCTTCTGAAGGAAGAAAAGAAGGTGGCGCCAGCTGCGATGGAAGTACTTTTAAGAAGGGGGTGCTGTAAGGAAGGGCCCCTCCGGATGCTGCCCGCAAGGGCAGCGCCAATTTTTTTTTGAAGTTTTTTGGACTTTTAGCCATATTTAGAGGAATATTTAATTTTAAATTAACATTAGGATTATACTGTTGTGATGTCATTATTCAGTATCTTCTCCTCTTGTCTGCAGCATTACTCAATTTACCCTCAGGAATCAGGGACAGTGATAGCCTACTTGCTATTCCTCCCATCTTCTCTTTCTTTTTTTCTTGTCATCTCGTGTCTCTTTCTCTTTACAAAGCGTGTCTCCGACTCCGTGAACAAAGTAAACACAGCTATGTAAACACTAGTTTCAACGTGAGTCTAAGTAAACAAAACTTCAGCATTTCCTGGAGTGCATGCTTCACATTGTGTGGATCCTACTTTTACCCAATAACCACTGTATTGAGCAAAGATCGTCTATAGAGAAGAAATCCACTACACAGCACAGTCTCATGCACAGAAACACTAGCCTGGTAAACAGAAACACAGTACTCGAGCCAAATTCAACAATTTCGAAAATGCCATCTCTTGCCACCAGGGGGTGCTGCAGCACCCACCGCACCGGGCTTCCCGCGCCGTTGGGTGGAGCAGCAGGAAGAGGTTGTGTTTCTCCTGCTTCTTCCTGTCTTAAACTCTAGGGGCCCTATTGTCGCAAAAGCGATAATTTAGCGTTTGCGCCTGTTTAGCGCTTAACGCCACATGCAATGTAACTGACCGCTTACCTCCTATCGCCATTGACTATTTGTTTTCTTCTGAGTAATTGGTACGTTCCTTTTATGTTGTCACTTGAATAGTTTTTTGGTTCCTTGATTGAACTTGGACCTGCTCAAATGCATATTTACTATTTAAAGCAGCTACGAGCAACTTTTTCGATTGTTATTAAACAGTATAATTACAATATTGATGCATCACATCTTACCTATAATAGTAGCTGAGACCAAAGCCGTGTGAATCGGAGATTGCTCCCTTATATGATTATTATGTCTGTGTCTGTCTAAACTCGCGTCAACAGGGGGCTCTCTCTCTCTCTCTCCTTACCGCCGGACCGGCTACCCGGAAGTGAAACGCAGAAGTTTGCCCTCCCCCCTGATCTGAGAGCCGCTCGCTCTGAGCTCTCGTTTAAAAAACTATTAAAGACCCACCTGTTTAGACAGGCCTTTTAGTCATTCCTAGCCATTGTTTTTACCTGTTCATGGTCTGTGTATGTTCTTATGTTTTTGCCTTTTCTTGTATTATTCCTGCAATTATATTTCTGTGTTGCTATTTTAATGTGTAAAGCACTCTGTGCATTCGTGCTGGGAAGGGTGCTATATAAATAAAGTTTTACTTACTTACTTACTAGAAGTGAAACCCGGAAGTGAAACGCAGCTGCCTGCCTACCCCGTTCGCGCTGCTTAGCAACATAGCATAAACAATGTGAACGCCACGCATACTCTCGCGAACATCTCTCGTTATATTCTAACAGGTTTTTTGGAAGTTATTTTGTGGTTATGGCCTAAGTGGCTGCTGCAAACCGTTTCATTTCACTTCCTGATCTTCCCTGGCCACAGACAGACTACACTGGCCGATTCACTCGGGGTTCAAGCGAGACTACTCTGCGTTGGTCTCGTCGACTATTAGAGGTAAGATGTGATGCATTGATATTAAATTTATACTGTTTAAAGGATGGGTTTTCCGTGGGGAATATGAATATATATTAAATCTCACGCCCCTAAGGTTTTCGAATCCGTTGAAATTCTTGAAATTGGAGCTTCACTCCCAGAGATATCAAGCATCTCTCACATATTTTTTGGGCCAGCCGACGCGTTTCGCGTCATCTGGCCTAAGTCCGCCTTGCGGAAGTCGTGCACCTATGAACTACAACTGTTGTTGGCCATGGTCCCGCCTCTAGAGGTCCTCCACGCCCCTTCAGAGGCCTTGACAAAAACCAAAAGGCAGCCATCTTGTCAACCGCCTAGCCTGCTGTAGCTAATATTAGCTTCCCATAGTTCCTTGCAAAGAGACCATTATCTCGGGAACGGAAGCACTAATCGACACGAGACTGGCGGCATTGGAAAGCTCGTCAAATTTTACATCTAGTAGTAGGTGGGTTGAAGTAACGAAATCAACGCTGAGCAATGTACCCGTTTTTACACATTTTTACAGAAAATAGTTACAACATCAGATGCGCGTAACTCCTACGAAAATGCCTTAAATTGCATGAATTTTTTTTTATGAAGACATCTCCCGACATATATACTACCGTTTACATTTGGTGCAATTTGGAGGCAATTTTATTTTCGATTTATTTCTTGTTCTTTGTATATTTTATTGTCGAAGCCTTCTTCTTCTTCTTCTTTGAGTTTTATGGCGGTTGGCAAACATATATGTGCATTACCGCCACCTACTGGAGTTTGATATCAGCCAAATGCCTGAGGGGTGGGCATAAAAACGAAGGCCACGCGAGCCCAGTGCATTGTGGGAAATGTAGTATTTCGAGTCCCCGCACCCGCACCCCCCCCCCACCACCCCCCCCCACACACAGAGTGGATTTCGGTTGATATCTCTGTGAGTAAACCTCCAATTTCAAAAATTTCAACGGATTCGAAAACCTTAGGGGCGTGAGATTTAATATATATTCATATTCCCCACGGAAAACCCATCCTTTAATAACAATCGAAAAAGTTGCTCGTAGCTGCTTTAACTGTCGATTTTTTACATTTGTTGTCTGCGCAGCCCACCACACAACAGCTTTTAGCTATGTTTAATTCAAGGAAAATGACGCTGGTGTGTGGAAATGAACGGAGCTTTTCCCCTGTGATGGGCGTGACCTATTTCATGCAGTGTCTCTATGTTATTGCCCCTTCATGTCATGTCAGGTGACTGGGAAACCCTGTTTTCTAGAACCAATATTACCACCTGTCTTGGTTGCTTCATTAGTAGGCCTATGCTGATGGCAAACAGTAAAAATGTAAAGTTAAGAAGAGCGTGAGAAATGCCAACTCATCCTGAATGAAGATAAAGAAAACTGTCGGGAATGTGGCGGTGCTGCTTGGCTGTGTGTGAAAGCAATTTCTGTGGCGAGGCTGCCGGCTTTGCTGTCTTCTGAACTGCAATTTTGCGTGATCTGTGTGTGAAAGCGGCTAGAGCCAAGCAGCAACGCCACATTCCCGTCCTGGGGTGTGCTTTCAGGTGATATCCGCCCCTCCCGGATTGAAATGAAGCGAGGGGAGGCATTTCCACCCAGCTCCTCCTAGCCTAAATGAATATTTTCATAGGTTAGTGTAGCCTAGGCTACTGTATGATAAACGAATTCATTCAACAACCAAACATCGCCGATGTACGCCAGCCAACGAGGTGCAGCTGCGGTCATTAAGAACATCAAAGTGATAAAACACAAACGTGTTGTCCACATGCAGCATGGTAACAAGGCTTTCAATATTCATCTGATCGACTTTATGGCTCACAGAGGCACCATCATGTATTAGGTACAAGGCTCATTTGGTTCCAGTTTTTTGTAAAGCAAATTATTCCCATGAAGTAGCCTAATTAGTGTCCGTTCTGAAAGACGATGCCCGCATATCAAACAGCTGCAGTCTGCATAACATTCGTTGGGGTAATAGTATAGGCTATAAATGCACATGACTACTATAACGTTAGTTCAATCATGAGAGGCCAGTCAGTAAGCGGCTTTATTTAGCAAATGGCAAGCATGGCAACTACTTTGGCATATGACTCCCTTGTCAGGTGGCACTCCTCTTGAAGTGAGAGGAGGGCATCTGAATAGGCTAGGATAGAGAAACCCCCCCCCTCGTGGGGGATTCTTTGGGAGTCAAGACTCGTTGGTGGTGGACTGGGGAGGTGGGTGGGGCAAAACGACAGCTTCAGAGGAGATGCTGAACAGCCGTGATGCCGGCTGCTGCTATGATCCGCCAGAAAGGGAGGTGACGTAGAACCCTCGCTGTACTAGGATGAACTGACGTAATAACTGATGTCATACTTAAACTTGACTGACGTCACGGGCTGATCAGGTTATGCAAATATGGCGGCCTTCTGATTGAAATTTGGTATGAAACCTCACTAGTTTTTGTAAGGGAACGCACAACTGGCTAGCTAGACAGATTGCAGTTCTGGAGCTGGTTTCCAGAGGGAATATCATCAGACCAACTCGTCACAGACAACTAAAATACATCCTCTGAAGCTTATTATATCCGTTAATTTTACATAATGTCAACATCGTTTGAGCATAAAGCCTAACCTACTTCCTCATAGTGTAGGCATGGAGCATTCCTCCTGGCGCCCCTGCAGTCATGATTGTATAGGATACTTTTTTTTACTTTCACTGTGGTTGAGTGGTTCTCAATGTGGGGTCAGGGGACCACCAGTGGTCATTGACAGGATTCCAAGATTCTCTGTTGTCTCTCAACCTAATATATATGGAATTCTGGACAAAATCATATCTAGGCTACATAAAAAAAAAAAAAATCTGATTTGCATCTGAGAAACCAAATCTCATCATATTGGGGGTCCATGGCCCCAA
This sequence comes from Poromitra crassiceps, assembly GCF_964638095.1. Lineage (NCBI taxonomy): Eukaryota > Metazoa > Chordata > Actinopteri > Beryciformes > Melamphaidae > Poromitra > Poromitra crassiceps. The sequence goes on from NC_139623.1 coordinate 68,674,005, forward strand.
TGTGAACTAAATTAGGGCTACTAACAGGCGATTGTAATCAATTAACAGGTGAATAACAGGTCAGGTGACACAACCAGCCAATGAGCTGTGTGTATTAGCGCCATATTGGTAGGAAAATGCTTGTGACATCATGGGAATAGGCTTGGAGTTGTGAGGAGCCGGGAAAGGGTACAGGGGGAGTAGGGGAGTTACTATCTTGAAATCCCATAGTCTTTGGTTCATCGTAACGTCAGGTTGTACCACATTTTGTGCAGTTTTGAGGGGGGAAAAGCATGGTTGAACCCATAGAGGGCACTTATGCGGCTGAAAATGATACAAATGGTACAATGGTAACATTTTGGTCTCAAATGTGGAAATTCTGACCAGAATTCTTCACACACCACCCCCAAAGTCATATTGGTTCAAAGCTGAAAAAAAGTGTTTTGGGGTTTAGTCCTGCTTTAAAAACAGGGAGGTCACGTCTACCCAAACAATTATATCATTTTTAAACAGTTACGTTTCTGTATAAATCATTACAATATGCTCCCGTGAGGTGGGGGTTTGGCGGTGGGGGTCCAAAACTTAGGATAACACCTGGACACTTGCGTGAGGCAGACTGCTATCGTCCCTGCAGGGACGAGAGCATAAGGCATGCAAACAGGTGCGCAAGCATTAGGGGAAGTTTCTGCCATGATGATAATAATAATAACAACAATAATAAATAAAAAATAAACCCTAACATAAACACCATGAAAAAAATTACAATACAAGATAAAAAGTGGGTGACAACAGATAAACAAATACATAAAGAAAACTGAGGAGCAGATTTGGGGTCACAGGGTCCGGGTCAGCCAGGTCCGATGACACATATCCAAGTGGCTTTGAATTGAGGATGCCTTCGATTTCTTCGATTGTGCGTACAGCTAGATGTTCCGCATGCCCTTTAAGCCCTAGCTGTTTACAGGCTGCTGGCAGGAGCATTGTACGCTGAGAGCCATCATCCAGAATGGCATAGGTCTCCAGTGACCGGTGTTGATTCCATATAATTACTTTGACCACCTTTAGCAGGACTTTGGGGGAATTGGACTGGGGGTTCAAATACAGGACCTTGCTCTCTTGTCTCTCTCTGATTGACACGGTGGAGAATACCAAGGTGCTTCCCATTCTGAGATTGCAGTCCATAGCCATGTGCGGGCGGCCCTGCACACCTCCAGCACAACCTCTCCCTCTTAACTCATTCATGGCCAGTTTAGGACTGCCAATATTTAGCACAGGCCAAAGATTTTCATAATTGTTGGTCATCTTTCAAGACCCACAGTAAATTATCTATTAGCACCAAAGTGATTTGCAATACCTCAAAATGAAGATGTACGTCTCTGGGTTCACCAGGAAAAAAAAGTGAGCTTTTAGCATGTTCTGTACTCTACTTATAGCCATTTATATACACCCTGTTTTCACCCAAAAGGTCTCCCTGAGAAGATAAACAGGAGAAAAGGCAATTTTTGTAAACGACACAATCTCAGGCAGAACTCGCTCTCAATTCTTTTATTTTGAACTGTATTGACATCAGACATCTAAATATTATTCGTTATGACACAAATGACAAAATATATATATATATATATATATATACATGAAGTGCTTTTTTTTACATTCAACAATACAGTTTACTCAGTGTGAGTGAGTGTGCAGACAGACACACAGACAGACAGACAGACAGACAGACAGACACACCGACAGACAGACAGACAGACAGACAGACACACACACACACACACACACACACGATCCCCCTTTTATCTTCGTTACGTTGTTTCCGGGTCTGAGTACTGCTGGCGTCTGCTGCTGTGACTGCCGCTTCTGCCTTGTTAGCTGTTCGTGTGTTTATTTTGTTTTGTTCTGGTCCACCCGTCCTCGTCCATGTCTCCCTGTCCTATCCTCCCTGCTATTTGATCGTTCCCATTTTCCCCTCGGCTATTCAACACGTCCTCACCGCCCTCTGGATTACCCGTCAAACTGATCGATCATTTCCTCATTCCTCCGATGATCAAACACATCTCTGGATTACTTTCTCCCGTTTTCTCCCGGCTGGCACACAGGAGTCAAACTGATCGATCATTTCCTCATTCCTCCGATGATCAAACACATCTCTGGATTACTTTCTCCCGTTTTCTCCCGGCTGGCACACAGGAAGGCGACCAGCTCGTGCAGCGCGCCGAGGGGCGTTTCAATGGCGTTTCTCCTGTCTGCACAAGGAAGCGTTTATCCGTTTTCTGATTTTCCTCCTGCTCAATTTCAAAACAACAGCTGCGGTATGTGTTTGTTCACGTGTTGTCGGCTTGTCTTAGATGCTAGGGACCTGATACTATGTCACAGGCTGGGGAAGTGTTTGAACTACGCGCTGTACTAATAAAAACAAAAACAAACACGTCATTGGCCCTCTGGGCTATTCCTGAAAACACGTCAAAGACGTCTTTGGCCCTGAATGAGTTAATCCATGCCATCACCTTCTCCGTAGGCTGATCCTTCAGCTCTTTGCACTTGATTATTGGATGCCCAGGTGAATTGCAGAATGAGCAGGGCTTGGGTTTCCTCTCCTCTCTTACTGGGCGAGTTGAGGGAGGGGGGTTGATGTCGGTACCATGCAGTATCGTGGCGGTTGTAGGGGCAGGCCTCGGAGTTGACCTCCTGCTCTGCATAGAGCTCTCCATAATACCTAACCTGTGCTGCCACAGATTGGCACTCTGCCTCACCCTGCAGCCACGCTGCAAAGTGCACCAGGGTGTAGTGGACTCCTGGCAGGGTTGATCGGGCATACCGTACAAAGTTTGCTACGGAATCCGCCGGCAACTTGCTCAAAAGGTGTTGTACATGGGAGGGACAGTTCAGCTCTGCTGCCCCTGCACTCTGCCCCATGGCTTGCAACATCCCCACTACCGATTGGAGTTTTTCTCTAGAGTCACCAGGTTGAACTTTTGGGAGGTTAATTATATTGGTGATCTCCAACGGCCAGATGGTGGGGCTGTCCATACTGTTGGTCTAAGGCAGCCAAGGACCTAGTGTAAGGCTGTGGGTCATGGGCATAAGCTAGTGCGATATGTCGAGCAGAAGGCAGCTTAAGGTGGTCTAATAGGATGTGGTACTTATAAATATCTTGTCTCCCAAGGAAACAGGGAGGTAGCAGATTAATAAGGGCCATCTTCAGCATGGTATAGTCATGTGGGTCTTCCCTATAAAGACTAGAGAAGGTGGGTCCCTCTACCCGTGACCTATACCCGGGCGGGGGGTCTGCATACGGTTGGAGGTTATGCACTGGAGGTAAGGGGGCCAACTGAGGAAGGTAATTACCATATTGGTAGGCCATGGTGGTCATAACATTGTTGGGGTTGCATAACTTGGGCTGGCCAACCTGGGGGAGCTGGGCCTACCTGCATAGGATCAGTTGCCGGGGCCCACTGAAATTGAGGCGGTACGGGGCCCACCTGGAGTGGAGGAGGCACAGGGAGCACCTGGATCAGGGGGGGCACCTGGAGTAGAGGAGGTGCAGGGAGCACCTGAGGTGGAGAAGGTGTAGGCAACACCTGCATTGGAGGTGGTGCAGGGAGCACCTGACGTGGAGGAGGTGCAGGGAGCACCTGAGGTGGAGGAGGTGCACGGAACACCTGCATTGGAGGTGGTGCAGGGAGCACCTGAGGTGGAGGAGGTGCAGGGAGCACCTGAGGCAGAGGAGGGGGGGGCCGCTTGGGCCACCCGCTGAGACAACGGCTGGTGGAGGTGAGTGGGACCTAGGCCCACCTGAATAGCAGGGTCAGAATATGCTTTCATAGGAAGCCTTATTGTCTCTTTGTCGGGCGGGTGCAGTGGGCATGCACTCTGGGGCCGGGTTTGGTATACTTGCACCCGGGTAGAGTGAACGTGCCCAAATCCCTGTCTGACTCGTACTCTCTTCCCCCATAGCTTGAGGCATCAGATCTGCCTGAGGCCAGGTATGCCTCCACGGCTTCAAGCCTCCTGACCACCTGCAACAGAATGTCGTCTCTGGCATCGTCGTTTAATGCAGGTTGGCCAGGATGCCGTTCAGGAGTGGGGCCCACTGCTTGTGCATGGTAGTGGAGTGGGGGAGGGGGGTGAAAGGCCTGGTCCAGGGGGGCTGATTGGAAGGCTTGAGATTGATAATCATAGTCCTGGAGGTATGACCGCGCCCCTCTGGTCCGTGTCCCCCCCCTTGGTCCATCCTCCTCTTGTTGGTTCCTCTGAGCCATTCCCACTTGCTGAGGGCCATCCGGCTCGAAGGACCATGTCTTAAACTGTACAGGTGGAGGTTACAGGTGTAGCCTCAGCAAGTGGGACATCCAGTTAGAATGAGGAGGACTCAGAGGAACGAATGCCAAGGGTTTTTATTTTAAATCAAATCCCTTGATTGGTGATGGAGAATCATGTAGGCAGATGATTTGCCTAAAAGACAAAAAAGGTATTAACAAAGGATTCAATCAAACAAGGGAAAATAAATTCAACTGTAAAGTAATGTAATAAATCTAATTCAAATCAAATACTCAATCAATATACAAAGGAAATAACAGTAACTATAACAAACTAACACTTACTTTAAACGATGCATCTGTACATGGACAATCAATAGGGATTGGGAAGAAAAGGCCCAACAAGCAGCCTTCTCTCAGCAGCATACATGGGAAACTGAGCCTGGCCTAATCAGTCTCCTCTTATACAGTCCAGGTGTGGCTGGTTAGAGTGCCTCTAGGGCCTGCCCCCCCCCCCTGAGAAGAGGGATAGGCTTTTGCACAATCATCATAGGCTACAAAGTGACACCATACCTTATGAAACTTAGATTCATAACTACATGCCATTTTTCTCCTATCCTTTTATAGGGTTGGTCAATTGAGACAGTGTTACACTTGTCACTGCAGTGCAGGCCAGGCTCCTTATTACAGGTTTCTCATTTCCCCCCAAAATGAAACTTTGCAACAATGTTTACCAGGGGCCTTTATAGGGTCTGAAGACATTTTCGTTTTCGTTTTTGCTCGTTTGCAGCCGTGATACGGTTATCAGCTTGATAACTGTGTCAACTTTATTTTTATCCACTGCCTTGACAGAATTGCAATTAAAGAAAATAAATGGTTGAAATTGAGATTAGTGCTACCTATTATACCTTTGTTGTTAGAATTTTTAATTAGTTACCTCATACTTACTCATTGCCTCCAAATCACTACACAAAATAGGCATTATGAGTGCAAATTCCAGTGAAAAATACAACCCATTCATTGGGCTTAGTTGTTAGAATTTCGTTGTTGAGCCATGTAAAGAAACATAATTCATACCGCAAATGAACCCTGAATGCATTTGCAGTTAAACATGTTATTTTTCCACTCCCCAGCAAGGCTCTACTGCACCAACTGCACTGTGGTAGTGTTACTGTAAAAAGTCAATATACACACAGAGAGGGAGAGTTGGGGTCAGCAGGTTTAGGCTGGTCAATGATTTAACAGATCACGTGGTCAGGTGACGAAAGCATCTTATCCAACCCCCCCCCCCCCCCCCCCCCAACCGCCCCATCTTCGTTAAATGTACATGTCTTCCCTCTTTCCTTTCCTCCACCTCTCGCCTCTCTTTCCTCCTCCTGGTCTCTGCCCCTCCCTCTCTCCTGCCTTTCTGTCGTCTATTTTCAGCAACGCACAGTCTTCTACATTCAGGCCAAGCAGTTCAGCTCACTCCACTCTACTGTTCCATTTTAATTACAGCCCACCTCATGATTTCAAAGCAGTTGCTAAGGTGACATACAAGCATGGGGGGGTTCTGCCTGGGTGAGCTGTCATTCAAATGGAATAAGTGAAGAATCCAGATGTAAAAGAAAAAGGCAGCAATTCCCATTCTCTGAAATGAATTGTGACTCCAGTTCCATTGGAAGGGGGGGGGGGGGGGGTACGTGCCCTTGAGCCCAATTTTGTAGGTCAGACTAACTCTTTTGAGTGATCCCTGAAAGTATACTGTACACACACACACACACACACACACACACACACACACTAATCATCTGACTATGAATCGCATAATTCCATATGTTGCTCACTTCCTCATATGGCCTTTTGAAGAACCCTGCAGGATTCGGATCACGACATCTGCTTATGTGTTCACTCATGTGATGGTGTTCTTTAGCTTTAATGCTACCTGATGTGAACTTACATCTGTATTATGTCACATAGAAGAACGCCTCACACTGAAATAGAGGAGATCCTGTAGAATGATTCAATTGAGAACATCTGGAGAGGTAAATTAAAACTGAAAGAAGTGGTTAAATTTAATAAGAAACACAAACGCCTCATCTTCATCAATACGGAAGGAAGGCGCATCCCTGAGTAGAGAAAATTTAGGATATAACATGCAGTGCAATGCCAGGCCATGATGTATGTGTTTCATTATAATAATATAATACAATGTCCATAAACATTGTCAGCTGAAAGCATGTAATGAAAATGATCTACTGAATCACTACACAAAACCTATTTGTGTAGTAGTGGCTATGTAGTGACATGTAAATAGTGCGGTGAATGTGTAGTTTAAACACTACTCACGACACACCAGTAGAGTTCTGTAGCAAAACAGTAGTGTTTTCAGTAGTAATCAAGCAGTGGATTTTGCAACTTGGTGTTAGTGTAACGGCGTTGTGTAGGTGGTACTTGCAGCAACCCATGTTAAGGGCTTGTCCAGGGGTGGATTCGAACTGCCGACCCTTGGCTTGGGAGTCCAGCATGTTAACCGCAACACCAAGAGAGCTAGCTCCCTTGGCGGAGCTGGTTAACATGCCTTTATACCTGGGGAGTGAGTTTAACCAATCCACTCGCTACCACTCAGGACTCACGAGGAATCCGTGCTGATTCAACTCGGTTACACTCACCCCCTTAAACTCACTCCACACCCACTGGACATCCGGGTTCACGGCATCAATGTAACGGCGTTGTGTAGGTGGTACTTGCAGCAACCCATGTTAAGGGCTTGTCCAGGGGTGGATTCGAACTGCCGACCCTTGGCTTGGGAGTCCAGCATGTTAACCGCAACACCAAAGCCGTTTTCCCACATGTGTACCGGAAAATTACCTGTAAGTCAATATCGGACATTTCCCTTCACACTTCGGCTCGCGCATGTGGGAATCTATCAGCGAATTTGCCTGTATGTTGGGGGGCGGGGGGAGGGGGGAGCTTATTTGGGGGGTCGGCAAAACTCGAAATAAGTTCGCTTGTCAGTTGTCACACAATAAATCACACTCGTTTGACTTAAGAGCAGCGTCAAGCCGCCAGCGTAATAAACACAGCCGATTTACCCCCTCCCCTCTCTGCTCGAGAGCAGCAGCCACACAGGACAGACACAGCGAGAATGGCAGGCTTGCAAGCTGCTCAACGCTTGTATGTATGTAGAGAAAGCAAATGCACGAAGCGAAATGTGGAAGTAGTTTGCTTTGATGTGCGCGAATGATTAGATGATGCACTTTGAAGAAGTTGGGATCCGTGTCTGAGAGAAATAGTTGCTGGTTCGATGTTTATCCATTCACCTGCGTCGCGTTGAAGCACTTTTTAAAGACTGGCTTCGTTTGATGTGTCCGGGGTTGCCTTCGGAAATCAGCAAGCTGACATACTGCTCTTATTAGGCTATCACAAGATCATTTCGCCAGTTTGCTTTAATGTGCGCGAATGATTAGATTATGCCCGCTGGAACATTAAGCAACGTGTGTAGGCTACCTCGCCCATGATTGAAGGACCGCTGTCGCGGAAAATGACTGGACCCGTTTCCACTTGCGTCCCCTTAAAAGCATACCGCTCTTCTGACTGGCTCGAAACTGGTGAAATGTCGGGGACGACGGGGTCGCGCTTATACCGGCACGACGACTTTCTCACATGCAGGCATTAGACATATTCCGGTCATTTAGCGGTACAAAGCGCATGTGGGAAAACGGCTCAAGAGAGCTAGCTCCCTTGGCGGAGCTGGTTAACATGCCTTTATACCTGGGGAGTGAGTTTAACCAATCCACTCGGGACTCACGAGGAATCCGTGCTGATTCAACTCGGTTACATTAGTAGTGAAAAAGCTGTTAGAAAACTACTGCTTCACTACACAGATATTTAAATAGTGATCATGTAGAGGTTTTACTACTTGCTCATATAGTGAATACGTAGTCACAACACTACAGCAACACTACACATATTTAGGATAATCTAGGAACTATTTTCTTTTTTGACCAAACTACTCCCACTAGCTGCTAGCTAGCTGCTGCTCTAGCTACTGCTAGCTGCAGTTTCATGAACTAGCTAGCAGCTAGAGCAGACCTGGGCAACTGGCTGCGCTGGAATTTTTTTCCCTTTTTTTTTTACATTGCACCTGAACGCAACATGCAAGATACCCGCTGAATAAGTGTCCAAATGTTCATGTAATTCTGGCCAATACTCCACTTATAATATAGAATATCTTTCAATAATCTTTATGAAGGGGGGCACGGTGGCTCAGTGGTAGAGCTGTCGCCTCGCAGTCAGAAGGTCCTGAGTTCGATTCTCGCCTGGGACACTGTGGTTGTGTTCCCCCCCCATATCCTCAGTGCCCACTGCCCAGGTGGGGTATCTCGTCGTAAGGGCCTTTCTGTCTGTGTGGAGTTTGCATGTTCTCCCCCCGTGCTCCCCCAGGGGGGCTCCTCCGTATATAACCCCCCCCCCCATTAAAAACATGCAGAAGATCAGATCGTCATCGTCATCCGACCAGTGACGACAACATCCGAAGTCGGTCCCCGGGCGCTGTACGAGAAAGCGACCACTGCTCCTGGCCTGCCCCCCGGAGGAAAGGACAAAGCCAGGATGGGTTAAAAGCAGAGGACAAATTTCACCGGCCACCGTCAGCATGTGTGTGTTTGTGGCCCTCCGTGCATGTGTTGATTGTAATCGTGTGACAATAAAGATAGGCTTGTCCATCTGAAATCGTGTTTTTTATGACTAAAAGGCTAAAAGTAATCTCATGTGTAAGAAATGACTGTTCTACATTGAAGTAAAAATGTAAATACCGTAATTAATTTGTTGGTTTTGGATTTTCTTAGCTTCAAGAGTGCATTTTTGTTTGTATGACCCTCAACACAGGCTTTGAGAATCCCCGGCCACTTACTGATACTTATGCTTAAATTAACCCATTCATATTCTGGTTTATTTCAAGAAAAACATTTTGGCTAGGTGAAATTCTAATTGGCTGGTAACTTTAAAATCTAGCAGCCATATTGGCAGATGGTCAAAAAAGTTAATTTCAAGCCCTCAGCAAAATCTGGCCCTTTGGTAGCGAGGATTTCTTTTTGTGGTCCTCTCTATCATCAAAGTTCCTGGGTTACAGCATGACAATATTTGTTCGGCCCCCGGCAACAATCTGGGTTTCTTATGTGGCCCCCCATGAAAAATAATTGCCCACCCCTGAGCTAGAGGGTGCAGTTCGGTCAAAAGAAAATAGTTCCTACATGAAACTCCTCACAACAAGGTCTGTGGATTATCTTGAGTTACCGCATCACAAGCCAAGTGCCATCCAGTTCCATTGTACAGTAACTAACTAACACAAAACAATCTAGATGAATAAATAGCACTACAGGTGAGAGGAAAAATATGTATTTTGGATTTTAGGGTGAGCTGCCCCTTTAATCAGTGATCAAGTAGAGGTTCATCTACTACATGGGCAGGGGCAGGGGCAGGGGCAGGGCCAGAGCCATTTATATAGAAGAGTCACGACATCTCCATTCACTCCAGGACCAGTTTTTTTACTCTCAAGGAAGTAAGGGTCTGGATCAAGCAGCACTGTCGAGTTGCAGCAAGATAGACAGCTTGTGATGTTTTTTTTTAGAATCAAATTGTACATTATCAGCTTTATTTTAGCATTCAAAAGTAGTGCGAGACCCTTTACTGGCTGTACTGAGTCACGCATTTTGATCCGCTGACACCACTCTCTCTCTGAATTGCTCTGGGCAGGGCTAACGAGGTCAGATTGAGGGCAGCTGTGGAGGGAAGCAGCACAGTAGGAAATGACTAGTGCTGCAACTATCGATTCTTTTAGTAATCGAGTATTCTACCGAATAATCCATCGATTAATCCAGTAATCGGATAAGAACCCTTTTTTGTGTTTTCAAAGGCTTATCGTAAATATACACCAAAAAATAAGATAAATCTCTTCAAATAAACAACTACTTTAGTTTCTTTCTTAGAAAAAACAACATTTTTATTTTTAAATTGCATAGAACTGGCAGTGGCACCATTCATCTTTTTCACCCGTCCTTACAAAGCTGGCCATAGTACGCTGTGATCCGCTGAAAAAGAGGTGAAATAATAATTAATATTTATTAGGTAAATTCATAACAAAACTGGAGAATGCGCATTTACACACCCTAGACCTGTTTGCCTATTATTGACACAAATATCAGAATAGCAAGATAACAGGTCAGGTGGTGTAATAATTGGAGCCTAAAATGCACCAATTAAATAGTTGTTTGCAATCATCATGAGAAGAGTCGACCAGTCTAGGGTGTGTAAATGTACATTCTCCACACACACACTCTTTCTCTCTCACACACACTCACTCTCTCAAACACACCAACAGGCTAGTGTGATCACACACACACACACACACACACACACACACACACACACACACACACACACACACACACACACAACGCTGTTAAATTAGCCGCTAACGTTAATGTTAGGTTGAGCTTTGTATTCCTCACAGAAAACGGCAAGCCACATCACAAAAATGCAGCGTGAATGCAGTTACTAATAGTCATATTGGCAACGTGGCAAGCCAGCAGCACAACTACTACTAGTCTTAATATCAAGTAGCAATCATTAGCATACATTTACATTAGCGTTGTGTATAGTTAACGTTACGTTACCTTGGTCCGCTCGACGTAGATGCGCTGGTGGATGCGTAGACTGGATGTTTACGGTTCAGGTGCTGAAGCATTGACGAGGTACTGTTGTGATATGCAAGTATCGTCTTGCACACCACTGAGTTTGTGTCCTTTTTCAGCGTGAAATGGTCCCACACTTAGACAGTTTCGGTCGCTTTGTCGGCCCTGGTTCTTCCCTTCCCGGCTCCTCCTGTCTGCTTTCTCCGCCGCCTCGTTCCATTTTGCGGGGTCCGTCTCTGGTCTGTCTGCGATCATGTGTTCTCACGTGTTTACACCGGAAGAGCGCTGTGCCACACCAGTAAGCGACCGTGAGAAACAGTCTCTACTCTCTAAATGCCGTGTCGAGGCAAATCATTTTGGCCTCGATCATTTTAATTATTCGAGTTATTCGAGGTACTCGAGGAATCGTGACAGCCCTAGAAATGACAAGACCAAACTAGACAGAGTTCATGACAACTGCAAAGCTAAATGTTTCTTGTTCAATGTTGTAAACTAAAGAGATGTCAAGCAGAGCCGTTTTAGCAAGAAAGAGGCTCAAAACACCCACATACAACAAATCCAACTGTGACAGCGACGACACAACAACTGAGAAGGCATTTTCCTAAACCACAATCAAGTCTAGCATGGTGTGTTAGCTAGCGAAAGCTAATCTAAGCCTGTTAGTTTGTGTTCACTTCATCAAAGATACTTTATATTTATTTATTTATTTACCAGGGACAGCGTGCATTAATCAACATGTCAGTTTGCACATCCATGTAAATGCACCAGAGTTAGCGTAAGAGCTCGTTTTCATCTGTAGTCTCTGAGCATGATGGAAAAAGAACTAGCGGTCATGTGCCATCTGCACTCAAAACATATAGTATAGTAGTAGGACATAACTAGTACAATACAGCACAACTCAAAACAATATAGGCAGGCATAGGGAAGCCCAACAGTATGACACAGCAGTATCACAGTACGGTACATAAATACAATGCAAGCCGCATTTAAAATTAATAAAAGCGAGTGTGCGTGTGTGCGTGAGTGAGTATGTAAGTTTGAAGAGACAATTACTCGTGATTGCAAATTTGGTTAGCTTTGAGCCAGCCCTTAAGTATGTTTTTGAAGGTTGAGATGTTGGTGCTTTCTCGAATATTAATGGAGAGGCTATTCCAGTAAAGGGCGGCTCTGACTGAGAAGACCAAACTTGCTGCGTCTAAATGGGACAACACAGTCTCCTCTGGAAGCTGCCCTTGTTACCCTGATATTACTATGTGATTGTGTTATGAATTGGGAGAGGGGGCGAGGTGCAATCCCATTCAGGACTTTAAAAATGAGGCAGGCATCTGCAAAATGTTTAAATCTGTTAAAACTTTCGTATGGCAGTAGGTGGTAGTTGTTGGGTTTTGGATCGACCGTTTTGAGTGATTTTTTGTAAAGGGACTCAATAGGTTTCAGAGTTGTTATGTTTGCTTGAGACCAACTTGTAAAACAGTATGATATGTGGGAGAAGATCATGGCACGCATGAACAATGCACAAATATATAGACGATCAGTATGAGGGTGTGTAGGGTGGTTGGTTGTGGCTGTGAGTGAGTAGAGGACAGCTTCTCTTGTTTGTCCAACTATTTGTAGAGTGAAAGTAATGCCAGGCCAAGGTGTCTGGTGCTTACTGTAAGGAGGTCAAGTGCACCACCACCAGGAAACTGGAGGCGCTTGCTGGTAAGAATAAACTATAATTTTTTTTAATATTGTCTCATGAGGTTTGTAAATTCCCACATGTGACTTACAGGTGTCTGTTCTGTGAGGTCCCACGGCAGGAGATTGCTTGCACATTTTTCTACATAGTATATATTTTCACTGAGATCATTCAGTTTTGAGGGCATCTCAAAGTATGCCTTTACACTTTGTAGGCTACATTGAAATATATGCAGTTGAATGAAGATTTCTTTTTTTTTTTATTGTTTTTGTATATTTTTTCCTTACCATATAGCATGTGATGTAGCAACATTATAAAGTGTTAACATTATATCCATCTGTTCATCTGGGCTTGAATCAACAGTATCAGTGTGTCTCTGTCAATATTTCTGCACCAGTCGTCAAGGAATGTTGCTCCAGTCTATTCCTTCAAGAAAAGTGGGTCAAGAGCTAATGCAGAGTATCTGTCCGCCATACTCTCCAGTAACAACAACTAACCTCGTCCTGTGAACATCCACTAGACTAGCACCCTACATCCCCACCCACCCCCACCCCCCTCTGGAGCCTGGATCACCTAAAGCCTGGAAGAGCAGGAGATGGCTATCACTGCAGCCTGAATGGGACGCTGCACACGACAAAGCAAAGGCCTCAGCCTAAAGACTGCGGAGGAGAGACAACACAGATGGGAACGGAGCCGGGACATCATGGGAAGCAGACTAGTGCCTGAGGATGGGGGTAGACAGAGGCAGACGTGGGGGGTTGAAAGCTGAGTGCAGTGGGCTATAGGGGTGCAGACTATGGCGTGGAAGCAGCGGGACCTGGGGCAGGACCGGGAGGGGAAACAATAGCTAATGGACATGGAGGAAACTCCACAGGTCATGGGAGTGCTGATCACATGCTGATAGCAAACCCTGTTGCCGAGTGTCTGATTTTAAAAGGCACTTAGGAGTGGCACACACGTAGCCAGGATTTAGCTGTTCAAATAAGCATTTCTGCAGGAAAGTCCTCGAGGACCAGCTAGTACTAAACAGCTAGTACTGTTTAGTGAGACTTTAAACAGCTAGTACTGTTTAGTGAGACTTGTGTGCCCATTAGAGGTGTTTACAAGCTTCCTACCATAACATTCTCTTTGCTACCATCAAACTAAAATCATAATGCCACAGATATATTAATACATTTAACATGATCACAAACATAATCAGTGTATGAACACAGTGACACATGAACCAACAGGGAAATATCACATACTGGAACTCCACCGACAATAGAGTACCACAGGGATGATGTATTTTTGTAGGCTTAACCAGAAATGGCCTCCATGTTGGTTCGTCAGGGGAAAGGTCTATGGGGTTTTAGAATGGGGATTTGATTCACTTAAATGCATCAAATAAGGTCTGTGGTTAACAAAGGTTTATGGGATCGGTAATTTGGATTCAGCAGGATAATCTTCACGAACGTGAATCACTTTTATGCCTTTTGAAGCGTTTTCTAAAAATCTATTTACATTTCAAAAGTCCTAAAAGTTATTCACGCTTGTGAAGATTATCGTGGTGAACCCGCTCCCATAAACTTTTGTTAACCACAGACCTTATGTTACTGTATGCATTAAAGCGAAATCCCCATGTTAAATCCTAGACTTTTCCCCTGACGAACCAAAGTGGTACTTTCCGGACTCTTTCCTGCAGTGCTCTATAGCCATTAACATGAGTTCATTCCATTATTAGCTTGTCTAATATTTACTACAGCATTTCAGTCTCACTGCATGTTTATATTGAGTATGTCCCTGTTCTGTGCAGAGATGGTGGTATCTGGGCCAGCATACACCAATGTTCCCACACACACACACACACACACACACACACACACACACACACACACACACACACACACACACACACACACACACACACACACACACACACACACACACACACACACACACACACACACACACAGCTTTAGCATGCACTAACCCATAAGCACCACTGGGCAGTAAGTGGACTGTATAAATAACAACTTGTAAAGAGGGAAGAGTTGCTCCCTGATGAATCCAAAGCCTCTGGAAGAAGAACACAGAGTGTGTGTGTGTGTGTGTGTGTGTGTGTGTGTGTGTGTGTGTGTGTGTGTGTGTGTGTGTCTGTGTGTGTGTGTGTGTGTGTGTGTGTGTGTGTGTGTGTGTGTGTGTGTGTGTGTGTGTGTGTGTGTGTGTGTGTGTGTGTGTGTGTGTGAGAGAGAGCAAGAGAGATGATCACAGGTACCCAATACATCAGATGCAGGGTGCATGATGTTGCCCCCATTCACTTCTATATATAAGCTCTGGTTGACTAATGAAGTTAATTTACAAAATATAGCCTAATTTAAAATAAAGACTTCGTTTTTCAACCAACTCAATGATCATGGTGTTTAACACCTCACTCACTATAGAAAAGAGACTTCATCTGCCTTGGCTCAGTCGCTGGTTGTCTCTGTTGTCAGTCTGATGCTCCCAGGGACAAATACAACACTTCCTTGTTATTTCCTGGGTGATAAATCTTCTGGGAGTGTAGATGCATGATGATGTAAACTGCATGATAACGTCAATCTAATAAAAAGAAGAAATAAATCTACAATAGGCTGTCAAAGAACATGTCGGTGATGTCAGGTGTCGGACGCGATGATGCAATGGTGCCAAAATGCGACATTCACACTTCAAGTTGTACTCTTTGATTGAATGGTGAGAAGAACATAGCCTAACTGACACACATAATTAGCGAGCAGATGACAGAGATTACAGAGCATTTTTAATGACAGGAATCGGTGCAGCTATAAGCAACCCTATAGCTGCATCTGTGCGCATTTGGCACAGGGGCGAGAGGAGGGCAGGAGATTGAGGCACGCCTCAGCGCTGCTGACTGAGAAGTGAATCCAGTGATTAATACAGTACCTAGCCAAAACACGACCAAACATGCCACAGTAACGTCTGCTAATTCATCAAGAAGAATTCCTGGCCATGGCGAGGCTGAGCTGGCCGCTAAATTGTGCAGGTTGCTGTTTTCAAGTGACTTATTAGCGAACGTTACAGCCACCACAATCAGCCTGCCTCGGCTCAGTGCAGAGAGCCGCAGCCAGAATTGTGATGCAAGATTTTTTGTGAAACGTTGCCACAAACGAATTCCACACAGCCAGAGCATCCAGAGTCCTTTGTATCGACATTAAACTCAGAAGTTGACGATGGTTTGTAAAGTCTGGCTCACTTCTGGCTGATTAAAGAGATATTCCATCACCCCCTCCCTTCTCCTGTCCAAACACCAGCGTTGTTTGGATATTTCCCAGAAAGCTTTGAGGCGGCATAACTTTTGACAAGAAAACAATCAAATCAGGCTATAAAGTGTTAGATAGAAATACTATTTATTTTGAACACAACATGCAATTCTGGAATATTTGAATATTGGACAAAATAAAATGAAATGAAATGTAAACCCTAAGAGAAACACACATACAGCGATGGGGGGTAGCCTATATACCTGTTTAGAACACGGCTCTCTTGAATACTCGATTCTGATTGGTCAATCAACAATATTCACCGGTCATTATTTCTCGACAACCGACCGCTGCTCTGCCACACCTGGATTAATCAGTTGATAAGAGCCTTTTGTCAGCAAGCCACTACTAATTAGGCCAACCAGTTGCAGCTGTGGTGTCTTGTGTGCCAATTACGAATGAAACCGCTTTGTCGTTGAAAACGCTATTAAAAAATATATTTGAATAATTATTTTTGTCAGATTATTGAATGATTTAGTTGTAGGCCGTGTTCTAAGTGGGATAATGTATATTGAGGCGGTGATTACTGGGAAATAATGACCTTCAGGTGAACGATTAAGCCCTCCGCTACGCGTCGGGCTCAATCCACCTGTCGGTCATTATTTCCCCCGTAATCACCGCCTCAATATACATTATCCCTTACATACGTACCCCTCGCAAATACAACGTGATATAGTGAAGTGGGAAGTTTGACCGTAACACGGTTGCACTGTAATGTCCACTCCAACAAGACTAGATTACTTGACGCACACTTTTTCAGTAAAAACACATTTGTGCCCTGTTCGTTATTGTGAAAGTTAGCGTTAGCATAGTCTAGCGATAGCACAATACTGAGGGTTCCAAAATGTCGCCGATACGCTGGGATGCGTTTACAACATGTCTAAAGATCCTGGAAGTGGATGGTATCAGGAATGTCACCAATAGTTACAGGTGAGCTTACAACCTTTATCTGAAGGTAATAGAAGTGTATGGATGCATCAGGACCACTGGGGGAGCGAGCCAGCAGCAGTCAAAGCTGTCGTGTTATTCAGTGTAGCTCGAGGCTAAATTAGCCTCAAGCATATTAGCCTGGCTAATATGCTAGCATGATGGCAGGCAGACAGGAGTCGGCTAATTAGCATTGGCCAAAGTTTTGCAGTGATTTTCTTTCAGTCCTTGGTGTTAGGTTTGCAGTGGGTTCTGTTGCAGTCCATGTGTGTGTGTGTAGGTGCGCTCGCCTGACCCCGCCCGCTGCGTCCCAAGCGGGCGGGGTCAGGCGTATTGAAACACACCACCCCTTCAGGAAACGACAGTGAAACTCATCCAGTACACCCCAAATAACCATCCTTACTGTGACATTATGACATTATGACTGACTGACTGACTGACTCAGTGAATATATGATGAGTTGACCAGCCTGCGGGCGCACATGGTAAAAACACAATTAAAGCAACACAGGATTCATAGAGAAGTTAGAAGAGAGACGGACAAAGCAGTAACATGACTGGACAGGAATACAGTAGACTACAGTGAAACAGGGCTAAGAACTCGGATGCACTCTACAAGAAGGGGCAAAGCCGTCTCTACTTTCTGAGACGGCTGAGGTCCTTCAACGTCTGCCGGACCATGCTGAGGATGTTCTATGAGTCGGTAGTGGCTAGTGCCTTCCTGTATGCTATTGTGTGCTGGGGCAGCAGGCTGAAGGCAGCGGATGCCAACAGACTCAACAAACTGATCCGTAAGGCCAGGGACATTGTGGGGCTGGATCTGGGCTCTCTGACTGCGGTGTCAGAGAAGAGAACGTTGTCCAGGCTACGCTCCATCATGAACAATGACTCGCACCCACTCCACGGCGTGCTAGTCAAACACAGGAGTACGTTCAGTGAGAGACTGATTCCACCTAGATGCAATAGGGAGAGGCACAGGAAATGATTCCTGCCTGTGGCCATTGGTCTATTTAATGCCTCTCTTAAAAGAGCACCTCGGAGACGCTCAGTCTCCCTGAGACTGAGCCAGCCGATAGGTTAACTGTGCCTGGCTGAGCCACGTGTAACGTATAGGGCAAGCCGACTTAATATAAATCACGTGCAATATGTGCAATATGTGCAATATGTCACGTGCAATAATGATAATTGACACGGAATGTATACTTACTCTACGTATTTTGTATTTTGCTACTTAGACATTCTACTTATTTTTTGCTTCTATCGCATTTACTAGTTATTCTATGCTATGTTGTGTTTTTCTGCTTATTTGCTTAATATTGCATTTACTACGGTTTATTTTATGCTATGTGTGTTCTGTGAGCGAGCTACTGTAACTTGTCCCAATTTCCCCCCGGGGATCATTAAAGTCTTTCTGATTCTGATTCTGATTCTGATCAAGATGGCACCCGGACATGGAAAAACAACAACAACTGAAGACTTACTACGACAGATCAGTAAGGGGTCGAGTTAGAAACAATCAGAAGACACCAGAGAGAGAGAGAGAGAGAGAGAGGGGGGGGGGGACACAGGGAGAGGCTGGGACTACAGCCAAACCCACTACCAGACACACACACTCACCTACACACACACACACACACACACACACACACACACACACACACACTCACCTACACACACACACACACACACACTTATAAGCACTGTTACTAAGGGACCTCCTACTAGTATCCAACACGTTCTCACTCCGAGCACGTAGCATATTGACGCTTTGTCCCGTCCCTTATGCGCCACTTGTTACTAACATGGTACCCTTGAGCGACTCATGAAACGACTTGGGCTTTCCGACTAAACTCAATGCAAACCCATAGAAGTCATCTTTGACGCTTATGGCAACTGCTCCCCCATTAGCCTAACTGCTCCCCCATTAGTCAACTGCTCCCCTATTAGCGTCTGGGGGGAGGTTAGGTTTAGGCGTGGGGGGTGGGAGAAGTTAGGTTTAGGGTCTGGGGGAGGTTAGGTTTAGGCATGGGGGTGGGAGAGGTTAGGGTTAGGGTATGGGGGAGGTTAGGTTTAGGCATGGGGGGTGGGAGAGGTTAGGTTTAGGGTTAGGGTCTGGGAGAGGTTAGCTCCTCCAGACCCTAATGGGGGAGCAGTTGACTAATGGGGGAGCAGTTAGGCTAATGGGGGAGCAGTTAGGCTAATGGGGGAGCAGTTGCCATAAGCGTCAAAGATTACTTCCATGGGTTTGCATTGAGTTTAGTCGGAAAGCCCAAGTTGTTTCATGTGTCGCTCAAGGGTACCATGTTAGTAACAAGCGACGCACAAGGGACGGGACAAAGCGTCAATATGCTACGCGCTCGGAGTGAGAACGGGTTGTAGCATCACATAACTTTAATGTATGCATTGCGGTGGGTACTCATCACTGTTACCAACACACACACACGCGCGCGCGCACTCACACACACATACAAATACCGCAATCACGAACGCTCATTAAGCTATAAAGGTTTGTTGCAAGTTAATTGCTGAGTCAACTCCCTTTCTGCGTGAGGTATCACATAAGACATAACAGCACAATCATTACACACGTGCACCAGTCTGTAAAATGTAAAATGACCATATAAAAGTCCATGTAATATATTAAGTAAAGTCCCAGTGAAATGTTATGCGATCTCTCCTGTTTCTAAATATATCTGTACCGTTTGGTTTGAACCAGTAAAACTATTTTTATATGCATTTTACGAAAAGTGTATGGGAAAATAAATGGCAGATAAAAATCTCTGGCACAGCGCTGAAGCAGGAAGTAGGCGGTCACTTTGCCTCTCTATAAGCAAACAGAAACAAAACAGATAATGTCGATCATATTATGGGCTACGATTCTCATGTAGTATAGGCTACTGCTTGACGGATCATTTCTGGTATTCAGAAGCCGAAATCTGAATCAGGAATACTTTATTGATCCTGATTCCTAATTGAGTAATGCTGCAGTTGTTTGAAGAAATAGGCTATAGGTTAAATTGAGACATTAAATAGGAATAAGTAACGCAATTGTTATCGAGTTTTTGCTCTCTCTACAAACGTCTTAAAATGTATATGCACATATTTAGATCAGGGAAATCTAAATTTGCTCTCCAACCCCCCTATAGCAAACTCAGTTTTTGGACGTCTGTATTTCTAAAACCCTGTGTTAATTAACAGTGGCGTGTGCTGTGGAGCTGATATGAGCACGATACGTTTTTATAACCCTTTTTTTCTGAGAAAAGCTGGTCCATCCAATTTTGTACTGGCCCATCCAAAATATGATTTCTGCTGCCTGTTCTGGATGTGTGGTGTCGGCCATAATTTTCTGAGATCGCTTAAGCATCCTGGCAGTGTGTAGGTCCTGGATGGATGGCAGGCTACACCCGATCACCTTTTCAGCTCTGTGGATGATGCGCTGCAGTCTGGAGATGTCCTTGCGGGCAGCAGAAGCATACCAGACGGTGATGAAGGAGGTGAGGATGGACTCGACAGTGGAGTTGTAGAAAAGCGCCAATGCTGCCTTTGGCTGCCTTAAGCCCCTTTTTAGACTGGCCAAAAATCCCACTAATATCCTCAAACTAGTGGCATTTTCTTCAGTCTAAAAGTTTCCAAGCCGCGCAGTTTAGCCGATAGAGCGACCCTGCAAGTGAGGTGGGTTTTTACGTGGCGGCTCTGCTCCGGCTGGCGATATAAATCTTGGCGGTGGTCCAACGAACCCATGATTTTCCGACCCTGCTCCTCGTCCTCCTGAGTTGCCGCCCCTTTTCCAGCATGAGTCAGTGAGATTCAGTGATTCCCACAGCCTGAAATTCGACTTTCTTAACGGTTAATTATTTTACATTGACGGAATATGCCGAGAAAAAAAGCATCTCTCATGCCCGAGTGCACCCCACAGCCCAGGCGCAGACAGCGTCAAGTCAGCCAGAATGTAAGTAGGTCGTCGGCTTTAGCTCTTTCAAAAATAAAACCCTTGTTGTAACGTTAAACATTTTGAGTCATGCTTTATAGCCATTTTATTATCTTATTTATGTATTTTGATACAATGTATGCTGCTTCGTTTGTTGATACACCTTCTTCTCAACGTGCATCAGTCAGGCTATTTACTTGTTTAAATGACATTAGTTTGAAATTTTTACCCGGAAGTTTCCATTTTGTTTTGGGTGGCCTGACACCTGAGAGAAGAAGGGAAAAGGGAGGGGGAAGAGACAGCGATAGTGCGACATAAAAGTTTAAAAGGCGATGCTGCTGCTGCTGCTGCTACCTCCTGCTGCTTTCCTGGGTAACAAAAACACATGTACTAGTGGGACTTTTGATGTAAAAAAGGTATTAGACTCAACCTTCCGTTATATACACAAATCCCACTCACACAACGAAGCTATAGAGTGCCAAAGTCACACCCTCTTCCGGGTTCTGCGCACAACCTAAGGGATTTCATCCGCCATTCATTTTTCCATAGAAGTTTTGAATAATCCTTTACTTTACTTGGCTTTACTTGGTCAAACCAAGCGATTGGGCTATATTCAGAATCAGGAGAGACCATAGAACATTTCACTCAGAACAAAACAAACAAACAAAAACGTGCGTGGGGGGGGGTCTGAGTGAAATGTTCTATGGTCTCTCTCTCCTGATTGTGAATAATAGCTGCTTTGACTAAGCAAAACCATTTTTTTTCTTAAGGATTTTTCTAAACATCTATGGAAAAATGAATGCCGGAAGAAATCCCTTAGGTCGTATGCAGGACCCGGAAGACAGCGTGACTTTGGCACTCTATGGCACACAGAAAAACAAGAGAGAGGAAGAAAATAAAAGAAGGAAAATGAGTTGGGTTGAAGGTGTATCAGCAGCATGCTAACTGTAGGAGAATGGTTCAGTGTGTCAGAAGCCCTCCAGTCAGCCATATTAAGAACATATTACAGACATGCACACTATGCTAGCTGCCTGCTAGCTAGTTCCTACATGAGACTGCATAGGAGCAGCTAGGGCAGCAGCAGCTAGTGGGAGTAGTTTGATCAAAAGAAAATAGTTCCTACATGAAACTGCTCACAACAAAGTCATTATCTTGAGTAACCGGGTCATGATTTCTGGAAAGAGACAATGCTGTTGAGTTTTCCAAATGCATTTTTTGCTGGTTTGAGCACCACCAAGCCGACTGCCATCCAGTTCCATTGTATTGGAGAGAAGGCAGTCGTCTCTACGGCCGATATCTCCAAAACTCAGGCAACTAACACAAAACAATATAGATGGATAAATAGCACTGCAGGTGGGAAAAACGTGTATTTTGGATTTTACGGTGAGCTGTCCATTTCACCTTTTTTCTTCTTTATGCAATATATATTTTCTTCTTTATGCATATACAGACACACACACACACACACACACACACACACACACACACACACACACACACACACACACACACACACACATTCTGTTAATACATATTAATTCTCCAGAGAAAGAAAATGTATTGAAAATAAATCCCCTCATCTTTTCAGGGATTATAACTTGGTTTTCCTCAGCGGCTTGAGGGCAGATTGGATCTAAACCACATACCGTCATGGCATGCTCACTCTCTTCACTGAATCAAACACTCAGAGTCACACCTACAAGGCTACAAACATTCAAATAAACAATCACAATCAAGCAAAAGTACATCCAGGTTATGTATCTGAGATTATTTTAAAATACTACAGCCGGACAGGAGACCCCCCAACAGAAAACACAGGCTTCGTCAATGCCAGTAATTCTGCCAAAAACTCCTTGTTCACTCCTGTGAGGAATTCTTTATCTAGCCAGCAGGGAGTAGAGTGCATGTCAGCTATACGTGAGTAGATACGTCCATATCATATCCTGTCCCTTTGGAGTTATAGCCCACACAGACCACACAGGCTGACTAACATTGATTGATTAGACAGGATTTCTGTCAAAGGCTGACATGTTTCCTCATATCAGAAGAGAAAATAAACATACTCAAGTGGAGAAACAAACCTAAGGCACCACAGCCCAAACAATGAAACTAATCTACACGCCTCCCATTGAGTGTCAATGAAATCTCTCTCTCACACACACACACACACACACACACACACACACACACACACACACACTGACACACACACACACACACACACACACACACACACACACACACACACACACACCCTAGTCGAGAGAGGTTGATGGCATCACCTCTGACCTTGCTGCAGCCTCTGGGGCCTCATTACCCACAATGCACCTCTCCTGTGCCGACTATCAGTGACAGTAATGTGACCCTGGTTGGTGGTGGTCCCAACTGTTAGACATGTAAACACACACATACACACACAGACGAACACATAATGCATGCACTCACACACACATACACACACACACACACACACACACACACACACACACACACACACACACACACACACACACACACACACACACAGACAAACACATAATGCATGCACTCACACACACACATACACACACACACACACACACACACACACACACACACACAGACGAACACAATGCATGCACTCACACACACACACACACACACACACACACACACACACACATACACACACACACACACACACACACACACACACACACACACACAGACGAACACATAATGCATGCACTCACACACACATACACACACACAGATGAACACATAATGCATGCACTCACACACACATACACACACACACACACACACACACAGAGACGAACACATAATGCATGCACTCACACACACATACACACACACACACACACACACACACAGACAAACACATAATGCATGCACTCACACACACATACACACAGACGAACACATAATGCATGCACTCACACACACATACACACAGACGAACACATAATGCATGCACTCACACACAGACACACACACACACACACACACACACACACACACACACAGACGAACACTTAATGCATGCACTCACACACACACATACACACACAGACGGACACATAATGCATGCACTCACACACACACATACACACACACACACACACACACACAGACGAACACATAATGCATGCACTCACACATACACACACACAGACGAACACATAATGCATGCACTCACACATACACACACACAGATGAACATATAATGCATGCACTCACACACACACACATACACACACACACACACACACACACACACACAGACAAACACATAATGCATGCACTCACACACACACACACACACACACACACATACACACACACTGTAGCGGTTTGACCAGTCAAATAGCTTGTCAGTGTCAAAACCCCACAAAGGATACATGTAAAAAAACACATGAACCCTTAACCCGGTTATTTGAATGCACAATCAAGATTAAATAGCAACCATAAATGCAACACACAGCAATATAAACACTCAAATTCAAGGGAATGAAACAATGCAATAAATTCACACCACCAGCAACTCAGCTTGAGATTCGGATTATTATTAGAATGAAGGTAAAGGCACGGAAAGTTCATCAAACCAAAAAAATAGTCCACTCCGGGATTTCGAATAGTCAAGACAGTTCAGTTCA
>NC_139623.1:68700903-68725903 GCF_964638095.1 Poromitra crassiceps
ACACACACACACAGACGAACACATAATGCATGCACTCACACACACATACACACACAGACACAAAAGGGCGCATGCGCACGCAGCGACCACGCAGCGAGAAAAAGAAAGCTTTTAGAGAGGGTAACCTCTTAGTTATGCGTGACCTGCAGAAAGAGATCAAACGTGCAATCTGGTCCGGTAAAAATAAATATAAAGAGAAAATTGAGTCTCAACTCCGTATGAATAACTTAGGATCAGTGTGGGACAGCATGAAAACAATCACTGGGATCAAGGAGGGCGGCAGGAGAAACATCCAGTTAAATGGGTACAACTCCGATGTCCAGCTGGCTCAGAGTTTCAATGATTTTTATGGTAGATTCGATGTTCATGATTTTAGTGAGAAACACCAGGTGATCAGAGACAGCCTCCGCCTAGCTCCCCCTGTAAGCCCCTTCTTTGATGAACATGATGTTGTCAAGTGCTTCAAAGCGTGCAAACCCAAAAAAAGTCCTGGCCCGGACAATTTGGGTGGGCGACTTTTAAAGGTCTGTGCTGACCAACTAGGCCCTATTTTTAATTATATTTTTAGTTCATCACTTTGCCAGCAGAGGGTGCCATCCCTATGGAAACAGTCCACTTTGGTTCCGGTTGCCAAGAGCAACAAACCAAAAACCTTGAATGATTTTAGGCCAGTAGCCCTAACCTCGCTTGTCATGCAGCAGTTTGAAAAGTTAGTAAAAACTGAGCTTGTAGCTAAAACTGAGTGCTTGCTCGACCCCTTTCAGTTCGCTTATCGTGCGAAAAGAGGCGTGCAAGACGCTACAGCCACCTTGCTGAACCTCCTGTATAAACACCTAGAGGGCAGTAAAAACCACGCCAGATTGCTTTTTGTTGACTTTTCATCAGCATTCAACACCATTCAGCCACATGTTCTTGTTGAAAAACTAACTGACTGCTTTGGTCTAGACCCATGTTTGGTTGGCTGGATTTTAGATTTTCTTACCAACAGATCTCAACAGGTAAGAGTAAATGGGATACTGTCTAGTTTTCTAACATCCTCGACTGGCTCGCCTCAGGGTTGTGTTTTATCTGCGTTTCTGTACATTTTGTATACCAATGATTGTCATAGTCGCTATGCCGATAGATTCATTATCAAGTATGCTGATGATTCTATTATCGTCAGCCTGCTTGACGATGATGAAGTCGGCCATGGCCAAGTCATTGATGACTTTGTATCCTGGTGTGAAGATGCCTTTCTGCAACTCAATGTTTCAAAAACGAAAGAGATTTGCATTGATTTTAGACGCTCCCCCCCTGTTCCAGAAGGTAGTATTGTTAATGGTCAGATAGTTGACCTGGTCACTGAATATAGATATCTGGGCACTGTAATTGATAGCAGGTTGAAGTTCGATCTAAACACAGAGTCGCTGTGCAAAAAGGGTCAGCAGCGCCTTTTTTGTCTCCGGAAACTTGCCAAATTCCAGGTAGACAAGACCTTGATGAAATTGTTCTACAGCGCTTTCATTGAATCGGTGATCACCTTCTCTATTGCTTGCTGGTATGGCAGCCTCGACATCAAGAATAGGAACTCCCTAGGGAGAATTGTGAAAACGGCTTCTAAAATAGCCGGAATCCATTTTAGGAGCCTAGACCACATTTTCAGCTTGCAGTTGCTGAAAAAAGCAAGGGCTATCTGCTCAGACAATGCCCATCCGCTGTGCTCTGAATATGAGCTGCTTCCATCTGGCCTTCGTCTTCGTGCTCCCTTGGCTAAGAAAAATAGATATAGGAATTCCTTTGTGCCTGCTTCGATTCGAGCTTTAAATGCTACTTAAGAGAATATACAGTAATGTAACATCTATTTGATGTTTTTATTTATTTTATGTTCTCCTATACAATAGTTATATTGTAGCATTTATTTTCTGTAATATGTGGCGCTGTGTGGCTAAGTCTCCTTCTTAGACTGCCTTGCATTTGCACTTATCGGCCTTTAAACTACACTGGCACTTTTGAACTGAACTTACTTTGCACTATGTCGTGGTCTATTTGTGTCTCCATTTTGCTTTTATGGTTTTATGGTCTTTTATGGTTTTTATGGTTTTATGGTCTATTTGTGTCTGCACTTTGTTTTCATGTTTTTATTTCGAGTCTTGTGTGATTTTATGACTGTTTTGTTTTTGCTCTGCTGCAACCCAAAGTGCCCTTCTGGGACATATGAATAAACTTGAACTTGAACTTGAACACATAATGCATGCACTCACACACACACACACACACACACACAGACGAACACATAATGCATGCACTCACACACACATACACACACAGACGAACACATAATGCATGCACTCACACACACATACACACACAGACGAACACATAATGCATGCACTCACACACACACATACACACACAGACGCACACATAATGCATGCACTCACACACACACACACACACACACACACAGACGAACACATAATGCATGCACTCATACACACACACACACAGACGAACACATAATGCATGCACTCACACACACATACACACACAGACGAACACATAATGCATGCACTCACACACACACACACACACACACACACACACACACACACACACAGACGCACACATAATGCATGCACTCACACACACACACATACACACACAGATGCACACATAATGCATGCACTCACACACACACACACACACACACACACACACACAGACGCACAGATAATGCATGCACTCACACACACATACACACACAGACGAACACCTAATGCATGCACTCACACACACATGCACTCACACACACATACACACACAGACGAACACATAATGCATGCACTCACACACACATACACACACAGATGAACACATAATGCATGCACTCACAGACACATACACACACAGACGAACACATAATGCATGCACTCACACACACATACACACACAGACGAACACATAATGCATGCACTCACACACACAGACGAACACATAATGCATGCACTCACACACACACATACACACACAGACGAACACATAATGCATGCACTCATACACACACATACACACACACACATACACACACAGACGAACACATAATGCATGCACTCATACACACACACAGACGAACACATAATGCATGCACTCACACACACATACACACACAGACGAACACATAATGCATGCACTCATACACACACACACACACACAGACGAACACATAATGCATGCACTCATACACACACACACACACACACACAGACGAACACATAATGCATGCACTCACACACACATACACACACAGACGAACACATAATGCATGCACCCACACACACATACACACACAGACGAACACATAATGCATGCACTCATACACACACACACACACACACACACACACACAGACGAACACATAATGCATGCACTCATACACACACACACACACACACACACAGACGAACACATAATGCATGCACTCACACACACATACACAGACAAACCTCACTTACACGCACACACGAAAATAAACAATCCCATAACACCTAATGGCAGCCTGTCGCCAAGACATCCCCCCGGGTTGCACTTCACTCCAGTGGCCATGACGCCTGTGCCTGTCAATCAAAAGGGGACACACTCCGAGGACAAGAGATATGGACAGGGGTCAGAGCCAGACCCATTAATCATATAGAATCTGAGGCTCTTCAACTGTCTCCTGTGGGAACCTGAGTCCCAGAGTCTGAAGCTCTTCAACTGTCTCCTGTGGGAACCTGAGTCCCAGAGGGAAATATTAGGGAACGTGTTGGAGTGGAAGCACACCGAACCGTAAATGCCGTCAACTCTAAAGGGGGAAATGGCTATTAATGTCCCTTTAATTGCAACAGATAGTTTAAAATATAAAGCCTCTAATCCTTTGTGATGGGTTTTCCGTGTGCACCACGGGGTCAGGCTTTCTTGGTCGCATTGACCTGCAGTTCCTCGAATGTCCACTTGAGGCTGACAGTGCAAAAGCAAGTCAGTCTCCATTCACCGCCAAGTTAAAATGCCCAAATTTACAGCGTAAATAAACATGTTTGCAAACTAGTTAAAAAAAATGGTTTTGGTCTGTAGAGCTCATTATGTAAATAATCCAATGCAACTTAAAATTGTATTCATCAATAGCTAATTTCACCTTTCATGACAACTGTGCGGGGGGTGAATTTTTAGATAACCCACACATTTAGAAGAAAATAAACAATAAACAATGTATGTTTTGGGCGTGATTGACAGGTCGCCTGTCCAGTGATCGTGCAGCTCGCCGATCATGGACCAATAGCAGGGGAGCTGCGGCTCTGTGGGAAACACCTGGTCTCGCACCATTTCATGCAAGCTACACAAAAAGAAGCCACAACTACTACCATCTATATGTGTGTTCATGCAACCGAACATACGTGCATTTGTGTACGTATGTGTGCATGTGTGCATGTGTGTGTGTGTCTGTGTGTGTGTGTGTCTGTGTGTGTGTGTGTCTACTATGTGTGTGTGTGTGTGTGCGCTACTGCTACAGCAGAAACAGCATATCATCACTTCTGGGTGGTTGAGGTTTGACATACTGGTTTGGAATCCTGTGGGAGACATTCCCAGAAGTCTGGTTTAATCCCAAAACGGGAATGCAAACAATCCAAGAGAATGGGAACACACACGCACGCGCACACACACACACACACACGCACGCACGCACGCACGCACGCACACGCACGCACGCACGCACGCACACACGAACACACAAGCGCACAACAAAAGAAACACACTTTAGGGGCCACTTACCTGCTGATCCACTGCTCATTCCCGCTGCAGCCTGACAAGAGAGAAGAAAGAATGCAGAGATGCTCACAAGTCATTTTTTGCAAGTCCAAGTCAAGTCTCAAGTCCCTAAGGATGAGTGTTCTATCATCTGCTGCATGCCATCTGGTCTGCTTAGAACACGGCATACAGTGCATATAAGGAATTCAAAGCATGTACTGTATTATCCTCACTCCTTATCTATTAGAATACAGTAGCAGCAATGATTGACATTAGTAGACATTTCCTTAATGTTAATGCACCAAAAAATAAAATAAAGAAAAATAAAGATTGTTCACAAGTCCCAAACCTTCAAGTCCAAGTCAAGTCTCAAGTCTTTGAGGACAAGTCTCACGTCACTGTGTGTGTGACTTAAGTGCGACTCTAGTCCAAGTCTCAAGTCCAAGTCCCCATCTCTGAAAGAATGACACACAAGTACCACAATTGAGTAATCCAAAACACACACACACACACACACACACACACACACACACACACACACACATTGAAATAAACATATTCACAATAACACGCCCAACTTCTATGAGAAAGTAAACCCGATATTAGCCAAACTCAATGACTCTGTTTCCTGACACCAACAGCAGCAGTAGCTGAGTTGGGAAACCGACTCATATTCCAAAGCCAATTCCAAAACAGTTCAACCACCATAAACACATTTCCTGAATGTTTATACCACAAGATCCACTAAATCCAACCAAGCCTGAATGCTTTATTTGTTTGAACGTTAACCTGAGAGTTCCTGTAATACAAAGTCAATACAAATCACTTTAAGAGGAATGCGCGGTTTAATGGGGGGCAACGTCTTCTTGATGAATGAGATTGTTAGTCCCTTCAGGGCAAAGCATGGACATAATCATAAATGATGCTCTTCAATGAGAAGAAATTGTCTAGTCAGAAGTCTACTTCAGACCAGCCACCTAGCCGTCAGTGGTGTGTGTGTGTGTGTGTGTGTGTGTGTGTGTGTGTGTGTGTAGGTGCGTGTGTGTGTGTAGGTGCGTGTGTGTGTGTGTGTGTGTGTGTGTGTGTTAAGTCAAGAAGGTCAAGAGAACAATGTCTTCTATATGTGGTTGCTTCTTCTTTCAAAGAAAGGCATTAGAAGATGCTCATCATATTGTCATATGATCCACCGTCAAAACACCACGTCACTCAAAGATATTCAGTTGCTGGAATATTTACACAGGAAATTGAAGCTTAAGAGTCTGTTCGTGAGGATTCTTAAGGAGGCCATACATCTCACATGCACACGCACACACGGCCACACACACACACGCACGCACACGCGCGCGCGCATTATGAGGTCCTATCGACGTCATTATTCACTGACACATGCGCAGCAACGTGTGTGTGCCTGCGTGACTTAACATAGTCAATCTTGTCACGCGTGCACACGTACGCGCACTATGACGTGCGCAAACTACATCACGCGTAACGACAAGCTGCGTAGCACAGCTACTTACAGCGTGTACATGTGTGACCAGTGTTGGAGAAATTTCGTTACGCGTTCACACACACACCCGTTCACAGTTTTGAGTGTTACGCAACCGGAAGTGTATCTGCATCGCGCACAACACTGCGCATACATGAACGCGTCACGTAGTTCTATTCTGTTTTATTCTATTTCTTTCTATGTTACATTTTCATCCAGTAGATGGTGCCAGTGACCAAACCAATCAGTTGATCCAGCATGTCCCTGGCAGGTTTCTGTCCCAAGATTGCTTGCAGACTATTCTGTGGTCAGCACCAAAGATTACCCACAATCCCTTGGGCCCACATTTTACAACATAAATCGCCCATTAATCCTCATAAACAGCATTTAAAATGTGTAATAATGGATACATGAGTCGGTAAAACTGTTTTTATAGTTGTTTTATTAGTTGTTTTATTTTATTTTATTTGGTGAATGAATGACACCATGTTACAGATGCAGACCCAACAGCTGTAGTATAAATAGGTTGTGTTGTGTGGGATTGCCGAGTTAGGTTTAACTGACCCCTTGCGGCTGGATGGTAGAAGCAAGTTGTCAACTGGTACAGTCCTGACAGCATGAAAAACTATTTTACCGACTCATATCCATTATTACACGTTTCAATTATGTTTATATGAAGATAAATGGGCAATTTATGTTGTAAACTGTGGGGAAATTGGATTGTGGATAATATTTTGGTCACTGGCACCATCTACTGCTGAAAATGGAACAGCTAAATAGAAATACAGAAACAGAACAGAACTACGTACGCGCACTGTTGTGCGCGATGCAGATACACTTCCGGTTGCGTAACACTCAAAACTGCCAACGGGTGTGTGTGTGAACGCGTAACGCAATTTCTCCAACACTGGTCACACGTGTAAGTAGCTGTGCTACGCAGCTTGTTGTTACGCGTGATGTAGTTTGCGCACATCATAGTCCGCATCATTACGCGTACATTTACGCGTAATGATGTACGCGGGGTGCGCAGCCAGAGCGCGTAAACGCACGCATGAAGATAATAGAACCAATTTCGTTACGCGTTCACACACACACCCGTTCGCAGTTTTGAGTGTTACGCAACCGGAAGTGTATCTGCATCGCGCACAACATGAACGCGTAATTTAACGCGTAATTTTACGCGTAAATGTACGCGTAATTTTAGGCATAAATGTACGCGGGGTGCGCAGTCAGAGCGCGTAAGCGCACGCGTACACGCGTGACCATTACAAGTCAATGGGGAAACTACATGACACGTCAAGCGTTGTGTGACACGTTCAGTCGTAGCTGCGCATGTTTATTGAGTCGTTTGGAACTTCGTAGTATCAAAAACTGCGAACGCGTGTGTGTGTGAACGCGTAACGAAATTGACTATGTTAAGTCTGCTACTCAGGTGTCAAAGCATGCGTTGTGTGACACGTTCAGTCGATAGCTGCGCATGTTTATTGAGTCGTTTGGAACTTCATACCACGCGCGCGCGCACGCGCAAATACACACACACACACACACACACACACACACACACACACGTCACAATCCTCATGAACTCAGATGAGATCATACAGCCCAGAATTATTTCCTCTTCAATGTGGGACATATTATCCTAACACAGACATTTGTTCTGAATAGAGTGCCAAAGTCACGCCCTCGTCTGGGTTCGGCATGTACACCAAGGGATTTTCCGCCATTCATTCTTCCATAGAGATTTAGTTAAATGCTTATATATATATAAACAAAACAAAAATACTTAGAGACCATAACATTTCACTTGGACAAAAAATAAACATTTAATAAAAAAATAAAAAAATAAATCTACCCGGAGCCCTGGGGAAAAGTATCTGATGCAATTACACAAATGAGGAGATCATGAACCCTAGCATCTCACTAACATCAGTCAACACATCCAAGATCATCTCACCAGTCAGTTCTGCTTAAAAAGTCACTAGTAGTCTTATGATTTTCATAATAGTGGGTAAAATAGTGATAACGTTCAAATTTAGCAGTGACTCAATCTATTCTTCCCAATGACAGAGAATCTGCCGCTACACAATCAGACGTCCGGCTTTACATGGTTTAGCCGAGCCCAAGTCAAAGCCTAACATTTGGCAGTTGTATTTAGAGAATTGAACAAATAATGATCAACTTTCTCTCTTTCTCTTTCTCATCTTTCTCTCTATTTCTCCCAGAATGACCTCCTGGACCCTCTGCAGTCCGGTTTCAAGGCTTCTCACTCCACTGAGACAGCTCTCCTTGCAGTCGCAGAGGCCCTCCACACTGCTAAGGCCTCATCCCTCTCCTCTGTCCTTGTCCTCCTTGACCTGTCCACTGCTTTCGACACAGTCAACCACCAAATCCTTCTCTCCATTCTGTCTGACCTCGGCATCTCGGGCTCTGCACACTCCTGGTTTGCTTCCTATCTCTCTAAACAATCATACCGGGTCTTATGGAGAGGATCTCTCTCCAGATCCTGCCCCCAAGGCTCAGTCCTGGGCCCCTTGCTTTTCCTTCTCTATATCAGATCTCTTGGCCATGTGATCTCATCTCATGGCTTTTCTTACACTGCTACGCCGGTGACACTCGGCTTTACCTTTCCTTCCCCCCCTCAGACACCCAAATCGAGGCACGCATCTCTGCATGCCTCAAAGACATTGGTGACTGGATGTCTGCCCACCACCTCAAGCTCAATCTTGGTAAGACAGAGCTATTCTTCCTCCGTCCATCGACAATACCACTGTGCTTCCCTTCCAAACAGCTAAGAACCTTGGGGTGATCCTTGACAACCAGCTGTCTTGCTCAGCCTACATTGCTGCAACAGGACGGATTTTGTGGATGTTGTACAAGGAGAACTATACAGGAGCGTCCTGTATAGTTCTCCTTGTACAACATCCACAAAATCCGTCCGTTTCTCACCAGGGAAGCGACACAACTCCTGGTCCAGTCACTTATCATCTCCCGCCTGGACTACTGAAACGTGCTTCTGGCCGGCCTTCCTGCCTCTGACATTCGACCGCTTCAGCTCATTCAGAACGCTGCAGCCCGTCTGGTATTCAACCAACCCAAATTCTCTCATGTCACTCCCCTCTTCCAGGACCTTCACTGGCTTCCCATCTCGGCACGCATCAAATTCAAGACACTGGTACTGGCCTACAGGGCAGTACACCAGTCAGCTCCTCTATACCTACAATCTATGGTCAGGCTCCAAACCTCTCACTGCTCCCTCCGCTCCTCCACCAGTGCAGGACGCCTAACCCTAACCCTAACCCAAAAATGTGTAAGTCGCTTTGGATAAAAGCGTCTGCCAAATGACGTAATGTAATGTAATGAAAATAATTTATGCCAAAAATCACTTTGAAACAACCTCCAATGCCTTCTACAAATATATTTGAAGAAAAATGTGCTCTAAATTTAGAGCTGGGAAGCAGAACAGTGTGTGTGCGTGTGTATGCCAGCTTGTGTGTGTGTGTGTGTGTGTGTGTGTGTGTGTGTGTGTATGTGTGTGTGTGTGTGTGTGTGTGTGCGCGTGTCAGTGTGGTGTGTGTCTTTGCGTGTGTGTGCATTCGTGTGTGTCCATGTCAGTTTGGACAGCTGTACTTTATCAGTCACGGTTTGGGGAAAATAAACCCACTCCTCAGCATCAGTCTGATCCCACGGCCCCTTGTGCTCTCTCTACCTATCTACCTACACACACACACACACACACACACACACACAGACACACACACACACACAGACACACACACACACACACACACACACACACACACACACACACACACACACACACACACACACACACACATTCCTTGTGAAAACCCCTTGACTCCTAACACCCTTGAGACATCAGTCTATCACTCTTGTTCCAGTATAACACAGTCTGCTCAACAGAAGTTCATACAATTAGTCTCCATTTTCGATGTACTCAATACACATACTGACATTACATGTAATGTACGTGCTGTACGTATATGTCTAGTCGACTCTCTACTGCATTGAATGCAACGTCCTGTTTCCCTGTGCGTTGCGTGCCAATATGCACTCATGTTACCAAAGTCAATATGTCACTGCAGCAATGTCATTATGGAAAAGTAATTCTGTGTTTGTACTGAACCTCTTACTGTTACTTGGATATGGTTTGAATCCCTGAATCTTAACTGAGGGACTCTACTGCATCGTGATCTGTCTGTCGCAGATGAGTTACTGTGCATACCATCAAATCATGTTCTTTGGGAGTTGATTAGGGATGACTTTTGAGGTTATATATACCATTGAACCATTAACATACTGTATATACAAACACGCCACACAGATTATATATATATTAGGGCTGTCAAACGATAAATTTTATTAATCACGATTAATCTTGCGATTAACTATAGTACACAGATATCGATTTGTTTAGGTGGGCGTTGTTTGAGGTGGCTAAATTACGTTTTAGTTGTTGACCCCCAGTACTGAGAGAGAAAAGGCTGGTGAGGCTGCGCGAGGCTGCTCCTCTGGGTGCCGGATCTCGTTAGACACTGCGCCCCGCTTCCAGACCACTGTACCTAATTACGTTAGTGTATCTGACTAGCTGATAGGACCCAACTTCAAACAAACCGAACTATCCCTTTAAGTCTTCCATGCCTCCACAGGCAGAAGACAGGAAATGGCTGCGAACGGCTTGACTACAAGTACGGGTGCGACGAAGGGACAAAATAGCGGCATGCGATTAACGCGATTAAAAAAAGAATAACGTGTTATGGGCGGCACGCGTTAACGAGCGATTAACGCGTTAACGCTGACAGCCCTAATATACAGTATATATTAAAAAAAACACGATTTCAGACGGACAAGCCCGTCTTTTATTGTCACACGATCACATCAACACATGCACGGACGGCCACAAACACACACATGCTGACGGTGGCCGGTGAAATTTGTCCTCTGCATTTGACCCATCCTGGCTTGTCCTTTCCTCCGGGGGGCAGGCCAGGAGCAGTGGTCGCTTTCTCGTACAGCGCCCGGGGACCAACTTCGGGTGTTGTCGTCACTGGTCGGATGACGATGACGATCTGATCTTCTGCATGTTTTTAGTGGGGGGGTTATATACGGAGGAACCCCCTGGGGGAGCACGGGGAGAACATGCAAACTCCACACAGACAGAAAGGCCCTTACGACGAGATACCCCACCTGGGCAGTGGGCAGGTGCGCGGGTCCTCTAATATACACACATAGGTGTCTGTGTGTGTGTGTGTGTGTGTGTGTGTGTGTGTGTGTGTGTGTGTGTGTGTGTGTGTGTGTGTGTGTGTGTGTGTGTGTGTGTGTGTGTGTGTGTGTGCGTGCGTGCGTGCGTGCGTGCGTGCGTGCGTGCGTGCGTGCGTGCGTGCGTGCGTGCGTGCGTGTGTAACCTGTCGTGAGAGGAGCTGTCTTCCTATTGTCTGGGACAAGAAAACAGGTGTGTGTATTGAGTTTTGCTCTCAAAATGAGAAGAAAAAACTATCATAAAGTGATTGATGCAACGAGTAGCTCTTTTAAAAAGGATTGTATGTTGGTCTTTAGATGATTTCTTTTTTAATAGATGTAGCTGTGTTGAAACACTAAAACAAAACCTAGAAAGTGAAAGCCTGGCAAACAAAAATAAAGACAGGGCAATCTGGAGTTGTAATCATCCATGTTAAGTTGGACACACTCTCTAGTCTCAGCCATGGAACCATGTGCTGCTTTGATCAAGCCTAACAACAAGCAAACTCTACCTTTGTCTTCTTCTGAGGGACATGACTGCCAACGTGGAAGCTTTACAAACAAAATCGGCAAAGAACAGAGGTCATGTTTCAAGTTGTGTTTGTTGTTTGAGAAGAGTACCGCTGTATGGATCAGAGCCCATGCCTTGTTCCCGTCCTGTTTGTCTAATTATGCAGGATGTCGAGGCAGAACTGAGGTCTGTAGAGCAGAGGTTCTCAAATGTTTTTCAGCCAAGATAGAAAATATACCGGGGACCCCCTCATTCTGATTTGTGATTTTGGGCTAAGCTTAATTGTTTCCACGGTAACGTGCTTGACTTTTAAATTGATAGGTTTGTCAGATTAGAATGTAATCCATGAACCATTTTAGATTTAAAGCATACAATATTTTCGTTGAACTATGAAGCTTATACAAAAAAAAAATGTTTTTATTTTTATTTTCCTGAAAACTTTTCGCGGACCCCCTGGCAAAGTGCCACGCACCCACATTTTAGAACCACTACTGTAGAGCATCCAGGTTGATGTGTTTAGTGTGACACCTCTGTTGTTTGCAGATGATGTCATCCTTTTTGGTTTCATCGGACTGTGATCTCCGATGTGCAGTACAGATGTTTGCAACTATAGTTTGACGTGTCAGGATGAGAGTCAGCACCTGCAAATCTGAGATCATGGTTCTTTTGCAGGAAAACTGTCCTGTCCCATTCAGGTGGGCAGATAGCAAATGTACCAAATGGAGGCGTTCAGGAATTGTGGGGTCTTGTTCATGAGTGATGCTAAAATGGATTGTGAGATTGATTGCTGAGGTGCAGTAGCTGTAATAACATACAGGTAATATATGGGGCTGTGGAGGGTCTGTTATAGGGTTCAGTAAGGCATTGAACTGTGGTGGGTCTGTTATAGGGTTCAGTAAGGCATTGAACTGTAGTGGGTCTGTTATAGGGTTCAGTAAGGCATTGAACTGTAGTGGGTCTGTTATAGGGTTCAGTAAGGCATTGAACTGTGGTGGGTCTGTTATAGGGTTCAGTAAGGCATTGACCTGTGGTGGGTCTGTTATAGGGTTCAGTAAGGCATTGAACTGTGGTGGGTCTGTTATAGGGTTCAGTAAGGCATTGAACTGTGAAGGGTTAGCCTCAACTTGAGCAGCTAGACGTACTCAACCGTCAGCTTGACGTGGGGGTCCCAGGGGAGTCCCCAGCAAAAATGTTGGGAAGCTGCACGGCGGCAATGCGGCAGGTTCGGCGGCCGTGGCATAGCCCTACGGCGCGCATGGTGATGAGGGCTTTGATCCCCGAGCATAAATTTAGCTCAAGAAGCTTTCAGTAAAAATGCACACCATAAGACATAAGCACAAAGATTGTAAAAAAAAACAAGGGCAAGAGAGGACAATGACATTGCGGCTAGGGGGGCGGCTAGGGGCGGCTGTAGCTCAGCTCAGGAGGTAGAGCGGGTCGTCCACTAATTACTTTTGATAAAAGAGGTCGGTGGTTCGATTCCCGCCTCCTCCAGTCTGCATCTCGAAGTGTCCTCGGGGCAAGATACTGAACCCCAAATTGCTCCCGATGGTGTGCCAGCACCCTGCGTGGTAGCCTGCCGCCATCGGTGTGTGAAAGGGGTGAATGTACCTACTGATTGTAAAGCGCTTTGGATAAAGGCGCTATATAAATGCAGGCCATTTACATTGCATACAATGCATAGAGAGAGTGGCTAAAACTGAGTACAAATAAAATAACATCTTCAATCTCAAGCATTTTGGAAAAGCATCGTCTCTGTCCCAAAACAACAACTCACTGATGGCACAGTTTGTTTCCTTGGGTTTGATTCAAAGATCTAGGTCCGTAGACACCAAAAACATGGCCTCAGATATGTAACTGGTCAACTTAGATTTATCAGAGTTGCCTCTGAAGCCACCTGGTCTAGTCTGCAGGATTAAGGCCTAAATATAGTTCCACGTCAAACCCCTCGCCGAATGCGCAGAGGGGTGCACCGCGGTCGGCGAGCCTGCCGGCGCAGCCTGCGTGCAGCTCCTCGGAAATATGACTCGACACAAATGACGCGAACAGTGTGAGTAGGGCTGGGTTCAAAAAATCGATTCTCCGATTTTTAATCGATTTTTATTTTAATCCTTTGATATCGATTCATATGTTCAGAGATCGATTATTTTTTATTAAAAAATAAAATAAATAATAAACAGGCTAAAATATTATGCTGTGTGTGGTAGTTGAAACATAGTTTCAAGTTGACATTTATTTATGTTTGTAGTTGAAACAAAAACATAAATACTGTAGGCTACATAAATGGAAATGTTTGATCATTAATATCTACTTTTAGAAATTATATAGGCTGAAATCAAACCACTGTGCATAATTGTGAAAGTGTCTTTATTGACAGATGAAAAGGTTGTTTACCCTTTGTCACCACCTGGTGAGTAAATATATGTGTAACTAAAACCATTAAAATTGACAAGCGGTCCGCAACTTTTTTCCCCCCATGTATCTACTTGGTGTAAAAAAGGTTGGGAACCCCTGTGTTACATAACTGGACAGTCATGTAATTCAGGTTACAGCTCAAAAAACACGTTTTGGTATCATTAACCTAATCGATATTGAAATTAATCGAATCGGAATCGAATCAAATTGAATCGAATCGGGATTAATCGATTCGCAACCTTGTGAATCGGAATCGAATCCATTCTTGAAATTTGAACCAATACCCAGCTCTAAGTGTGAGTATAATATAATGTAGATGGGGAGATAACAGGAGAGAGTGAAAGCTATTACCAAGTATATGCACTACATTCTCTCCGTGGACTAACTTCTTGTCACTGAAATCCTAGTGAAATCACACAATTTGATTCATTTTGCTGGGAACTCCCTTGCGACCCCTCGTCAAGCTGACGTCCGGAGTAGCTGCCACCGGCAAGGCTCCAAGTCGAGTCTGGCGCAGAAGTATATTCAAGGCTTTAGTGTCAGATGCCTGCTCTATTTCATTACGGCGTGGGCAAACAGAGAGGAGACTGTCTGTGAGCTGACATCACTGAAACAGACATTAAAATACATTTTTCAAGCAGATTTCAGGACTGAGTGAGTTTGCTTACTGGCTGGATCTTGCGATGAATACACCCTTTTTTCTCTCTGTCTCTTCCGACTAGTAGAGCTTTCTACCAAGATGACTATAAGGTGCTGAAGAGGTGGGCCTCCCATCATCAGTATTGTGTTGTGACTGGTAGTAGAAAGTAGAAAGTAACATAATACACTCACACTGCTAGTCACTTTTGGCTGCGCGACAAAATCACTCCAGACATAGAATTAAAGTAATAGGTAGTAGTAGGTAAGTTGTTACCATAAAGCCCAGCCCCAGAGTTGGTGGCAATGAAGAGGGCAGATATTGCACCTTGTTCTCAATAGTAAAATCTCATACACACACACACACACACACACACACACACACACTGACACACGCACACACACACACACACACACACCCACACACACACACACACACACACACACACACACACACACACACACACACACACACACACACACACACACACACACACACACACACACACACACAGTTGTACAGCTTAGTGTTGACATTCATTGATATAATGCATTCCCTAGCCCCTAACCCTAACATTAACCATTACAACTAAATGACTAACCCTAACGCTTACCCTAATCTCTCCAGACAGACTTTCGACTTGCATCAAAAATCTGTCGGCAGGCTCCGTCAAAAGGGGTGTGACAGCGCTCGCACGCATGCTGCGCTGAAGTGAACGTGACCCGTGTGTAGTCAAAACTGACCATTTTCAGCGTATAGCAAGTTGCTACTAGCAACGAGCTAGAGTTATTGTTGTTTCATAGCGACGGGCGGAGAGGTTTGGATTCTGACCATAGATTGTAAGTACAGAGGAGCTGTCTGGTGTACTGCCCTGTAGGCCAGAACCAGTGTCTTGAATTTGATGCGTGCCGAGATGGGAAGCCAGTGAAGGTCCCGGAAGAGGGGAGTGACATGAGAGAATTTGGGTTGGTTGAATACCAGACGGGCTGCAGCGTTCTGAATGAGCTGAAGCGGTCGAATGTCAGAGGCAGGTAGGCCGGCCAGGAGCACGTTGCAGTAGTCCAGCCGGGAGATAAGTGACTGGACCAGGAGTTGCGTCGCTTCCCTCGTGAGAAAGGGACGGATTTTGCGGATGTTGTAGAGGGAGAACCTACAGGAGCGTGCTGTCGCAGCTATGCTGGCTGAGCAAGACAGCTGGTTGTCAAGGATCACCCCAAGGTTCTTAGCTGTTTGGGAGGGAAGCACAGCGGTATTGTCAATGGAGATGGAGAGATCTGCGAGAGGGCAGTCTTTCCCTGGGAGGAAGAGTAGCTCTGTCTTACCAAGATTGAGCTTGAGGTGGTGGGCAGACATCCAGTCACCGATGTCTTTGAGGCATGCAGAGATGCAAGCCTCGATTTGAGTGTCGGACGGGGGGAAGGAAAGGAAAAGATGGGTGTCATCAGCGTAGCAGTGATAAGAAAACCCATGAGATGAGATCACATGGCCAAGAGATCTGATATAGAGAAGGAAAAGCAAGGGGCCCAGGACTGAGCCATGGGGGACACCGGTGATAAGAGGGCAGGATCTGGAGAGAGATCCTCTCCATAAGACCCGGTATGAGCGGTTAGAGAGATAGGAAGCAAACCAGGAGTGAGCAGAACCTGAGATGCCGAGGCCAGACAGAATGGAGAGAAGGATTTCGTGGTTGACTGTATCGAAAGCAGCAGACAGGTCAAGGAGGACAGGGACAGAGGAGAGAGATGAGGCTTTAGCAGTCTGAAGGGCCTCTGTGACTGCAAGAAGAGCTGTCTCAGTAGAGTGACAAGCCTTGAAACTGGACTGCAGAGGGTCCAGGAGGTTTTGGAAAGGAATGAGAGAAGAGAGACAGGTCTGTAGTTCTGAATAGCAGTAGGGTCAAGGGAGGGTTTCCTCTAATGTCACATAATGTCACTATATACTGCAAAGGCTTCCATCAATGGACCATAGCCTCAATCAACATTGTGAGTGACTTATTTTATTTAGTTTTTATTTAAATGAAACTCTTTGAGATTATAACTTTAAATCAGAATTCTGAGATTAAAGTCAGAATTCTGTAGGGAAAAAAGTACTATGTGACATCACTATATCACTGACATATTATTGATGGTGTACCGGAATTTGAATGTCTCAGGTCCCTAGATTTGTGTGACGTCAAAGTAGGGTCACAAGCCAAAAAAGGTTGGGAACCCCTGCAAACCCAAACCTAATTCTAACCCAACCCTCAAAACCAAGTCTTGACCTCCAAACAGTCCTCACTTTCCAGGTATTCCCAAGTGTACAGTACAAGAAAACACACACACACACACACACACACACACACACACACACACACACACACACACACACACACACAGTCTGTCTTACCCTGGCCCGTCGAGCGTGGAGGTGAGCAGGGGAGGAGAGAGAGGAGCGGGTCAGGGGTCGGCTGCGGGTCAAAGGTCGTGAGCGGCGTCTGCTAAGTGGTTCCGCAGCTCTGGAACTTCCCTGATCCTGACTCAGGGCTCGGCTCGCCATCCTGCCCACAGCCACAGCCACCTGACAGGACATGCCAAGAAGAGTAACATTATGATTGTACGTTGTAAAGAAGACCGCAAGTTAATTTTTCCTCCGTTTTATTTGAGTGGCAACGTCCTTGCAGTGTGCCACGAGATTAAATATCTTGGCCTGATGATATGTCTGATGATAATGATATTATGAGACAGCGACGTAAACTGTACGCCCAGGCAAACATGTTGATACGTAAATTCCATGTGTCCAGCTGATGTCAAAGTGTCACTGTTCAGAACGTACTGTACGCCACTGTACACTGCTCACCTGTGGGGCAGCTACAGAAAAAGCAGCATGAAAAAACTTCATGTGGCTTATAATGATGCTCTACGACTGCTCTTGCGAGTCCCTCGTTGGCATAGTGCCAGTCAGCTGTTTGTCACTATGGGTATACCCACACTAAATGCACTTTGGAGAAATCTCATGTACAGATTCATGTGTCGATTAGATGCCTCTGTGAACAGGGTTATTGTGGCCTTAACCAATCCTGCATTAAGCAACACCAGGTTCTATTCTCCTTTGTGGCGACATTGGAGAAAGAGCCTCTGTTTCATGATGCCTTGTCTTGTATTTATTTTAGTGTTGTCTTTGCATTTATAATCTATCTTTATGTATTTTATGTCTTGTCTTGTTTTATATATGGACCTGCGCTTGTGTCTGAAATAAAGTTTGAATTGAAAATTGAATTGAATTGACAGACACAGCAGTCAGATAGGACTCCCACACTTGTGAATACGAGACATTTCCTTCCTTCCCTCTTTCATATACTGTACATCTGTTCTCAAATGTAAACATCAATATATCATTAACTTAATTGATATACATTGGCACAATTATCAGACACAAATAAGATCATGGAGAAGACACTTGGTAGCCTCCATCTCACACCAGTGTCACCCCTTCTCCTTCCCTGGCAGGTGTTTGTTTTCCCTTTTGCTTAACTAATGAGAATAAACATGCTAGTATGCTGGAAGGTGATTTTTCCATCTGCCTTTCACTTTTTTCTGATTATGACAATGACAGTAATATCTCCAAATTAAAGCAGTAATGATTTATTGATGTTAAAATGCTAGACAGGTCTTCCAGTCTCATTACATTACATTACATTGGGACATTTGTCCCAATTTCCCCCCGGGGATCATTAAAGTCTTTCTGATTCTG
The DNA here is from genome assembly GCF_964638095.1 of Poromitra crassiceps. Taxonomy (NCBI): domain Eukaryota; kingdom Metazoa; phylum Chordata; class Actinopteri; order Beryciformes; family Melamphaidae; genus Poromitra; species Poromitra crassiceps. The sequence goes on from NC_139623.1 coordinate 68,719,702, forward strand.
ATTCTGATACATTACATTACGTAATTTAGCAGATGCTTTTGTCCAAAGCAACTTACAATGTCACAATTTGTCAACAGTACAGAAAACAACTATGCAACACAATCAATCACAGCTAAGATATTTTGATAGACTAGCACCATGTAGGAAGTAGTTTGAGAAGGAATAAGTAATATGTAGCATTAGTAGGTTTGAGAAGGATATTTTTTTTTATTAAAAGTTGTTAGTTCAAGAAGGGCCCAGGTGTAGCCTGAAAATGAGTTTTTAGTCTCCGCTGAAATATTGGCAGCGATTCGGCCGTTCTGACCGAAGGGGGGAGCTCATTCCACCATTGTGGCGCGAGGAACGAGAAGAGTCGCGATCGAGACGAGCGACGGGTGGAGGAGTGGAGGGAGCGATGCGAAGTTTGGAACTTGACCATAGATTGCAGATATGAAGGGGCGGTCATGTGGACTGCCCTGTAGGCCAGTACCAGTGTCTTGATTTGATGCGAGCCAAGATAGGAAGCCAGTGAAGGTCCCGGAAGAGGGGAGTGACATGAGTAGGGATGGGTATCGTTAAGGAATTAACGATACGGAATTAACGATACTAGTACTCTTATCGATACTGCTTATCGATCCGGTACTTTAACGGTACTCTTATCGGTACTTTTTGTTATTTTTACGAGAAAAAAATCCCGAAACAAATGGGACTGGTTGTTGTCGGTTCTTTTTGTTATTTTTAAGAGGAGAAAGGGGGGGAAAAAAAAGAGAAAAATTAACCTGGTCACAGTTAGGTGGCACTCATTTATCCTTTCCTCATTCATTCTCCCACTAGCACTAGCTTTAACAAAAAAAGTAGCAAAATCTTAATGGGTGCGTTTTTATTATTAATTTAAATATCCTAAAATATCCTTCTACCACACTGTGCCAATAGCAACATTCAGCTAGGGAAACTGAAAGCATAATAAAAAATAAAGCAAGACAGTATCTGTCTGCTGTACTTCCCCCCAAATCACTAAATAAAAATCCCCCCTGCTCTGAAAGTAACATTTCTGAACGACAACTGAGATGATGACCGTCACCTGACGATTTATATCAGACTGTATTTATGATGATGAACACACCCAAACAGCGGAGAAATATTTACTACTCTTGTCTTAATCATGACCACGTTCACATAGTTACCTGATGAGGTAGACTGGGTAACGCAACCGTGGCATCATTGACAGGAGATGATGACTGTTTGACTGTGATGCACTTTGGTAAGTGTTTAGACAAATTGCTTGTGTTTCCACCTTTTACTAGCGAAGGTTTTATTGCACTTGTGACAACGTGAATTGTCACCATCGACTCGAGTGAAGTACAACCACACTTTAGACCGCTTCGCTCTTTCAGCCATTCTTTAACGTGTGCTGTGCTGCTCAGTTGCGTGTCCATCTGCCTGCCTGCCCCCTGTTCCCTGCATGTGTGGTGTGTGCTGTAAGGCACGCCCAGCAGCCCCTCCCCTCTCTGTCCTCGCTCCACTCCTCTCATCTCGGCTGCACTCACTGGCAGCAGCAGCTGTGTGTCTCTCTCGTCTGAAGGAGAGCAACGCGGAAAAGATTATCCCTTTTCTCGTTCGGAAATCGCAAAAAACACATCATAAGCCTGTCTTACAGAGTTGGTGAGATAAAATGTGCAAGATAACGTAACGTTTATTTAGCAATTATATAGCCTATAGAGGAAATCTATTTTCTTAATTTCTCCACTCCAGACAGTACCGATAAGAGAACCGTTAACGTGAAAGCTTATTGATCCTCCGGTATCCCGAAATCCGGCCCCGGGGCCAGTTTGGTACCGGGTCTCGGTACCCATCCCTAGACATGAGAGAATTTAGGTTGGTTGAACACCAGACGGGCTGCAGCGTTCTGAATGAGCTGAAGCGGTCGGATGGCTGCGGCAGGTAGCTCAGCCAGAAGAACATTGCAGTAGTCCAGGCGGGAGATGACAAGTGCCTGGACCAGGAGTTTTAAAGCAACAGCACAGTAAAGAGGATATTAATCTAACATGATGTCTGTAGTTCTTTATAGATCTAGCCTCTTAATTTTGCTCTCAAAGTGGGCCTGGGCCCCCCATGCCGCACTAAAATCACCTCGGTACTTCTCAAACCCTGGCTACGGGCCTGACAGAGAGTACGGCTGGAGTAGCACTATTTTCAGGTATGATCCAGGTCTCTGTGAGGGCTAGAAAGTGGAGGGATTATGATAGAGCATGAGCTGAGATGGTCTCAGTTTTCTTAACAGCTGACTGGCAGTTCCAGAGTCCTGCAGTAATAGTAAAAGGACTACTTGTGTGCTTTGGGTAGGAAAAATGACATGGGTTACTACATCTGAAGCTGTGACAAAAATTGTGAGACAGTCTCTTACCCCAGTCCCCTTCTTGATTCCACCTGCTGTCTCCACCAGCAGCTCTCCATACACTCTGTTCTGTTAGAGCTCCTTGCTGACATTAAAATCACCGATACTGCACTCTCATGGTTTCATATCTCACCGACAGACATCAATTTGTTCAAACAAGTTCATTTCGTCTCACTAAAGTGAACTAAATATTGTTCATATGAAAAGACTAGTTGTATTTTGTCGTCAATACCTGACAGTTTCGACTGCTGCTTCCTGCAATCTTCATCAGAGATGTCACGTGATGTTTGCTGTGACGTGTCATATGGCTGGTTTATGTAGGCTTGGCCATCCCACCTGGATAGGTGGAATGACATAAACTACCGGCCACCTATTTTTTGTCACAAGTTTTGTTTTGTTTTCTGCCAACAATCCAGTGGCCAAATGTGCATAGAGACATTTTCCCTTCACACACAATGCTAGTCTAAAAAACTCCATAGAGATGATGGGTGCGTCACACACAGAGGCATCAAACACACCACCTACTGAAACAGAAAGTCACCTAATTATGTTCATTGATGTAAGCTAATTGTGTAGTGACAAGATTTGAAGAATTGAGGAGCTTGGCATCCGTTAATGTCATTAGCAGAATGAAGAGGGGGGGAGTGGAGGATATCTCTGATTATGAGTGGAGAAATGGAGAGATAATCAGAACATTGTTGTGCTGTATTTCTAAATAAAGCCCCTGACTTGTAACCTTGCAAGTCAGCTGGATTCTCTCGCGAGATCTCTTGATGAGATTTGTGAAAACAATACCGCCCCCATCTGGCAGTGTCAGGTTAGCCTGACTTGCTATGACATATTTGTTCAGTTAGAAGGTTGGTTAGAAGGGTGTCCATAACACCCCATTTACATCTGGTTTTTAAATGTGACCTGTATCTGGATAACTTATCTGGACGTTATCTGGATAAGGAAAAACAGATGTTAATGCAAGGTGTAAACACGTCGCAATCAAGATGTGATCAGATCTTCCTGACCACATCTGGAGGTAGTCTGGCTCACTGTGTTCGGATCTCTTTCACCCCATTTACACCTTTTTAAATGTGACCTGTATCCGGACTCATCCGGATACAGGTCACATTTAAAAACTAGCTGTAAATGGGGTGTAAGTAACACAGTGACAGAGACTATTTTGGTCATGGGTTTCATCACTTCCTGTAATAAAACATGAAAGTGTGACGACGTCCCTCCCACTCTTTTGGCCCTGTCTTGCAGGAGCCTGGTGTTGGGGTTAGGGTTGGATGATGTCTACCAACTTGAATCATTTACGATGTCCGGGGTAAAAATCGACGATTGAATCGTTGTTGGCGGAGGGGGTGGGGTTGCGGGCAGGCGTGGCAGCAGCAGTGGAGTAACGGAGGAGTGATGGTTGTTATAGGCTACTAATTCTGTAATATTTCTAAAGGTGTAGCTTTAACTGCAGAATTGTGTCTGTGAGAGTGTGAATAAAACTGTCTGAGAAAAGAAATAGTTAATAAAGCACAGCCGTAGATAATGATGCTTCAGCACGGGGTTGGTAAATGCATTGCTTGCTTTTCCCCGCTTGCTTTTCCCAGACATTTAAGCGATGCGCACCGCGCGCAGCTCTTATACTAGACATCACGATGTTACGATGGTGGGGGCTGAGACCATCGGCTGTGCCCAACATCGTTGATGATTGCCCCAACCCTAGTTGGGGTATTTTGTTATGTTTCTTTGTTGTAGTTTGTGTTGCTTGTTAATTTCCCGTACTTTTAGTTAATTAGATTATTGTTTTAACTTTTACTTTGGGGTAATAACTAGATTCGGGTTGGTAAATGCGTTGCTTGCTTTCCCCGCGGTGTGCCAGACATTTATGCAATGCGCGGCTATCATTGGGCTTAAGAAGACCTTCAGACCACAGTCTCTCTCCCTCCTCAGCGATGCCCATTTTGTTCTGTTCTGTTTAATGTAGTTTGTGTTGTCGTATTAATTTCCCTTACTTTTAGTTAATAGATTAGTGTTTTAACTTTTACTTTGGTGTAATAACTAGACAACACAAGCTACGTTAAACTGAACAGAACAAAATGGGCATCGCTGAGGAGGGAGAGAGACTGTGGTCTGAAGGTGTGTAAGCCCAATGAGTGCACCGGGCCCAGGTGCACCCAATCAGCCTAACAGCCCCAACACCAGGCTCCTGCAAGACAGGGCCAGGAGAGTGGGAGGGTCGTCACAAAAGCTAAAATCTTATCAGATGGGGGACCCTGGGACAAAATCTTATCAAATGGAGGTTCATGGTCTAATTTGTGAAAAAGTTTGAGAACCACCGTTTTAGAGGAATTTCAGAAATGAAACCACTTTATCTTCTTGTTGTCCTTTCACCCCCATCTCCCCTCCATAACCGCCTGTTAATCAACATTTCTGTGACTAACTGGCCATTTGCTCTGATCTGATCTCTGATTTCACTGAGGCAGGCAGCAGATCTGATCTCTGATTTCACTGAGGCAGGCAGCAGATCTGAACTTCTTTACTGATTATTCTGCTGTATTGTGTGTTTTTTCTTTATGTGGCTGCAAAAACAGAGAGGTAAGAATTCCTATATTTTGCTGCCGTTTCACTGGCTTGCCAAACCGGTATTTGATTAGGATTAGCTTTATTAAAGACTGTTTTTATAAGGATTCCTGAAGCTCTGTGCTGTTGCTTTAAGAGGTTTTGAGGTTAGCATACACTATCTGCCCTTGGTAAACCTAACAAGGCAGCTGGAAGGTCCTATAGAGGGCAGAAGAGCAAAGCACAGGAGCCACTGACGATGTTCTGCCTCCAACAATGATGTGAAGGAAACCTTCAAAGATAAAATAACTGTACGTCGCTATGAGCGCAGCACTTATAATTGGTGGTTTGGGGATTACTGGGTCTCCAGCTGGATGCCAGACGAGGCACAAACAACCCGATTTATAAAAGGTTTTAATGGTGGAAAAACAACAGGCTTGGAGAGCATCCAAACGATTATTCTTAATTAATCTAGCCCATTTTAAATAGGGAGGGAGAGACTGCAAGCATGGCACCACATTCCCCTGAGTAGGCTCTCCGTCAGATGTTTGTGTGTGTGTGTGTGTGTGTGTGTGTGTGTGTGTGTGTGTGTGTGTGTGTGTGTGTGTGTGTGTGTGTGTGTGTGTGTGTGGCCCTGGAAGCTATGTTGCTCTGTATTACTTACATACTGTAAACTGTTAGCCTTAAAGCCATATTTCACTTTGGTAAAACACTATGCTGCTGTGGAATGGAAGGAAACTTTGCAACTCCATGTTGCTGTACTTTTTTTTCAATCCTGTATGTATGGAATATAAGACATAAAACGGCTCTCTCAAATCAAGCAATCTGATTGGCTCACACCTGTGGTATATTTAGCGTATACCACACTAATATACCACAGTTATGAGAAAACTGATGGTAGCTAGCCTCCTAGCCTCGCAAACAGGAGCTCCACACCACAATATCCACAGTGCCTTGCGGTAGTTTCTTCCTGTCGTCTCCTGCTAGTAACGGCATCAGTATATGACAGCTAGTTAGCCGTTTGCTAGCTAACAATGTTCGCTAGCTGCCGACATTAGCGTTAACTAACGTTAGCACAAGCATTAGCCAAAGTTAGCTAGCTAACTGTCGTTACATTAAAAAAGAAGCAACGTGAGACAAACTGTGAATGATAATCAAATCTATTTATTTAGCGTAGTAACATGTCAACCAACTCTGTAGCTCTAGGAAGTGACCAACCATAACAACCCGCCCCCAGCAGCCTATAGACCTTATTCACAGAGCGGCCATCTTAGGATGACG
>NC_139623.1:68730903-68735903 GCF_964638095.1 Poromitra crassiceps
TCCCACGGTCCCCCATCTGATAAGATTTTTGCTTTTAGATGTTTTATTGGAGAAAATGTATGAAATCCCTGGCCAAAATGCTATTTTAGTTCCAGGGGGTCCCCAGAAAAAAGTGAGTGAATCATTTATTTTCACTATAAGTCCATCCATAAGTAACACAATGACAACCTTGCCCCTCCTTATCTGTCTGACCTCCTCCACACTGCCACCTCTACCCGCTCCCTCAGATCCTCCTCCTCCATCCATCTCTCTGTCCCTTCTGCCTGGCTCACCACCATGGGGAGCAGAGCTTTCAGCCGCTCTGCTCCCAAACTCTGGAACTCACTTCCTTCTGACATTCGTAACATTGACACCCTCCCCCTGTTCAAATCCAGCCTCAAAACTCATCTCTTCAAAGTAGCATATTCCCTGTAATTTCCATGGTGTTTTCTTTGTTTACTGTTTAGTTTCTTTGTTTTTGTTCTATCTTATTTCCCTTCCACTCTTTTATATTTTATACTGTTTGCTTACTTGTATTTTATACTGTTTGCTTACTTGTTGATTTTACCCTGTAAAGTGTCCTTGAGTGACCTGAAAGGCGCTTTTAAATAAAATGCATTATTATTATTATTATTATAAATAAATCATTCACTTTTTGCTGGGAACACCCTGGAACCCCCTCAAGGACCCTGGGGGTCCCTGGACTGACTCCACTTGGAAAACCACTGATCTAAAGTCTAAAAACTGTCACACTGTAAACAATTTGACATTGCTGCTCTCTAGTGGTAAAACAAGGATTCACTCTAGCAAACGCTGTGCAACAGTCACACAGCAACTTAAGTGTAAAAGATTTAAAGATTGATAGACTGTAAAATATGTAAAGATGATAGTGTAAAATATGTAAAGATGGATAGAGTGTAAAAGTTGTAAAGATGATAGAGTATACAATATGTAAAGATGGATAGAGTGTAAAAGATGTAAAGATGGATAGAGTGTAAAAGATGTAAAGATGGATAGTGTAGGGCTGGGTTCAAAAAATCGATTCTCCGATTTTTAATCGATTTTTATTTTAATCCTCGATTATCGATTCATATGTCCAGAGATCGATTTTTTTTTATTAAAATAAATAAATAATAATAATTAATAAACAGGCTAAAATATTATGCTGTGTGTGGTAGTTGAAACATAGTTTCAAGTTGACGTTTATTTATGTTTGTAGTTGAAACAAAAACATAAATACTGCAGGCTACATGAATGGAAATGTTTGATCATTAATATCTACTTTTAGAAATTATATAGGCTGAAATCAAATCACTGTGCATAATTGTGAAAGTGTCTTTATTGACAGATGAAAAGGCTGTTATTTACCCTTTGTCACCACCTGGTGAGTAAATATATGTGTAACTAAAACCATTCAAATTGACAACAGTTCTGCAACTTTTTTTCCCCGTGTATCTACTTGGCTGGTTGGGAACCCCTGTGTTACATAACTGGACATGTAATTCAGGGTACAGATCAAAAAACCTTTTTAACACATTGACTGCCAGACGTTTTTTTTTGCTGTAGGTAGCTTCTGCCAAGCCGTTTTTTGAGGATTATGGCTCATTTTATAAGAGCCGAGGATTCGTTTCAGCTTGGAGTTTGTGAACATACAATATCTCAAAAGTACTAATAGAATGTGTACTTTCTCTGTCTAAAAGAGTTAGTTTGTAGAGTTAGTAGTTATGTAAGCATTAGCAGTTGAATACAGCATGGTTTTAGCGTGAGAAAGAATATTCAGAGATAAACGGCTTTTTGTGAAATTGGATGGAACAGTCACTTTAACCATTCATTTTTGGCTCTCTCTCTCTCTCTCTCCCTCCCCCTCTCGCTCTCTCTCTCTCTCTCCCTCCCTCTCGCTCTCCCTCCCTCTCTCTCTCTCTCTCTCTCTCTCTCTCTCTCTCTCTCCCTCCCTCTCGAGTTGCTTCAACTCCTCCCTCCGTGGGCGGACAAGCTTGTCACCAGTCAGTGCTTTGCTGCTCTCCTGTGCCTGCATGTCTGCACGGCCGCTGTTTGAGGAAGTCGGGATGGACTCGCTCGTTTGGAGTTTTGGTTGAGAGAAGCTTTTGCGATTCTGGTCATATTTATGCTGCGTGTTTCAAAGTGTGTTCCTCCACCTGTAATCTATCACCCGATCATAGTAGATCGGCTGAATCTATTATGTAAATTTGCAATCCCGCATCGCCAGCAATCAGCGCGAAAAGGAGAATGGCTGGGCTGAGAATGGCGTGACAAGTTAAAAAAATGCTTTCCTTTCTCTAGCCAGGAGAGCACTGTTGCCACTTAGTGGGTCGGTGGAATGGGTTGTAAACGTTCGGTGGCTCCAATAATTATATAAGAGATGTAAAAGGCTTAGATGCACAACCCACCGTCAAAAAAAAAAAATCGATGCCAAAAACGTGTAAACACGTTGTTGGCAGGGAACAGCTGGATTCTGAAAACGTGTTCATACGTTGTTGGCAGTGAATGTGTTAAACATATTGAAATCGATCGAATCGGAATCGGAATCGAATCGAATCGAATCAAAATGAATCGATTCGCAACCTTGTGAATCGGAATCAAATCGATTCTTGAAATTTGAACCAATACCCAGCTCTAATAGAGTGTAAAAGATGTAAAGATGGATAGAGTGTAAAAGATGTAAAGATGCATAGAGTGTAAAATATGTAAAGATGGATAGAGTGTAAAAGATGTAAAGATGAATAGAGTGTAAAAGATGTAAAGATGGATAGACTTTAAAAGATGTAAAGATGCATAGAGTGTAAAAGATCTAAAGATGGATAGACTCAAATGTGTAAAGATGAATAGAGTGTAAAAGATGTAAAGATGAATAGAGTGTAAAAGGTGTAAAGATGGATAGACTTTAAAAGATGTAAAGATGCATAGAGTGTAAAAGATGTAAAGATGGATAGAGTGTAAAAGATGTAAAGATACATAGAGTGTAAAAGATGTAAAGATGGATAGAGTGTAAAAGATGTAAAGATACATAGAGTGTAAAAGATGTAAAGATGGATAGAGTGTAAAAGATGTAAAGAAGGATAGAGTGTAAAAGATGTAAAGATGGATAGAGTGTAAAAGATATAAAGATACATATAGTGTAAAATATGTAAAGATACATAGAGTGTAAAAGATGTAAAGATGGATAGAGTGTAAAAGATGTAAAGATGCATAGAGTGTAAAAGATGTAAAGATACATAGAGTGTAAAAGATGTAAAGATACATAGAGTGTAAAAGATGTAGAGATGGATAGAGTGTAAAAGATGTAAAGATGGATAGAGTGTAAAAGATGTAAAGATACATAGAGTGTAAAAGATGTAAAGATACATAGAGTGTAAAAGATGTAAAGATACATATAGTGTAAAAGATGTAAAGATACATAGAGTGTAAAAGATGTAAAGATGGATAGAGTGTAAAAGGTGTAAAGATACATAGAGTGTAAAAGATGTAACGATGGATAGAGTGTAAAAGATGTAAAGATGCATAGAGTGTAAAAGATGTAAAGATACATAGAGTGTAAAAGATGTAAAGATGGATAGAGTGTAAAAGATGTAAAGATACATAGAGTGTAAAAGATGTAAAGATACATAGAGTGTAAATATGTAAAGATGGATAGAGTGTAAAAGATGTAAATATACATAGAGTGTAAAAGATGTAAAGATACATAGTGTAAAAGATGTAAAGATACATAGAGTGTAAAAGATGTAAAGATACATAGAGTGTAAAAGATGTAAAGATACATAGAGTGTAAAAGATGTAAAGATACATATGGTGTAAAATATGTAAAGATACATATAGTGTAAAAGATGTAAAGATGGATAGAGTGTAAAATATGTAAAGATGCATAGAGTGTAAAATATGTAAAGATACATAGAGTGTAAAATATGTAAAGATGGATAGAGTGTAAATGATGTAAAGATACATAGAGTGTAAAATATGTAAAGATGCATAGAGTGTAAAAGATGTAAAGATGGATAGAGTGTAAAAGATTGTAAGTCTGTAAACTGAGAGCCTTGTGTCTGTGGCCCTGTTATTATCGTGTTGTTTTTACCTGCTTGCCATTGTTCTGCATTGCATCCTCTTCCTCCCCTTTGATACCTGTGAGCTCAGGTCTGCCCTTACTGGTGGGATTGTGCCAGCCAGAAGAAGTGCAACTGGGCGGAATGTCCGGTCTCTTCCTCGACCACTTCCTGTTCCTGCTCATGTTCCTACGGCGACGACTGAGGAGGAATTCCTTATATTGTAACATCTCCAAAAAAACATGGTCGTCTTGCTCGCCCCCCTCTTCGGCAGTGGTCAAGGATGAGTCCTCATCGCCTGCGCTCTCATTGGCAGGGGCCCTCTGGTGGTCAGTGCTATGGTCAAAATCACAGAACACAATAGCACTCGGCTTGTGCTTCACTACTCTTAGCAGATCCAAAGAACAGTCCTCTGATGTATGCACACACACTGACCGATCGTTTCCAGCACCTTTAGCCTGGTCTGGAGAGAGCGCCGGAAAGGAGAAGGGGTCTGGGCAGAGAGTCTCTTCTTCCTCCTGAGGTGATGCGGCTTTCACATTCTCTGGCTTCCACTCAGAATTACAATGTGCAGCGGAGCCACGAACCAGGTGCAACAACCCCTCCGTGTCCCGACCTGTTCCAGGAAGTGCTTCTGACCTTGGGGTGGGTCCACAGTGTACCTGCTCCTTGGAGTCTAGCTCAGCGGAGACACAGGGGGCGCCATCGTATGCCTGCAGCTCAGCCCGGTCCTTCCCCGGCCATCTTTGAGCTGGACTAGCCACGGGCTCTGGTGCACAACGCTGCAGAGGAGCAGGTTGAGACATGGCTCTCTGTGAGGTGTCAGAGCCTTGAATCATAGGGGATGCTTGACCCTGCAGGTCACCCAAAGGCACACCCACAGCCTGGGGACCAATGTGTCCGTGAGGGTGCTGCTGCACACCACCCACAGCCTGGGGACCAATGTGTCCGTGGGGGTGCTGCTGC
>NC_139623.1:68743403-69025903 GCF_964638095.1 Poromitra crassiceps
TTCACTAAATGTGTTTGGCTCAGGTAAGGGTTGCTTTTTATACCTAGACCGTGAGAGCGGCACTATTGTTTGATGGGAAATGTGTTGACGTTCGCCGGGCGCTAATGCTCAGTATGAGCGAGAAGCGCCCGGCTAGCGGGGTAAGGGTTAGGCGAACCAATTACAATCTATTTGAATGATTTCAAATAAGATGTAAGATACGTTTACAGAATATGTTTCTCAGGCACTCTAGGTGCCTCGATGCTAAATGTCTAACTAATCACTTGTTTTATTCTAGGCAGTTTGGCATGGACACACACATCACATCCTCATGACTCTTACCAAAACAAACTTGAATATAAAAGGGCTACTGCTGAAATGTTGTGCGCATCACCTAACGTCCGTCAGTCAACCAAAACCTCTGCTTGCGTGTTTGTTTCAGGTTCAATGCGGTGACTTCCCACACTTGTTGGTGTATGGTCCGTCAGGTGCGGGGAAGAAGACCCGCATCATGTGTCTGCTGAGGGAGCTGTACGGAGCTGGGGTGGAGAAGCTTCGCATAGAGCACCAGACCATTGTGGTAAGAGAAGCAATAAGAAAACATACAGTCATTAGACCTCCCAGTATTTGATGGCAGGCTGCCTTCAATAGCAAGTAGTTGCCTAGTTGTCATACATCGATAAAATACTGTAGCCTGTATGACATCTATTTATAGCTTTTTGTGTTTTATGTGTACAGGCTCCCTCAAAGAAGAAAATCGAGATCAACACAATAGCCAGCAACTACCACTTGGAGGTCAACCCAAGGTAAGTGATACGTAAGAAATACCAAAAGGCCTTTATGACTAGTTTATAACTTTCAACGTTACAGTTGCTTCATAGCTTTCTGGCTAAATTCCCAAACAGGTCTTCCTTCAATCATGGCCACCTAATCATCCCTCGTTACTTAATTGGCATATTCAGTCCTCAACTCTCCACTGTGATAGGCTGATGTGTGGTGAGCGTTCTGGCGCAAACTGCTTGCCTTGCATCACCCAGGTGGGTGCTACACATCGGTGGTGGATGATGTGATCGCTCCCCTGATATGTGAAGTAAAGCATTTTGAGTATTTTGAAAGGCGCTATATAAATCCAATCAATTATTATTATTATTATTGATATCGGACTGAATTGTCAACTCGTTACACTCCATTTCCATCTTCTAGTCTGACATCGCCACTCTAAAGCCCCCACACATGTAAAACCGCTCTGTGCCACCCAATGTGCCACCGTGCCCTGCGCTCAAACTTTGAATTGTTTCAACTTTGACTTGCTTTAACTTAGCGCTCTACCTCACGGTGAGAGAAGAGAAGATCACTTAGAATGTGAAGGCAGCTTACCCGATTTCCATGAGTGGGATCCCCCAAGGGAATTCCATCTTCACTAACCAATCACTAGAGACCAATGTATCGGCCGGATTCTAATTAAGTCGGGAGAACGCAAAAAAAAAATCTCTCCCCTCTGAATAAATGCCTTCAAAGCAGAGTGCTGTTCAGATTTGGAAGTTCAGACTAGGCGCTCCGAGCCCTCAGCGAGCTGCTTTTGGAGATCGGCGGCGGCGAAACACTATATGACACAACGACCAACGACCCAAAGACTCCTGATTACAAGACACACAGTTGTGTAATGTGAAAAGAACTGCGACTGACGACTGGCAAGCGTTGGTTAGTCTGTACGAGTCGTAAGTGGTACTTTTAATTGATATAAAACAGCCTGGATAATAACAGCGTCTATCTCATCGATGGCGGCCACCATTGTTGTTATTACTCTCCTCGGCACACTTGGCAATGGGAAACAGTTGGACAGCGGAGTTAGTCCCGCCCGTTGCGCTGTTTATTGACACTGATTGGCTAATCGTTAGGCCCCCTAGCTGCTGATTGTTTATTAATCGTTTTTTTTCAACCGAGGAAATGGCTGTTGCATATCACGATGCCAGACCACAAGCAGCCAAAACTCAACTCAGTGGAGTGAAGCGGATTGGAAGGTCTGGACCGAGCAAGTTGCTTCAGGCATGCATGGAGAGATCTGCTCGACTTCTCTATGTTCTCTGTTCGGTGGTGTTCCAGTGATGCAGGAAACCAGGACCGTGTGGTGATCCAGGAGCTGATTAAAACTGTGGCTCAGTCTCAGCAGATCCAGTCCAGCACCCAGAGGGAGTTCAAAGGTGAGAAAGACTTGCGTTCTCTTTTGTGCCATGGTAGCCTTTCTGTGTAGGCTGGATTCACAAAGGATCCAGGCCTCTGCATTGACCCCCCGACCCCCCCCCCCCCCCGTGCTACATTCATTGTTAATGGGGGTAGTGCGTTGGGCGTTGGGTGGAGCAGCGGTCGACTCGTACGGTGAGAAAGTACAGGGCGATCCTACTTAATGCAACGCCACGTCGCGCTGCAGCTGGCCAATCACGTAGACGCACACACACACACACACTACAGAGCCTTTGCTCTGTCTGTTTCACTCTCCTCTCTTATTCTTTATTTTCTTCTCTTCAGAATCGGAATAACTTTATTGATCCCCGAGGGGAAATTGGGACCTGCTACAGTTGCTCGTACTCAGCCATGGAAAAATGTAAACATAAGCATCAAACATTATAAGAGACATTAGGACTGTTCCATACAATGGAATATAATACAATAGAAGTGACATAGCCTATGTACAGTAAGTGTCACACAAATATGTCCCCTGTCATTCTCAAGTACCCTTTAGTAAAGTGAAATATCTGAGGTACCTACTAGGGTTTAGTTCCGGGAAACGGGATTCCCGGGAAATGCCATCCAACCCATTTCACGTTTCCTGGGAAATTAATGACGGGAAACCGGGAAAAAATGTTGTATTTTTACATGCAGAACATATTGGAAATAGGCCTATATTTATAAATATGCCGACAGTTTACTTTCTTAAATGATGTAGCCCCTAGTTCCTCATTGCGTGGCTCGCGAGACGCTGGCGGCTCTCGAAGCTTTAGTTGGCGGTTCTAAGAAATTGCAAAAAAAGAATTAAGATTTTTTCCCCCCTGCTCTCCCCAAAATTTCAATAAACCTTTATGGCATATTACAATACAACAATATTGGTGTTGACAGTAATAGAAGGTGCCAAATCATTCAAAACAATAAGCATTTTGCTTTTACGAGCATTGTGCCAGCGTGCAGCGCTGTTCCAAAACGTGTCAATGTGTGTCGTTGCCTGGGAAACGCACATCCCATAATACAACTGTTCGCATCGCATCCCATAATAGTATGATGATACTTGGGATGCCCTTGCGAACATAGATGTGAACAGGTTAGCTAAAACTTCAGCGTCGCCAGCGACGGCCCCCACCGTTGCGGTCAGGGTATGTTTCGAAATCCCTCCAGGCCTGAAAGATTTTCTAGAGGAAACTGGTGTGTGTGTGTGTGTGTGTGTCTGTGTCTCTGTGTGTGTGTGTGTGTGTGTGTGTGGAAAACAATAAAACAAAAAAATGGGAGGCAGATGTGCTTGGTCGGGGTGGCTTTTGGTGTTTTGCGGTAAAAGTGGCTCTCCTATTGACTTTGTCCTGCCAGTGCGGCTCTCATCGAAGAAATAGTGAGGATCACTGATAGCCTATGTTTTAAAAGAACATGTAATATATTAGGCTACTGTAAGCATTGTAAAGTCATTAAATGATCACGATGTAGGCCGATATGCATTTCGGAGACATCAAAGTGAATCAACCAACAATCAATCAATTTTCTATTTATATAGCGCCAAATAACGAGGTATTGCAGGCAGATTTTAATACTAGCTTCTCTGACAACAATGCTATAGCCAGTAATTTGAAATTTGATATCCTTTGCAGAGTGGAATTAATTTCTGATTTTATTTCGGCATGTTTTGGCCATGCGCCTTTGTGCGCTGTGCGCCGGTGGAACACACACTGAAAGCTTATTGCATGTAGCCTAATAAACACAAAGCCCACAATGTTTCTTTTCTTTTCTCTACACTTCTGACTTGCTTGAGGGGATTGTGCCATGACCGTTAATGCAGTAGCCTACGAGACGGCGATTGAGCACCGTGCAAACTTCACCAGTGGTGAAAACGACAATCAGCCCAGCCGTGCGTCCTCGGTTCGTGTGCCCCAGGTTGGGCAATGGGCATTAGGGCTGTCACTTTTCATTCGAAATTCGAATGCAACTTCGAATGAGGGGGAGGGGTTCGTGTTCGATATGTAAATTGACTGTTCGTTTTTTTTTTTTTTTTTATTAACCAAAATTAACCAACTGCTGCTTGCTGGTAATGTTAATCCCATGTCAGAAAAAGTCTCCAGATTTGTCGCGTTAGTCTCTTCTGAGAAAGATTGTCTCCAGGGTCTGAAAAGTTGTCTCGAGTTGGATGCAGCCAAGTTTGTGAGGCAGTGTTGTGACTGTGAGCGTCCAAGCTAACACGTCGGGCTGATGCCCGGTGGCCTGCAGTGGGTTGCACCAGCTGTGCGTAAGTTGAAACGTAAGCTAGTTTGAACGTAAAGTCTCACTAAGTCCGAGTTTACGCACTACTAAAAATATTTGGGTTGCACCAAGTGAAATAGTTACAACGTAGGCATACGTTAGAACTTAAAATTTACACCTACGTCTTACTAGGTGTAAAGTCCTCCGTAAAATAGCAGTTGGCACGGATTGCAACTTGGCACCGTGGCGCATCGTTGTTTTGCGTCCGCAACGCGCTCTCTGTGATAAATTACACCCTTTGATATTTATGACTCACGCTTTTGTTTCCCACAAGCTGCAGCACTGCATACAAATTAAAATAACCGCAACAATTTAGTGAGGCAGGATGGTGGTATAGCCTACAATACTGATGAAGAGCTCACAGATAAACGTTAACAGTAATATGAACCTAAACGAACGTTACTCAATAACGTTCTCATTTGATTAGTGTTGATGAAATATGAAAGCACTAATTTGCGGTGGGCAACATGTCCTGTTTTCACTCCACTTACTTAAACAACCGTAAATAAACACCGTTTCCACCGTGCTTTTCACTGATTGGTCACAGATACTGTACACGTCATTGTCTGCGACACTATTTTGGTTAGTATGGACTTTTGGGTCTACTACTTAAGATGTACCTTACGTCTCCATGGTGCAACCAAACAAAGACACAACTTTAGTGTCAAACTAACTAGTTTGAACGTAGCAGTTAGTGTGGACTTTACACCCTAACTTAAGACAGAACTTACGTTCAGCTGGTGCAACAGGCTAGGCTGCTGGACTGAAAAAAAAAAAAAAAAAATTTAATTAACCAAAACACTTCGAATATATTCGAACGAATTTCGGGCAATTAAAGTTCGTTCGAATTTTATTTTGGGAAAAAGTGACAGCCCTAATGGGCATGATGGTCTGGTTGTAGACGATGTCCGTGCACAGAGGGGTGGAGATAGTCTGATACAGCCGTGCTCCGGTATGCGGTATGGAGATGTCTGGGCACGGCTGGAAGACGAGCGGTGCAGCCGCCAGAGCGCAGCGCAGCAGGCAGCCCATATCCAAAAGCACACGGTGCCAGTTATCAGACAGCATTGATCTTGTGCGTAAAAGACGCGTTTACGGCTCCATTCCTTCCACAGCAGTCTCCACAACTCTCTAAGAAAATGTTTAGCCTAGGCTACTACAGGATTTATTCATACGCCAATCCAGGCGATTGGTGAATTATATAAACCCTAACGGCACTATATAGCCTATACATATAGGTACAGTACAGCCTACATACAGCCTAAAAACAGCCTAAAAAGTTCGTTAAATTGCAATGTTTTGCCTTAATTAATAAATATTAATGCCGGCACCAAATAATACATTCGTCAGGTTGGGAACTAATAGGTATATTTCTCCTTGATGCATTAAAAAACAAAACAAAAAAAAACGACCAATTTCCTCGGATTCCCGGGAAAGAGGGCTTCATTTCCCCTTTTCCGGTATGGCTCATTTTCGGGAACAATATGAAACCCTACTGCACGCAGCTGCAGAGCGCTGTAGTCTGAATCCAGTCTTACTCTTTTAGAACAGCAGTTTCAGCAGGACTTCCTGTTGATCCCTTTGTGGTAGTTATGATATCCTTGCTAGTGAAGAGTGGTGATGAGGACATGGCTCAGTAAAATGCAGAGTAAAAGGGTATCCCACAAATGCATATTTACACTTAAGACCAAAACCATTCTTTATAATTGGGGGGGAGAACATAGGCAGATTCTTCCCATATCCTCTATTGGCCTGATGTAGAAGAGACAGTCTGGCTTGAGAGACTAACAGGAAGTGTAAATACAATTGGAACCGATTGTGTTTACACTTCCTGTGGCAGAGCTATATCCCCGCAGCGTGATTTCTAACCCCACATAGGATAAGCAATAACCACGCCCTGTGGCGCCGGGATTGGCCAGGCAGGAGCAACACTGGAGGGCACGCAGCCCAGCGATTTCATGAACCAACTGAATAGCTCTTGAGAACGGACAGCGATTTCGAGAGCGGACATTGAAATGAATTATGGTCACCTACCTTCCTTAGCATAGTAATAATAATAATACGCTTAATCTACACATTGTACACAATCTACAAAAACATGCAATAATATAAACGGTGTTGTGTTCACGTTCATAGCTCATATAATATAATGTATCATATCGTTAATTTCAAGCTTAATTCTTACCCAGAGAAAAGGTACAGCACTGAAAATGTAACAAGCAATAGTTTTTTAAACATCAGCAAATAACCACAGGGCGTGGTTATTGCTTATCCTATGTGGGGTTAGAAATCACGCATCCATTCCCCGCACCCTTCTTCCAGTGAGTTACTATAGCTTTGACCAGAGACGATCTCTGGTTTGACCAGGTAAAACAGCCGTAAGTCGTAATACAAACGGGTCAAGTGGGCGGGGCTACATGAGGTGAATGAAATCAGACTCCCACTCCTGTCCTGTAATAATGTTGCCATTCTAAAACCTCTCCCCCCAGCATTTAAATGCTTATCCCCATGCTTCCTTGCTCTCAGTGGTGTTGCTAACGGAGGTGGACCACCTCACAAAGGACGCCCAGCACGCTCTGCGTCGGACCATGGAGAAGTACATGTCCACCTGCCGTCTCATCCTCTGCTGTAACTCCACCTCCAAAGTCATTGGGCCAATCAGGAGCCGTTGTCTGGCAGTTCGAGTTCCTCTGCCCAGCACCGAAGAGGTAAGGAGGAGGTGGTGTGCTTACCTTTTAAACGATGATCTGAATTAAATAATAGTAAATATTGTTGAATAAAACATCATATTTAGATTGAGTCTGAGAAGTGCTACGTACAGTCGGTCGCATACTGATCTCCACATTTTCCATCTTGTTTTCTTTGTCTTCCAGGTCTGTAATGTTCTGTCAACAGTGTGTAAGAAGGAGGGTCTGCTGCTTCCTGCTGAGCTGGCGAAGCAGATCTGTGACAAGTCCGCTCGCAACCTCCGCAAAGCCCTTCTGATGTGTGAAGCCTGCAGAGTGCAGCAGTAAGTGGGTGCACAATTAATCGTATTTTCATCGTCATCGCAATATGAACAGGCGCAATAAACACATCGCAAAGACTGCCTGAAACGCAATGAATAACAAAAGTGGTTTTATTTACATGCGTCATGCATTCCCACTCAGCATCTGATCATTTTGTCTTGTGTTGTAAATCCAGCGTACACCTTTCCCTTGCAACAGTGTGCTCCGCCCCTCTGCCAAAGCCCAAACACGCTGTGTCTAGTTTCAGCTAGAATCAGTGTGTATTTAATTTCTTTATTCAGTGGGCATAGGCTATGTTTGTGGTCTATGTTAGCATTATTAAAGCAGAAAGACATAGGAACTGTATAGCTAATATGCATACTTTAATATTTGTTTATTTATCGCAAGTCGTATCGTCATCGCTATATTGAACAATGTTATCGCACATCGCAGATCTTCCTCATATCGTGCAGGCTTAGTGCACACCTGTTAGATAGATAGATATGCTTTATTCCAGACTCAAGGTCCATACAAAGATACAATCAAATACACACAATACAAAAAAGATTAACACGTTCACTGCCGTCGACGAGATATCTCGTCAAAAAAAATCCAACGGTTGACTGCCGTCGACGAGTTATCTCGTCAAAAAAAAAAAAATTGACGGTGGGACGTGGATCAAACCCTTTTACATCTCCTATAAAAATATGGGACCTATTGAATGTGTATAACCTATTTTACCGACCCACTAAGTGGCGACAGTGCTCTCCAGACTAGAGGAAGCCAAGCAAAAACAGCAGCGTGAGGAAGCCATTCTCATGAAAATGGATTGGCGAAAACGCTTTCGCTTTCGCGCTGGGAGCTGGCGGTGGGGCATTCCAAAAATAGATTCTGGGTGCAACACACTTTGAAACACCAGCAGAAAGCCCAGAATCGCGCACAGCTTCATTCCAGCTGAGCTCACAACCGAAAACCCAGAAACGAACGAGCCCCATCCAGACTCGCCCAAAGAGCGGCCGCCAGCAGCCAGGCAGCACAGACAGCAGAAACTCGCTTGTGACACACCCGCTGCAGAGCCACGGAGGGAGGAGTTTGAAGGAGAGGGGGGTGGGGTGCTGTTATGCAGGAAATTACTGTTCAGAACTATTACAAAAGTTCAATGGACAAACCAAAGAGGATCCTGGAGCACACGATTCACTGGAAAATTGCTTTATTCAATGACTAACGTTTCGACGCCTGCTGCGTCTTCATCAGAGTCAAACAGGGTGACAAGGAAAACAACTTGCTTTAAAAAGCCTCCCCAATACACATCGCAGACCGTCATTGGCTGCTAAGGATGGGAGGTGCCCAAACCCAGTGGGCCAATAGCACTCAAACCGCACAGTGAAGTAGGCTATAATGGCCAGCCACATTTATAAATAACAATATAATATAAGCCATAGAATAGAAATACATAGGCACAAATAACAATTTCTCCCAAAGGAAAGGTACAGGTTATAAATAACAAGAGAGGCTTAGTTCCTCGTTTAGACCATTTGGTTCAACAGTATTTAGGCTGTGAATCCAAAATGCTTCTCTTCTTAACAGTTTATTGACAGTGTCGCCTCCTCTCTGTGAGGGAGACACATGCTCAATACCCCAGAATTTCAGTGTGGCAGCAGAGCCATGCTGGGCCTGAGCATAGTGTCTCGCTATTGCATAATCCATGTTGTGGTTGCGGATTGCAGCCTTGTGTTCAGCAATACGGACTTTTAATGCCCGTTTGGTCTGTCCGACATACACCATCCCGCACGGACACTTCAGAATATAAACCACATGTGTGGTGCTGCAGTTTATGAATGAGTTAATTTTATACTTTTTACCAGTCCGTGGGTGAGAAAATTGTTTGGTGTCGGCGGAGTTGGAACAGTGGGTACAGTGACCACATCTGTAAAAACCAGAGGGAGGGGCAGGTAACCACGTAGGCTTAGGGGGGGGTGTCATGGTACTGTGAACCAGTCTGTCTCTTATTGACCGAGATCTCCTGAAAGAAATTAACGGAGGCTCTAAACACAGTGACTTGAGTGCAGGGTCGCTCTGTAGAACGTGCCAGTGTTTGTTGATGGTGTGTTTGATCTCTCCACCGATTGGAGAGAACTCCGTGGAGAAACAGAGGCGTGGTGCGGAAGAGCCAGAGCGCCTGGATTTCTCAAGGAGGCGGGCTCTCGGGGTGCGCACTGCCCTTTGATAGGCTGCCTCGATAACTGTCTCCGCGTAGCCCCTGTCCAGGAAGCGTTTCCTCATCTCGTCCTGTCCTGAGAGCACCGACCTCCTTTTGCGGAGGGGCTGACGCGCAAGAGACTCCTTTTGTATTGTTCAGAACTATTGTTTAGATGTCTGATGTGTTACTGATGCCAAAAATAAATGGTTAAAGTGACTGTTCTATCGAATTTCACAAAAAGGCATTTATCTCAACTTTCCTTTTCAGACGCTGAAACCATGCTGTATTCAACTGCTAATGCCTACATAACTACTAACTCTACAAACTAACTCTTTTAGACAGAGAAAGCACACATTCTATTAGTTCTTTTGAGATATTTTGTGTTCACAAATTCCTAGCAGAAAATAATCCTCGGCTCTTGAAAGATGAGCCAGAATCCTCAAAAAAAACCTTGGCAGAAGCTACCTACAGTAAAAAAAAAACTGTTGGCAGTGAATGTGTTAAAAGAAAACACAAAATAAAAAGTCTAGTGACTCATTTTAAAAGACACCTATACCAGTGCTCCCAAAGCTGAGACATGCAGCGTGTGGCACTGTACACAATGTTCACCAGCACCACAACAAGTTGATTTTCAGAATCATTTAACCGACAGATAAACCTATACATTACATTTCTCAAGACAGCTTGCAGTGTGTTCACTCCAGCACTGGCTTTTTTATAGTTCAACCACAGATGTGCAGTGTACAAAGGTGAACAATACGCTGTAAACAGTGTAAACGCTGTTACTTAGACAGGGTTATCAAATGGTGTGTGGCACATATATTCTGAATATAAAGCATGTGCCAAACAATGCACGACTTCTAATATTTCATCTGAATAATTCAGATTAAATATTAAAAGTCGCTCATTGTTTACTTTAGACCAGGGGTTCCCAACCTTTTCCAACTCGGGGCCCACTTGAAAATCTCAAACCTTTTTGCGTCCCATAAAAAATATGGAGGCCAAATGTGTTCTTCTCAGAGCACTTTATTTTCCACAGTCACCAACACAGCATCTAAAACATGTTGCAGCATTTTCACTGTTACACTTTTCAAGGAGCGGTCCATCAGCAAGTTTTTTTGTTTGTTTAATGTATTTAGTTTTTTTATACAGTGTAATGATTTGGCGGCCCGCTTGCAATACCTCCACGGACCACAGGTTCCTAACGGACAAATAAATACTTCATTCATTCAGGTTGGGAAATGGTGGTTTAGACTAACCTTGCAAGCCGGCTGGATTCTCGCGAGATCTTGAGATCAGATGAGGATGTGTTTTGTGGAAAACTAAAACCATCCATCTGGCTGCGTCCAGGTTAGGTTTTAGACTATATTAACCACCTTGTTTTCCAGGTACCCGTTCTCAGCAGACCAAAATGTGCCAGAGACTGACTGGGAGGTGTACCTCCGAGAAACGGCTAATGCCATTGTCAGCCAGCAGAGCCCTCAGAGGTAGGACAGGCAGAGAGTTGGTTTTGGAAGAAACTCGAGAGAGAGAGAGAGAGAGAGAGAGAGAGAGAGAGAGAGAGAGAGAGAGAGAGAGAGAGAGAGAGAGAGAATGAAGCAAAGTGGTGGTAATATTGTGTCTTTCTCTGTCCCAGGTTACTGGAGGTACGAGCCAGGCTCTATGAACTCCTGACTCACTGCATTCCTGCTGAAATCATCATGAAGGTGCAGTTTACTACACTTGTCTGTCTCCCATCAAATGCTTTTAATTAGGGCTGGATATTGGTTCAAATTTCAAGAATCGATTCGATTCCGATTCACAAGGTTCCGAATCGATTAATCCCGATTCGATTCGATTAATTTCAATATCGATTTGGTTAGTGATACTAAAACATGTTTTTTGAGCTGTAACCTGAATTACATGATTGTCCAGTTATGTAACACAGGGGTTCCGAACCTTTTTTGCGCCAAGGACCGGTAGATACATGGGGGGAAAAAGTTGCGGACCGGTTGTCAATTTTAATGGTTTTAGTTACACATATATTTACTCACCAGGTGGTGACAAAGGGTAAATATAACAGCCTTTTCATCTGTCAATAAAGACACTTTCACAATCATGCACAGTGATTTGATTTCAGCCTATATAATTTCTAAAAGTAGATATTAATGATCAAACATTTCCATTTATGTAGCCTACAGTATTTATGTTTTTGTTTCAACTATAAACATAAATAAACGTCAACTTGAAACTATGTTTCAACTACCACACACGGCCTATAATAATATAGCCTATGTTTATAAAAAATTAAAAAAATGGAAATCGATCTCTGGACATATGAATCAATATCAAAGGATTAAAATAAAAATCGGAGAATCGATTTTTTTTTAGCCCAGCCCTACTTTTAATGATATGTATGCATGGCGTGTGTTGGTGTCTGCCTACGGCGTAACAGAAAGGATCTTTTAATCAACAGTGTTTAGGTAAATATATCTTTCATTTCAGCGTCCAGCACTAATGGTTTGGCTGTGCTCCTCCTCTCTCTCCTGCCCAGGGTCTGGTAACAGAGTTGCTGAATAACTGCGATGGCCAGCTGAAGACGGAGGTGGCCCACATGGCAGCGTACTACGAACACAGACTGCAGCTGGGCAACAAGGCCATCTACCACCTGGAGGCCTTCACTGCCAAGTTCATGGCCACCTACAAGAAGTTCATGGAAGACGGCCTGGATGCCATGATGTTCTGAACTCTAAAGGACTGGAATACACATACTTTTCTGACAAGGGTTCACTCTCCTAATTACAGTAGCGTTTTTTTTGTTGTTGCAAAGGTCAACATTAATACAGTATGCACCACCTATCTGTATTCTGGAAAGCACTGTGGTGACGACACGATTAGCTGTTGAATCTATCCTGGTAGCTGGTCCTTAAGAGTTATTAGTAGAATCTTGCAATTTGTAAAAGGGGTGCACTGTGGTATCGCTGTCAGCGATTGATGCCTATAATCTTAGCACTGTACACCATTTTATAAACCTTGAAAACCATTGCTCTACTTGATGTAAAATACCGTACTTGTCCAAAAAGAACACTTAATGGTGGCAGTAGCAGGTAATCCTTTATTACAAATATATTGAAAGTACAAGAAGACGAGACATAACCTGCAAAAAAATGACATCAGATCATTACAATAAATGTCTTTGTTTACAACATTTACGAAGTACATTTTGCTCTGAAGAAATCTGACCAAACATGAACATTTATCACCTTGAATAGACATGACACTGAATACATAGAGAATGAGTTTCACAGTTTACAGCCTAACCAGACATTGGTACACAACGTATGTACAACATTTTATTATCAGAGAAAGTTTTTTAAATACAGATCATATCGACTGTAAATATTAGCGCCCATAACAGCAATGTTAATATCGGTATCGGGCGAAATTTTTCATATCGGTGCGTCCCTATACAACACATGATCACTATCTTTCAGTGCTGTCAGACTTGGGCAGACAGTTTTCCATTACACCATATACACAAAACCTTCAATCAGCATCATCATCAGTAAGACTCCTTGTGTCTCCTGGCTGTGTAGTAGATGATGAGGCCCAGAGTGATCAGCACCCCAGAGCCCACCAGAATCAGGAAGCCCACCACTGGCCTCTTGGCCAGAACGTGGCAGCCTAGGCAGGGCTGCGGCCGGCTGGGGCACTGCTGGGGAGCGGCTCCCTGGACGGGGAAGCCGTTGTGCTGGATGATGTTGCGATAGTTGGAGAGGGAGGCCTTGATGATCACCTCGTCCTGGACGTGGCCGTACAGGCCGAAGCCCGGGTCCCTCTGGTCGCTCAGGGCGTAAGCAAAGTAGCCCTTCAGGTTCACACCGTCCAGAGTGTACGCTGAGGACGCAAAGAGACAAGATCTGAGAACCAATCTCCAGATGACGGGGGCATTCCATTTGATTGACTGTTTTATACACACAGGTCACAGTGGGAAAAGGGTTATTTGGTAAAGAGTCGATACCGAGGTGTTTGGTCAAAAATATTGTGATCTTTGTGTCCATATTGTCCAGCCCTACATCTCACATGTGGCTTTGACTTCAAAGTGAACATTTAGCCCACTTGTAGAAAATACAGACATATTTATATCGTTCAGCCTAAAAATACCAAGATGTGATTTGTTTTGTCCATATCATCGCTCAGCTCTATGACGGAGGAAGTGGGCTGTAGCTCACTCAGATAAACGTGGTGCAGAAGGTTGTTGGTTCAATCCCTGCATCAGACTCGCTTCAGAAATGTTCACATGATAAGCTGCCAGCACTGATGTATCAAGGGTTATTTAATGCAATTTGCGCATTATTAAGCATTAACCATTAATTAATGTTACCAAAAAAACGGCATGAGAAAGTATTTCAGTTGATTTCTAAAGATTTCATTAAGCATTTAATAAACTAGGCATCTCACGCGCTATCCTAGGCTCGCCCGCCCTGCAGCCCAACTGCTGTGTGGGCTCACATGCTCTTATGACATCACTGATATGACATCATCAGTGATGTCACAATTGCTCAAGTGACATCACTTCCAGGTGAGTGACATCACTTCCGGGACAAAACTGAAACAGAACAGACAAAGAAGCTGTGCGGGCTCTTGCTCTTATGACATCACTGATGACCTCATCAGTGACTTATGACATCAGTGATGTCACATTGCCTTCTATGACATCATCAGTGGGACAAAAATTGAAACAAACAAACATTGCCCACATGCTCCCTTTTATATATATATAGATATAGTTACTAACTAGTATGTATTTAACTCATTTCTACATGGATTACAAGTTTCTGTGTGATCTGATCTGTCGATGCCACTTATTGGTGAGACAGCAGTGTAGGATATATATATATACATACATATATATACATATATACATACATATACTGTAGGCTACATATATATATATATATTGGGTCAACTTTTGACCACATTGTCTAAAAAAATGGGGTAATTTACACATTTTGCGGGGCATTAAAAAAATTGCATAAAGTTGCTAAAGTGTTAGTGTGAACAGCAACACTGTCATCTTCTGGCAACCAGCTTGCATGTGCTGAGTGTGTTAGAGATGTAAATGGAAATTAAATTGAATGAAAATAAAAGGATTGAAATCTTGGGGTCAACTTTTGACCGTCAATCATGTTTTTTTAGGGACATTCTGAGACTTCTTGGGGCATTTTTGCCCCTGGCTAAATTCCTACACTGTGAGACAGTATAGACTTGCTGCCAGCTCTATTACAATGACATGGTATATAATGTGTACACAGCCCCTAGTGTAGAAGTGCAAGGTTTCAAACCAGATGACCATGGTCATTCTCAGTCACTGGTAACCTAATAAACTTAACAAGGACAGATGCCAGTACAGTGTTTAACCTTGACTCGAAAAGTCACAGCTCTAGTTCTGCCACAAGAGTGTGTGTGTGTGTGTGTGTGTGTGTGTGTGTGTGTGTGTTTGTATACTGTGTATTTTCAGTCAGCTGAACATTCAGGGGTCAGTGAGCTGATTACCTGTCTAATAATTAAGCTCTACAGAGGCCACGTAATGAAAGCTCTGGACAAGTAAACATGTATTCCTTCAGATTACCCAATATACTGTATGAGTGTGGTGGTATCATCACTCTGTGTTCGTCTACACTGCCTTTTGCTTGTTCTATGTATGTGTGTGTGTGTGTGTGTCTCACCTTTCAGTGCCTCATTGATGTAGTTGTACAGGTAGTAGACTCTCAGGCTGTCTTTGAAGCGGGCTGAGTCTTCCTGGACCCCATTGGCCATCACATAGACCGGTACATCGCTGTAGTGCTCCTTCACCTACAGTAACGCAACAAAGTAGCAATATTATTTTCTATGTCAACTGTTACACTGAAGGGGGGGGGAGGGTTTAGAGAGGTGTGATTCATTGAGTTTGAAAGCACTATGGTTTGATGTCATGCTGCTGACCTCTGACGTCGTGGTGCAACGCTACTGTGTCTGACTCCAGATCAGAAGATGGTGTGTTTCAAACCATATTGTGCTCAGTCCTTTGATTTGACTGCAGTTTGTCTTTGGTTGTTTATGATGTCCTCTTTTCATTGTACTGTGTGTCGGTTTGTACTGTCTTCCTATTCCTGACTGTAGGTGACTGCAGCATGTTGCATGGTGGATCTATTCCTGACTACAGGTGACTGCAGCACGTTGCATGGTGGATCTATTCCTGACTATTCTACTACAACTACTACTATTCTATTCACTATCTTGGTCTAAACATATAAATAATATTGTCACCAAAATGGGAAGTGGAATCAGAATCACTAGGAAGTGTTCTGCGTTCATCAGTCCCTCAATACTCAAATCAGTTATTCATTCCTTGGTTCTCTCTCATTTAGAATACTGTCCTGTAATCTGGTCCTCTGCTTCACAATCTGATCTGAAAAAGTTGCAGGTTGCTCAAAATAAGGCGGCTCGTTTAGCACTCAGTTGTTCATACAGAACAAGTATAAATGTCATGCATGCACGGCTGTCGTGGCTGTTGGTTGTACAGAAAATGTCTCTGTCTCTCTTAATGTTACTGCGGAGCATAATTAGTCATAACAAACCATCCAGCTTAGCTGATCAGTTAAATATGACCTCTGGGCATGGATACAGCACTAGAGGTGCTGCGGCTGGTCACTTTACACTCCCAGCTCCAAGAACCAATTTTCGGAAAATTACCATTTTATATAGATCAATATCACTCTGGAACTCTCTGCCAAAGGACATCATATCTACTGTTAACAATAAATCTGCCTTTAGAAAACAAACAAAGCAATTCCTTGCCAAATAGCTTTTGTCTATCTTTAGTGGTTTATTTTATGTTTTTTCTCTGTCTAGTGTGTTTAATTGTACTGTTATCTGTTAATACGTCATTTCATATTTTCACTCAGTTGTATATTTGTTGACCTTATTAGTTTGAGCTGTTAGATGTTCTTTTTGTCGTCTGATTTTCTTTGTATCCTCTGTTATGTTGAGTAACCAACCCCCCCCACCCCCCCCACCCCCACAGATCCAGACCACCCTCTCACCATCACTGAGGATGAAGTGTGCCGGTCGTTCCTGCGTATCAACCCACGCAAGGCGGCCGGCCCGGATGGCATCCCCGGCCGGGTCCTCAAGGCCTGCGCTCACCAGCTGGCACCCGTATACACAGACATCTTCAACCAGTCCCTCTCCCTCCGACGAGTCCCCCCCTGCTTCAAAGCAGCAACAATCATCCCCATTCCCAAACAGCAAAAAGTGACCAGCCTCAACGACTGGCGCCCAATAGCCCTCACGCCAATAGCCAGCAAGTGCTTTGAGAAGCTGGTCATATCAAAGATCCGCCCCACACTCCCCCCGGACCACGACCCGCTACAATTTGCATACCGCCCCAACAGGAGCACAGCGGATGCAGTAGCACACGTGCTCCACACCGCCCTGTCCCACCTGAAGGGGAAGGACACCTATGTAAGAATGCTGTTCGTGGACTACAGCTCAGCATTCAACACCATAGTACCCTCCAGGCTGGTAAGCAAACTCAGGGATCTGGGACTAAACACGGCAATGTGCGACTGGATCCTGGATTTCCTGACAGACCGCCGCCAGGTGGTGAGGGTGGGCAACCTCACCTCCTCCCCACTGACCATTAGCATAGGAGCGCCCCAGGGGTGCGTCTCCAGCCCCTTCTGGTATGACCTCTACACCCACGACTGCGTGGCGACTCAAACTCCAAACACAATTGTGAAGTTTGCAGACGACACAGCGGTGGTGGGGCTGATCTCGGGGGGCGACGAGACGGCCTACAGAGAGGAGGTGGGGGTACTGGAACAATGGTGCCAGGACAACCACCTCTCTCTGAACGTCTCCAAGACCAAGGAGATCATTGTAGACTACAGGAGAGGGGGGGGCGCACACCCCCCAATCACCATCAACGGCACAGTGGTGGAAAGGGTGGACAGCTTCAAGTACCTGGGAGTCAACATCCACCAGGACCTGACCTGGGCCGGCCACACCGCCACTGTTGTCAAAAAGGCCCAACAGCGACTACACGGACTCAGGCGCCTGAAGAAATTCGGGCTGAGGAAAGAAATCCTCGGGGACTTCTACAGAGGCACCATTGAAAGCCTGCTGACAGGCGGCTTCACCGCCTGGTACGGGAACTGTACCACCATGGACCGCAGAGCGCTACGGAGGGTGAGGCGCGCGGCCCAGCACGTAACAGGAGGTGAACTGCCAGAACTGCACGAACTGTACAACCAGCGGTGCCTCAGGAGGTCCCTGAAGATCATCAAAGACACAAACCATCCCCACAACAGCCTGTTCTCCCTGCTACCCTCAGGGAGGAGATACAGGGTTCCAAAAACACGCACAAATCGCTTGAGGAACAGTTTCTTCCCGCAGGCCACGAGACTCCTTAATATGCACAAATAGTGCAGTAGTCGTACCGTACCGTACTGCAGCTGCTACTATTACGGATGCCTAACGTTTAATTGTAAATTTAAGTGTATGTTTAATAAGGTGCCTAACGTTTAATTGTAAATTTAAGTGTATGTTTAATAAGGTACATGCTATTTGCACATGTATGTATAAAACGTCGAATTTGAAATGTCTGAACACGTCTAACGTATGCACATGACATGTGCACCTATGTGCAATGAATATGCCACTGTCGTATAAGCCACCGACTTGTCTTATTGCTTATTGATGCCTATTTCTTAATGCCTATTACTTATTGTTTGTTGCCTATTTGTACTATGTCGTAAACGGAGTCCACTGCACAAGAATTTCACACGTGGTACTTGTACCATGGAGTGACAATAAAAATCTTGAATCTTGAATCTTGAATCTTGTATATATATATTTTTTTTTATCGTTTTATTATATGTTTGTATTCTCTGTGTTCAGGACCCCAGGAAGATTAGAGGTGCAGTCATGTCCTTCTAATGGGGATCCTTTAATAAACTAAACTAAACTAAACTAGGTGACTGCAGCACGTTGCAGGGTGGATCAGTAGTTAGAAGTCATCTTAATAAAGACACATCAAAGAGTTATAGTATTTACTAGTCTATCATGTCTTATTCTTGAGCTTTTGTGTTGACAAGAATGTGTCTACAAACAGACGACATAATGTCCCGTGCTATGCACCATGTCTTTCATCTACCAGGCTCATTTTCTTTGGAACCATCTTCCAGTCTTGGTCCGGCAGGCAGACACCCTCTCCACATTTAAGAGTAGACTTAACACTTTCCTCTTTGATGAAGCTTATAGTTTGGGCTGGCTCTTCTTCCCGTTAAAGAGAAGTCTTTTTCAAGATACACTGAGCCATATCTGTTCACATTCATGTCCCATTCATGCATGACTCGAAAAGTCACAGCTCTAGTTCTGCCACGAGAGAGTGTGTGTGTGTGTGTGTGTGTGTATGTGTGTGAGAGAGAGAATGTGTGTGTGTTTGTATACTGTGTATTTTCAGTCAGCTGAACATTCAGGGGTCAGTGAGCTGATTACCTGTCTAATAATTAAGCTCTACAGAGGCCACGTAATGAAAGCTCTGGACAAGTAAACATGTATTGCAGGGGTGGCCAAACTTTTAGTTGTGGGCCGCATACAGGTGACTGCAGCATGTTGCATGGTGGATCTATTCCTGACTGTAGGTGACTGCAGCACGTTGCATGGTGGATCTATTCCTGACAGTAGGTGACTGCAGCATGTTGCATGGTGGATCTATTCCTGACTACAGGTGACTGCAGCATGTTGCATGGTGGATCTATTCCTGACTACAGGTGACTGCAGCACGTTGCATGGTGGATCTATTCCTGGCTACAGGTGACTGCAGCATGTTGCATGGTGGATCTATTCCTGACAGTAGGTGACTGCAGCATGTTGCATGGTGGATCTATTCCTGACTACAGGTGACTGCAGCACGTTGCATGGTGGATCTATTCCTGGCTACAGGTGACTGCAGCATGTTGCATGGTGGATCTATTCCTGACAGTAGGTGACTGCAGCATGTTGCATGGTGGATCTATTCCTGACTACAGGTGACTGCAGCACGTTGCATGGTGGATCTATTCCTGACTGTAGGTGACTGCAGCACGTTGCATGGTGGATCTATTCCTGACTGTAGGTGACTGCAGCACATTGCATGGTGGATCTATTCCTGACTACAGGTGACTGCAGCACGTTGCATGGTGGATCTATTCCTGACTACAGGTGACTGCAGCACGTTGCATGGTGGATCTATTCCTGACTGTAGGTGACTGCAGCACGTTGCATGGTGGATCTATTCCTGACTGTAGGTGACTGCAGCATGTTGCATGGTGGATCTATTCCTGACTACAGGTGACTGCAGCACGTTGCATGGTGGATCTATTCCTGACTACAGGTGACTGCAGCACGTTGCATGGTGGATCTATTCCTGACTACAGGTGACTGCAGCACGTTGCATGGTGGATCTATTCCTGACTGTAGGTGACTGCAGCATGTTGCATGGTGGATCTATTCCTGACTGTAGGTGACTGCAGCACGTTGCATGGTGGATCTATTCCTGACTACAGGTGACTGCAGCACGTTGCATGGTGGATCTATTCCTGACTGTAGGTGACTGCAGCACGTTGCATGGTGGATCTATTCCTGACTACAGGTGACTGCAGCATGTTGCATGGTGGATCTATTCCTGACTGTAGGTGACTGCAGCACATTGCATGGTGGATCTATTCCTGACTGTAGGTGACTGCAGCACGTTGCATGGTGGATCTATTCCTGACTACAGGTGACTGCAGCATGTTGCATGGTGGATCTATTCCTGACTACAGGTGACTGCAGCACGTTGCATGGTGGATCTATTCCTGACTACAGGTGACTGCAGCACGTTGCATGGTGGATCTATTCCTGACTGTAGGTGACTGCAGCATGTTGCATGGTGGATCTATTCCTGACTACAGGTGACTGCAGCACGTTGCATGGTGGATCTATTCCTGACTACAGGTGACTGCAGCACGTTGCATGGTGGATCTATTCCTGACTACAGGTGACTGCAGCACGTTGCATGGTGGATCTATTCCTGACTGTAGGTGACTGCAGCATGTTGCATGGTGGATCTATTCCTGACTGTAGGTGACTGCAGCACGTTGCATGGTGGATCTATTCCTGACTACAGGTGACTGCAGCACGTTGCATGGTGGATCTATTCCTGACTGTAGGTGACTGCAGCACGTTGCATGGTGGATCTATTCCTGACTACAGGTGACTGCAGCACGTTGCATGGTGGATCTATTCCTGACTACAGGTGACTGCAGCACGTTGCATGGTGGATCTATTCCTGACTACAGGTGACTGCAGCACGTTGCATGGTGGATCTATTCCTGACTACAGGTGACTGCAGCACGTTGCATGGTGGATCTATTCCTGACTGTAGGTGACTGCAGCATGTTGCATGGTGGATCTATTCCTGACTGTAGGTGACTGCAGCATGTTGCATGGTGGATCTATTCCTGACTGTAGGTGACTGCAGCATGTTGCATGGTGGATCTATTCCTGACTGTAGGTGACTGCAGCATGTTGCATGGTGGATCTATTCCTGACTGTAGGTGACTGCAGCATGTTGCATGGTGGATCTATTCATGACTGTAGGTGACTGCAGCACGTTGCATGGTGGATCTATTCCTGACTACAGGTGACTGCAGCACGTTGCATGGTGGATCTATTCCTGACTACAGGTGACTGCAGCATGTTGCATGGTGGATCTATTCCTGGCTACAGGTGACTGCAGCACGTTGCATGGTGGATCTATTCCTGACTACAGGTGACTGCAGCACGTTGCATGGTGGATCTATTCCTGACTGTAGGTGACTGCAGCACGTTGCATGGTGGATCTATTCCTGACTACAGGTGACTGCAGCACGTTGCATGGTGGATCTATTCCTGGCTACAGGTGACTGCAGCACGTTGCATGGTGGATCTATTCCTGACTGCAGGTGACTGCAGCACGTTGCATGGTGGATCTATTCCTGACTGTAGGTGACTGCAGCACGTTGCATGGTGGATCTATTCCTGACTGTAGGTGACTGCAGCACGTTGCATGGTGGATCTATTCCTGACTACAGGTGACTGCAGCACGTTGCATGGTGGATCTATTCCTGGCTACAGGTGACTGCAGCATGTTGCATGGTGGATCTATTCCTGACTGCAGGTGACTGCAGCACGTTGCATGGTGGATCTATTCCTGACTGTAGGTGACTGCAGCACGTTGCATGGTGGATCTATTCCTGACTACAGGTGACTGCAGCATGTTGCATGGTGGATCTATTCCTGACTGCAGGTGACTGCAGCACGTTGCATGGTGGATCTATTCCTGACTGCAGGTGACTGCAGCACGTTGCATGGTGGATCTATTCCTGACTGTAGGTGACTGCAGCACGTTGCATGGTGGATCTATTCCTGACTGTAGGTGACTGCAGCACGTTGCATGGTGGATCTATTCCTGACTACAGGTGACTGCAGCACGTTGCATGGTGGATCTATTCCTGGCTACAGGTGACTGCAGCACGTTGCATGGTGGATCTATTCCTGACTGCAGGTGACTGCAGCACGTTGCATGGTGGATCTATTCCTGACTGTAGGTGACTGCAGCACGTTGCATGGTGGATCTATTCCTGACTACAGGTGACTGCAGCACGTTGCATGGTGGATCTATTCCTGGCTACAGGTGACTGCAGCATGTTGCATGGTGGATCTATTCCTGACTGCAGGTGACTGCAGCACGTTGCATGGTGGATCTATTCCTGACTGTAGGTGACTGCAGCACGTTGCATGGTGGATCTATTCCTGACTGCAGGTGACTGCAGCACGTTGCATGGTGGATCTATTCCTGGCTACAGGTGACTGCAGCACGTTGCATGGTGGATCTATTCCTGACTACAGGTGACTACAGCACGTTGCATGGTGGATCTATTCCTGACTGCAGGTGACTGCAGCACGTTGCATGGTGGATCTATTCCTGACTACAGGTGACTGCAGCATGTTGCATGGTGGATCTATTCCTGACTGTAGGTGACTGCAGCACGTTGCATGGTGGATCTATTCCTGACTACAGGTGACTGCAGCACGTTGCATGGTGGATCTATTCCTGACTGTAGGTGACTGCAGCACGTTGCATGGTGGATCTATTCCTGACTACAGGTGACTGCAGCACGTTGCATGGTGGATCTATTCCTGACTGTAGGTGACTGCAGCACGTTGCATGGTGGATCTATTCCTGACTACAGGTGACTGCAGCACGTTGCATGGTGGATCTATTCCTGACTACAGGTGACTGCAGCACGTTGCATGGTGGATCTATTCCTGGCTACAGGTGACTGCAGCACGTTGCATGGTGGATCTATTCCTGACTACAGGTGACTGCAGCATGTTGCATGGTGGATCTATTCCTGACTACAGGTGACTGCAGCACGTTGCATGGTGGATCTATTCCTGACTGTAGGTGACTGCAGCACGTTGCATGGTGGATCTATTCCTGACTACAGGTGACTGCAGCATGTTGCATGGTGGATCTATTCCTGACTACAGGTGACTGCAGCACGTTGCATGGTGGATCTATTCCTGACTACAGGTGACTGCAGCACGTTGCATGGTGGATCTATTCCTGACTACAGGTGACTGCAGCATGTTGCATTGGGAAATTGTTTCACTTGTTGGGTCTAAAATAAAGAGCCTGCTCCTCTACCTGCTCTATTTGTAA
Source organism: Poromitra crassiceps (assembly GCF_964638095.1). NCBI lineage: Eukaryota > Metazoa > Chordata > Actinopteri > Beryciformes > Melamphaidae > Poromitra > Poromitra crassiceps. The sequence continues at coordinate 68,766,817 of NC_139623.1, forward strand.
AGTGCCTTGAGATAACTCTTGTTATGATTTGGTGCTATATAAATATACATTTGATTGATTGATGTACCATGGTGGTGAGAACTAAAAAACCTGTGATTGTGCCCAATATGGATCCCAGTCATGGATTTGCAGTGAAAATTATTTTTCTTTTTTTATGATTGTGTGTCTCTGCTACCTTCAGCTTTCCTATTGTCAATGTCAATAGAACAAATTATAATGTGGACTGCCCACTCTCATTGACAAAATACAAGGTCAAAGAGTCAACCCTATTACTTTCTAGATGACGAGATGACTCTTTCCCCGTCCGCTCTGCATCACTCCCACCCGCCAAACAAACAGTGAGTCAGTCCACGTCTCCATGTCGATCTCCATTTGATTAGGACAACAAAGCAGTCTGCACGGTGTCTCCAGAGTATCACACGTGTCTCACCCAGTTGAGGGCTTTCCTCAGACCCCAGGGCACCACAGGACTGAGAGACAGGGCTTTCCTCAGGCCCCAAGATCCAGGCAGGATCCAGGTGGTGTCGATCATGTGCTGGATCTCCAGCATGGCTGAATAGGTGTACCTGCACAGATGGAGATGGGCTTTATGAGAGGGGCTGAGCAGTGGTTTAGTGGTACCTGAAGAAGACCTGTCCAGCAAAGGAGAAACGCCTTGTGTTCTAAATAGCGACATATAAGTAAGAGTACTCTTGCATATTTACTGTAGTTCACCAAAAAAATGGGCCAGTAGTATTTGTACATTGTCACTTAAGTTCTATACTGCTTGACTTCAGGGAGTAAGGGTCATTTCTAACCTGGAGGGGTGTTGGTCATTTCAGATAGCCACATGTGTCTGACACACACCCTTATCACAAGGATGCCAACACGCATTGGTTCAGATACCTACAAGTCAGAGATTATGTACGGTCTAAGTTTCGAGATTTTGAAGTTCTCCCAGACAAACAAACTTTTTCCGAGGTCTTGTTGAGGCCCCCCCCCCTCCAGGCACCTTATTTCCAGACTAGTACATTTGTTCGATAACTATAACAGGGCCTCCACTAAGAGGATTAGAGAGGCATGGCAGGACGAACTTGGTGTTGATCTGTCGCAGATTATATGGGACAGGAGTTTGTCTATGGTCCAGTCTTGCCCAGTTAACAGCAGACACCAGCTGATCCAATTCAAGGTTGCTCACCGTCTTCATTATTCCAAATCGAAATGCACAAGATTTACCCATCTGTCTCACCACTATGCGATAGGTGCCAGGTGTTAGAGCAGGGGTGGGCAACTATTTTTCATGGGGGGCCACATGAGAAACCCAGATTGTTGCCGGGGGCCGAACAAATATTGTCATGCCGTAACCCATGGATGGGTAACTTTGATGATAGAGAGGGCCACAAAAAAATGTCCTCGCTACCAGTTTTTGCTGAGGGCTGAATGGCGCCAGCGCGAAAATTTTTGGGCATTTGAAGGCAGGTTTAGAGGAATAACTCATTTTAAATGAACAGTTGTGATGTCATTATTCGGTCTTAACCACCAATATTTGATCCTTTTCTCACTCACTCCTATGTCACCACCTGCTCTCCCTGCAGGGCTTGAAATTAACTTTTTTCACCACCTGCCAATATGGCTGCTAGATTTTAAAGTTACCAGCCAATTAGAATTTCCACTGGCCGAAATGTTTTTCTTGAAATAAACCAGAATATGAGTGGGTTAATTTAAGCATAAGTATCAGTAAGTGGCCCGGGATTCTCAAAGCCTGTGTTGAGGGTCACACAAGAACAAAAATGCACTCTTGAAGCTAAATAAATCCAAAACCAACAAGTTAATTATTTAAATTTCTACTTCAATGTAGAACAGTCATTTCTTACACATGAGATTACTTTTAGCCTTTTAGTCATAAATATTATTGAAAGATATTCCATATATTATTCCAGGCTGAAATGCTATAACAGAAGAGTATTGGCCAGAATGACATGAACATTTGGACACTTATTCAGCGGGTATCTTGCATGTTGTATAAAAAATTATTCCATCGCGGGCCACAGGGGCGCCCGCGGGCCGCATACGGCCCACGGGCCGTATGTTGCCCATGTATGTGTTAGAGGGTACACTGTCACACGCTTTTTGGCTTTGCCCTTTAATATACGGGTTCTGGGCCAAAGTTTTTGACTGGTATTCTAAGGCCTATAGAGTAACTCTTAAGCCGGAAGGCAGAACTTGCCATTTTCAGCTGCTCGGAATCCTCCTCATGGCCCAGTTGAAAATCTCAAAAAGATTTCATGGACCGTAAACATTAACGTTACAGAGGCCAAATAATGCATCCAGAGCACTTTTCTTGAATTATTATTATTATTTTCTGCCCACCCCCCCTTCCATTTTCTCCCCTCACTGCCCCACGCCCTCTGCCTATCTGGGGAGAGCCGTAGACACACACATGCTTCCTCCGATACATGTGCAGTTGCCAGAGCACTTTTTATTTTAACATAAAAGTAGCTGACCATCAGCACCACACATAAATCAGAAACTAGTTAGGGGCTGTCTGCCGGCTAATTAACAAATAATTGCTTACAAATTAAATAATGGCATCATTCAAAAATGGAGAAATGCATTATCTTCTCATACATAATAATACCCCCCCCCCCCCCCCCACTAAGATCGTAATGTTTTGCAAATGATTTGGTGGCCCACTTGCAATACCTTCGCGGCCCACAGGTTGGGAATGGTTGGTGTAACAGATGTTAGCCTATACTGTATATAATTACGCTATATCTGTTATTTCTTTGTTATTTTAAGTCCGTTTTCTTCTATCTCCACCTCTGCTGTCATGTAATTGTCCCACCTCTTGTAGTGTTGCTCGTCCTTCTCAGTGCCTCTCCTGCTACCCTCACCTCCTCCTCTTTACTCTGTTCCCTGATGGAAGAGGTGGGTGTTGTTATTCCTCTGTAATATATCACATTCCATCCTATCATTTCAGATTATTCCTGTTTATATTTTTGTTAGTCTTACCTTTGTAAAGTATGGATGCACCTGTTAGTTCGTAGATTTCCATGTTTTGATCATTGTATGAATGTATTTTAATGAGTGAAATCCACTCACTGAATTTCCGCATTTGTGGTTTTCATTTATGCAGGATTGTGGTGGAAAGAAGTATTGCAGAGAGGAGGATGATTTCTTTTCTTTTATGTCAGGTATGTTTACTGTGTTTTGTTTCACACGTAACAGGCTCTATTCTCCCCCTGGCCTTAAATTTGCGTTTATGGCTTGGCGCAGCGCTATTAGTGGGCGTGGTCACGTGCATTCCCTAATTTTTCCTTGACGCTAAATGCCAGAATGCGCCGCGCTAACCATTTAACCACACCTTTTTAAGCGTAGATTTATTCACAAGTGTTGGATTGGTGATCTCCAGTAAACCAATCACATTCTTCCCTTCCAGCTCCGATCCGAACGGAGCGACTCCAGTCCGGTCAGAAAAGCCCTAAAGCCCCCTCGACCAAAGCGCTCTGAGCTCCCTCCCTCCCTCCCTCCGTCTCTGCCCTCTTTATCTCCGTCTGTCTCGATATGCTCCTCAAACAAATCTCACGGCAGTTTAAATACAGCAAGCACTATATCTGATCAAAGTGAGAATAATGTTCTAAACATATCGGCTAGCAAAATATAGTCTATCCCTGGATGTCACGATGAGATTATATTGGTGAAAGTTTGGACAGAATGATTGCATCATTTTTCTCTCGCTGTCTTTTCTTCTCCCCCTCTGCACGGCAGACAGGTAGGATGATCCAACAGCCTCTGAATGACAGGTGCTCAAAACTACGGTATAACAACTTTTTTTCATTTGTCATTATGCCTGCCTAGTGCCTACATATAAATTAGTGGCCTTTCCCCCAAAATACTGATGGTTCTGTCATTCTGTGGTGTATACCTTTCAGATCTGATGCTTGCAGTGCGCTATAGGGGCAGAAATTGATGCGCGAGAGAGAGAGGGAGTGAGAGAGAGAGGGGAGAGAGAGAGTGAGATAGCGGCAGAGAGAGTGATTGAATAACTCCGTGGGAAGCATCCCCGCCGGCGCACCGAGTAAGGCCTGGTTTTGAAAAGCGTTAACCGCAAAATTAGCGGCCGTTGGGAAGATCACTTTAGGCTGGTGTTTAAGGCCGAAACACCCATTCTGGCCTATTCTGGTACTGCGCCACGCCTCTTCAGCGTAAAGCGCATTTCGGGGCGTAAAAACATGACGGTATCCTCCTGAGTCAGCGGTAGGCAGGCGTAAAGCGTGTTTTTTTGCGTTTAAGGCCAGTTTAGCGCCTAAGGCCAGGGGGAGAATAGAGCCCGTGAATAGAGAGTTTTGCACAATACCACTGTTTGTTTAATATCGTACCGTAGTTGAGTTTGAATTCAATGTCCGCCCTCTTGCACCCTTTACTCTGTTCCCTGATGGAAGAGGATTGTGGTGGAAAGAAGTATTGAACCGTGGAGGATGAATTATTTTCTTTTCTTTTATGTCAGAATAAACAGCATCATCTTGAAGATATCCCGGTTGTTGGGTCCGATCATTTAAACACAACACAATGCAGAAGTTCACCGGTTACATTGGTCTATATGGATATATATATATTTATATATTTAACTCAAAGATAATACAGTATAGGCTGCACCACTGCTAATTATTTTGCTAAAGCTCATATTTAGTTACAGTTAATCAAACAACAATAGATAGCTACACATTCACTCCTTGCCCTGTTAGGTAGCAATAGTACTATAGGGCAGGGGTTCCCAACCTTTTTTGTCCCACGGACCGGTAGATATATGAAAAAAAAGGTTGTCAATTTTAATAATAAAAAATAAATAATAATAAAAAATAAATAAACATAGGCTATAATATTTTAGGCTGTGTGGTAGTTGAAACATAGTTTCAAGTTGACGTTTATTTATGTTTGTAGCTCGCGGCCCGGTACCAAATGCGTTGCGGTGGTTGGGAACCACTGCTATAGGGTATAGAGGGGATTTAAAAGTGGGTATACTCAATGTCGACTGAAAAACAAGTGGGTATACTCCGTATAGCTGTGTATACCCTGTACCACTGACCACTGGAGACGAGTGTCAGCACCCACACCAGAAATGAGCAGTTTGGAGTTCAAACTGGAGAGGGAACTGCTGTTAGAGTATCTTACGAGTCTTCCTTGGCGTGAGTCACCAGCTTGGTGCTAAAGTGGCTGATGGCAAAGAAGTCATATGTCCCCTTGACCAGCTGTCTGTCCTCCTCATTGAACACTGGCAACCTGTGGAAACAAACAACAAAAACGGTATTTTTATGGAGACTGAGAATAATGGAAATACTATTTAGGAAGTTTGTTCCTTTTTATTTATTTGTTTATTTGTAAAACCTTTGCAAAACGGGTATTTTGTTTTGTATTGATGTCAAAATCCTATTGCCTTAACATCCTGCAAAACAACATAACTAGTCATACTACTTCAATAAGTGTACATTAACATAACTAGTCATACTACTTCAATAAGTGTTGCTTTAACATCCTGCAAAACAACATAACTAGTCATACTACTTCAGTAAGTGAACATTAGAAATGTCAACCAATAATATCATATTGTTCTATATAAATGCATGAAATGACAGAGGCAAGATCCTGCTTCATAGTGACTGTAAACATCCCGCTGTGATACGTAATCTATTACTGTGGGATGGGGTGTAGTATGCAATCTAATACTGTGGGATGGGGTGTAGTATGTAATCTATTACTCAGGGATGGGGTGTAGTATGTAATCTATTACTGTGGGATGGGGTGTAGTATGTAATCTATTACTCGGGGATGGGGTGTAGTATGTAATCTATTACTCAGGGATGGGGTGTAGTATGTAATCTATTACTGTGGGATGGGGTGTAGTATGTAATCTATTACTCAGGGATGGGGTGTAGTATGTAATCTATTACTCAGGGATGGGGTGTAGTATGTAATCTATTACTGTGGGATGGGGTGTAGTATGTAATCTATTACTGTGGGATGGGGTGTAGCACTGCCTGTGAAAGGGAACATATCAAAGTGAAAGAAGCATGTGTACTCCAGTGAGTTGAGCTGACGCAGCCAGCTCCTCATGCCCAGAGGATAGTCCCCACTGCCGAAGATTGGTTCTGCAAACCAGCCCACGCTGAAGTCTAAAACTCTCTTAGCCGGTTCCACGTCCTCGCGGCTGAAAGAGAAGGCTGGTTCCACCCAGTCCATGTGCAGAACCAGGGACACCTGAGAGCATGAGGGAAAACTCACATTGGTCAGGAGGCCTTAACACAAAACATGGCAGTTAAAGTAATCATCCACATTAAAAAAAATATATGTTTAATATTATCATAAATTATAAAATAAATATAAACCAAATGAGGATGGACAAGCCCGTCTTTTTATTGTCACAGAAAGGCCCTTTTGACGAAAGGCCCTTATGACGAGCTGGCCCACCTGGGTGCACTGGGGACATGAGGGCATCCTAGCCAGGCAGGAGACGAGCCCAGGACCTTTGCTGTGAGGCGACAGCGCTACCACTGTGCCACCATGCCCCCCAAAATAATTACAGACTGATATAATATATTGAATGAAATATTGCCTGGGCACACACACTTTTATGTAATATATATATACAGATCCTTTCTAAAACAAATTGAATATTATGGAAAAGTTACTTTTTTCCACAATTCCTTTCAAAAAGTGAAACTTTCATAGATTATACTAGATTCATTACACACAAAGTAAAATATTTCAAGTATTTATTTGTTTAACTTTGCATAAGTCTGGCTTCCAGCTCATAAAACCCCCCAAAACAGTATTTAAAGAAATTAAATATCACATAAAACCAATCAAAAACCGGTATTTTCAAAACAGAAATGTCAATCTTCTGAAAAGTTATCTTTTTAGGATCTGTATATATATATATGTAGCGAGAGGATGTGTATACTGTGTGTGTGTGTGTGTGTGTGTGTGTATGTATACACACACACACACACACACACACACACACACACACACACACACACACACACACACACACACACACACACACACACACACACAGTATACACATCCTCTCTTGCAAGTTGCACAATACAAATAAGCAATGTTTTCACTTCTTATTATCTAATCAAAACAAATGAGTGTCTGTGTTAAGTAGGCTACATAAATGCAGTGGTAAATTAATAACATTATTCACACACATTATATGGATTAGCTGTGTAGCGGGCGGCCAAGTATGTTGGATCACAAGTCTTACTCACGGTTGCGTCAACACTGACAACTGACCTGCCCTCCCTGTGTGTGTCTGAACTCTCGGTCGTAGGCGCGCCAGGCCAGCGCGTGCGCCCGCAGCATCTGATGGCCCTCCTGGTAGCTCACCATCTGGTCGTTGGGCTCGTTCAGCGTGATCCAGAGCTTCACGTAGGCACCAAGCTCTCTGTAGCACAGCCTGGCATAATCTGCAAACGCCTCCAGAGTCTCCCTGAGGACCACATGACATGAATGCAGAGTATTATGGGGCGTATCCTGGTGGCTCGGAGGGGTCTAGGGTGCGTAACAGAAGAAAAGACAATATTATGTTCTTCGCTAGCAGGAACCAACACGGACCAGCAGATGGACTAGCAGAATGCTGTTGTCAGATGAAGACCATACATCTCCAAAAGAGAGGAAAGAATGCCAATTTTCTCATTGACTCCATCTATTTCCTTTTAACCATTACAATGGGTTTTAAACAGATTCCATGGGCCTGAAGGTCATGCAATTCATAACCATGTATAGTTTCAATTTGAATGAGAAATAGAAATAAGGTGGCGTACTGAATTGGGAGAATGTCCTTTAACCAGAGGACCCAGGGTTCAACCTTTTGTAATAACAAGCATCTGCCCTGCTGAAGTGGCACTGAATCCCTCCCTGTGGGGAGGGTGGGCCAAGAGAGAAATTATCCTTGGGACCAGTCAAGTTAGAATCATTTCCACCCCAAAATCCCCAAGTCCTCCTAGCTGAGCTCCGTCTGACCTGTTGAGCCACTTGTTGGGCGTGTCCAGCGAGGCGGGCACGCTGCTGCCCTGGTGCCAGAGTGTCACCACCGGTGCCACGTTGGCCTGGAGCAGCTGGCGGGTGAAGCAGCGGTAGTAGCTCAGCAGAGTGCTGTTAGGACGGGCCACGTCACCCGAGGGCACCAGGGCCGACCAGTTGAGGGAGAAATGGAAGTGACTCACCCCCACCTGTCGGATTTCATCCACCTGAAACAGGGGAAGGAGAGGCTAAGATGGCAGCTACATAAATCTTGTATCATATGTGAGGTGGCAGTGGGGTTTACAACTACATACAATGTGTAGTCATATGGATATATGATAGGATATACAGTATATATATATATATATAGATATATATATATATACAGTATATATATAGATATATATATAGATATAGATATATAGATAGGATATATGATATGATACACATGTACATATGTACATGTGGATATATGAGTGAGCACCGTCCTTCGGATGAACCCCGCTGCCCCACGGCTAAATTCCCACACAGGCCTTCCATCATGGCCACCTAATCATCCCTCATTACTCAATTGGCACATTCAGTCCTTAACTCTCCACCGTGACAGCTGATGTGTGGTGGGTGTTCTGGCACAAACGGGCTGCCATGCATCACCCGGATATGTGAAGCACCCTCTAGAAACTAGAGGCGATATATAAATGCAATCAATTATGATGAATGATTAATTCTCTTCCGCAGACACGTTCAAAAGACAGACCTGTTGGCGGATGGTGGCATAATGAGCGCATTGGGTGGTGCGGCGTGAAGGCGGTGCGCTGAAGCCCTCCAGCCTCTTCAGCTCACCATTGTTGGAGACGTTCCAGAGGTAAACACTGGGGTCGGCAAACTGGCTGGGCGTGGTCTCCACCTGGAGCAAAGCAGAGATGTAGAAGAGAGACACAGAAGTCTAAACATACAGTCAAACGCTGTGTTTACCTCACGCTGTGTTTACCTCACGCTGTGTTTACCTCACGCTGTGTTTACCTCACGCTGTGTTTACCTTACGCTGTGTTTACCTCACGCACACACAGAGGCTGTGTTTACCTCACACTGTGTTTACCTCACACTGTGTTTACCTCACACACACACAGAGGCTGTGTTTACCTCACGCTGTGTTTACCTCACGCTGTGTTTACCTCACGCTGTGTTTACCTCACACTGTGTTTACCTCACGCTGTGTTTACCTCACGCTGTGTTTACCTCACGCACACACAGGGGCGAGTAGAGGCCAAATGGGGCAAATTGATGGAAAGTGCTGGCCCTGTGCTGTTTTAGCTTTAGCCAGCAAGAGGCAGCGTGGGGTTATTTGGTTTATGATTAAGGGAGGATTGTTGGACTTTCACCATGAGAACTGTCAATTCAAAACAATGCTATGAATCATGACCTCCACAAGGAGCAGACTAACTATAGACGCTTTTCGGTTTCTCTACACACACAATACAACCCCAAATCAGAGTAAAAAGAAGAAGAAAAATTACATTTTGTTGTCAAGATTTAAATATGCATGATTTGTTGTGCTTTAAGATTCAGTAGTACACAAACCAAATGTCCTAATTTAACCAAATTCCAACCTTCTTTGTGTTTCCCATACAGCAGTAAGGTACAGTCACACAGCAGTAAGGTACAGTCATACAGCAGTAAGGTACAGTCATACAGCAGTAAGGTACAGTCACACAGCAGTAAGGTACAGTCATACAGCAGTAAGGTACAGTCATACAGCAGTAAGGTACAGTCACACAGCAGTAAGGTACAGTCATACAGCAGTAAGGTACAGTCACACAGCAGTAAGGTACAGTCATACAGCAGTAAGGTACAGTCATACAGCAGTAAGGTACAGTCATACAGCAGTAAGGTACAGTCATACAGCAGTAAGGTACAGTCATACAGCAGTAAGGTACAGTCACACAGCAGTAAGGTACAGTCACACAGCAGTAAGGTACAGTCACACAGCAGTAAGGTACAGTCATACAGCAGTAAGGTACAGTCACACAGCAGTAAGGTACAGTCATACAGCAGTAAGGTACAGTCACACAGCAGTAAGGTACAGTCACACAGCAGTAAGGTACAGTCATACAGCAGTAAGGTACAGTCACACAGCAGTAAGGTACAGTCACACAGCAGTAAGGTACAGTCATACAGCAGTAAGGTACAGTCACACAGCAGTAAGGTACAGTCACACAGCAGTAAGGTACAGTCACACAGCAGTAAGGTACAGTCATACAGCAGTAAGGTACAGTCATACAGCAGTAAGGTACAGTCACACAGCAGTAAGGTACAGTCACACAGCAGTAAGGTACAGTCACACAGCAGTAAGGTACAGTCACACAGCAGTAAGGTACAGTCATACAGCAGTAAGGTACAGTCACACAGCAGTAAGGTACAGTCACACAGCAGTAAGGTACAGTCACACAGCAGTAAGGTACAGTCATACAGCAGTAAGGTACAGTCACACAGCAGTAAGGTACAGTCACACAGCAGTAAGGTACAGTCACACAGCAGTAAGGTACAGTCATACAGCAGTAAGGTACAGTCATACAGCAGTAAGGTACAGTCATACAGCAGTAAGGTACAGTCATACAGCAGTAAGGTATAGTCAATATTTGTAGATTAGTTACCTTCATTGGTCAAAAGTTAATAAATGCAGTGAATGGTCTCACACATTGACCTCTGCCACAGTCACATTTGATGCCCCCCCCCCCCCCCCCCCCCCCCCCCCCCCCCACACACACACACACACACACCTGTATGGAGTTGGCAGAAACACCCCAAGCAAAATGACATGGGAAGAGCCCTTGTGCCGGTCTGTTCTCTGGAAGCTCAGGGAAGCCGTTCCTCTGGATGAGCTTCCTGCAGGAAGAATCACAGATGAGGAGCATCACTTCAAGGAGGAGCGGAGGGAAATATCTATTCAGTTGTCAAGCAACATTACATAATTACATTGGACACTTTTATATAAAGACCCTTAACAATATGCTACTATTAGTGCATCTAATTCTGGCCGGGTCGGTGCCATGCTTTACCCACCCGCTTTTTAGAATGTAGGAATAATCCAAGCCTATTGTTGTATATAACTAAGAGGCCATTTACACCTGGCATTAACATGCGTTTTCTGTCATCAGATTGCAATCAGATTGTGCTTGACCAGTTGAAAGTACAGGTGTAAACGCCCCCAAGGGTGTCAATTCAGTATGGCAAGCTATGGCAGCCGCCATAGCTTGGCTTCTAGCTAAATTTGAGAGAGGGAAGGAGAGAGCGAGGGGGAGAGAGACAAAGCGGAGAGAGATATGCTCACCGGCGAAAAACTCGCATCTGCATCTGCATCTTAACGAGCATCTACTCCAGGAAGGCAGCGCGAGGTGGAGCTCTGCAAACCTGGAGCGCACTCCCCGCTCGGGTCGAGGTGTTCATACTGAGCGCTGCTCAAAGCACTGCTGTTTACATAGTACAGTGAATGGCCCATGATAAAGTCAATGAAACGCAATTAAAAGTCAATGGAATGCCATTATGTTCAGTAGACTGAGCCCCGTGCGGTGCGCTCCCCTCTGCTCTCTCTCTCTCCTGCTCTCTCGCAGACGCCGAAGGAGGTGCGCAATAAGCAGATCTCCGTACTTACACCATTCTACCAATTATGTTGTTTGTTAAGCATACACTAGCTACCTTGCAAAGTATTTCTTGACTGGCGGTTATAGTTTGCAGAGTTACCGTATCCAGGGGCAGCTGGTGCATTTTTGTCCAGGGGGCTGTATAGCCTACTACCAAAAATTGGGCTGGGTGATCTGGTTGAAATCAATATCATGATAATAATCATAAGGATTTTCTTGATATCATTACTGTTGGTCATGCTAGGTTATTTGGAAATAAACAATCCAACAACAATAAAGTATTCTCTGGCAGGCAGGGATAATTACCATAGTGTAACACAGCTGTTTACAGAGGTTACACTTCCTCACACCATAAGCTATAGCCTATTATTGTTTTTACTGCTGTAGTGTGTTGGTCATGTTTAACACAAAGTAGGCTACATTCATGTAACTGCTTTTGCAGGCTAAACATTTATAGTTTAGCGGTTAGGGTTCCTTGTACAATTTACAGCATTCGTTTTTATGCAAAGCCTGTGAGTCAGTGAAGCAAATTACTAAAAAATAAAATAAAAAATGTAACACTACATGTAGGCTATATATATCATTCACTGGAATTGAAAAAAGTAGGCCTATGTTTACTATACATGTCACATAACTGAATTGCATATAGAAATAACTCACCAAAATTGACTATTGCACAACCGATTTCACACCAAAAAAAAATCCACGAAGAGTACACATTGAACACAAGTGTAAATACAATGTGGGGGGACACCCATTTTGGGTGATCAGATTGCAATCAGATTGCAATCTGATCACCCAAAACGCATGCTAACGCCAGGTGTCAATGAAATCAGGCTAATGGGGTCAAGTACTATCTGATTGCAATCTGATGACAGAAAACGCATGTTAATGCCAGCTGTAAATGGCCTCTAATACATTGAAAGAGTAAAAATAGTTGAATGTTATTCAAAGTCAAAATCACCGATCCATGTCATAAAGACCTGTAAAATGTGGCAGATGTCTTTGGCTCCCTCTTCATGTCAGGAGTGTTGAAGTCCACATAGTAAAGTCCTCGCCGAATCCCGTATTCCCTGTGCCACTCAAAGCCGTCTATCAGGGACCAGGCCGTGTAGCCGATCACGTTCACACCATCTATACTGATGGCTATGGAAGAGGCAGAGAGGAGGGAGGTCCGTTTCAGATCATAGGTGAAACATCAAGTTACCTTCTCTGACTTGTGATTTTTCACTTTCATGTCAAATGGTTTGTGCGAATATCAAAAATGGGAGGCAGTCTATGGGTTTTTAGTTCAAGTACTGAACTAAGTTAGAATGTTTTATCTTATTGATAGAAAGATAATAGATACAACTGATTACATCTCATCATTTGACCATTACTTTTACTCACATTTCAGTGCCTCTACAATGAACCTCTTGAGATAGTACATATGTTTAGGGTCTTCTGTCTTGGTGTTGCCGAGAACGTACCTGTTGGGCAGAAATTATGACAAAACAGGTCTCACAACAGGCTGCCACAGTGAATTATACCGGCACAGCAGAGAAAAACACACAAGAACAACACAGATGTACTTCTCCTCCACCTCACAAGCCTGGTACAAAAGAGTGGACACAACGGGGCGAAGCAACACAGCACACACACAGCTGCGTCTGTGTGTGAGACATGGAGGCACGGTAGAAATGAGTGCCGACCGTTGGTGCAGCTGGCTCGCACGCGAAGCATGTGAGCTGCGTGCGCTGGGAAATACTGTACTGGAAATGAGCGGGCAAAACATAGTAATGATAAGAATATGTTTCATTTGACTTGACCTACCATCCGCTCTGCACTACAAAGATGGGTGGCTTGTCGTACTCAGCGCTGACCCAGAACAGCAGCATCCTCAGGTCCAGCTCCTCCTGCTGGCCAAACTTCAGGCTGTCGTTGACGAGGTGGAAGCTGAGCGTCGCTCCGTGAGAGAGGGCGAAGAAGTCGGCCGTCCCCCTCACCCACTCCCTCTCCTCCGGGGTGAAGGAGGGCAGCCGGGAGCCCAGCCTCTCCTTCATGCAGGGCGGGTAGTCCCCGTCGGTGAAGAGCGGCCGGGCGAACCAGCCCAGGACGTGGTCCAGGGAACACTGGCACTCCCTCAGACTCTCCCGCCGGGTGCGGCTGGGCGTGATCCAGTGAGAGGCCAGCGCCATGGACAGCTTGCCCCGCTGCCAGGGACGATAGCGGCGGTTGTAGAGGTGCCAGGCAGCCGCGTGAGCCTGGAGGGGGTGGAGAGAATGGAGGAGGAGAGAGAGAGAGAGAGACAGAGAGAGAGAGAGATGGGTTCAAGGAGAACTTCACCGAAAAACAATGCTGATTTTTTTATTTTTTTTGCATTGTGTTTGGTGAAGTTCTCCTTTAAGAGATGAAATTGTTGAGAGGACATTGGTGTTCAAGTGTCAAATATACACAGAATATACACAGCAATCAAATCAGCAAACAATCTCACACACAATAAAACTAGAAGTACAAGTACAAGGGAAGGAGTAGAAAAAAAGGTGGTGGGGAGGGATGAGAGACAAAATGAAGAGAGGGGTGGGACTACAAAAAGATGAAGATTAAAAAGATGCATTCAAAGTCGAGGATATTCAGTCAAATTCATAATCACACAGTGCAAGCATGCAAACATTGGTAACACTTTCTATTAAGCCAGTGTCTATAATACATCATAATCATACTTATAACACATGTAATGCAGGAGTGTCCAATCGTTTTTGAATGGGGGCCAGATTAGATCATGTGAAAATAGTGGGGGGCCAGCTGCTTCTTGCATATGAGTTATTTAAAAAAATAAATCACATGGATCACACAAGGATTTTGTGTGATAGTGCTTCATCGTTAAGTTAATCATCATCGTTAGGTGATGTCATCGTTAAGTTAATCATCATCGTTAGGTGAATCGAAAAAATGCAAAGTGAACTTGCTTAATTAAGCAATACTGTGTGGAGGGCCACATATAGCATATTTTGAGAGACAAGCCGAGGGCCGCAATTAGCCCCCGGGCCGGACTTTGGACATGCCATAATGTATTACATGTCGTAATGTATTATAAGTATAGGCATAGTTATAATTGACCATAGACAGGTATGTTTTATAACATTATAAACACATACAATCTGTTCAAATCTTTTTCATTCAAATCAAAAAGCTTTATAACATTATGAGTAATGTTATAAAACATTATAACCGTCTATGCAGATTATAACTGCTGTTCATAGTGGAATGCCCGTCCCTGTGTGACTGGCCATTTACAGGCCTCACTCAGAGTTGGCATGCAGCCTCTCCTCTCTCTCCCCAGTGGGGTTTCACAGTCCACTTCACTGGGTGATTACAACTCTGCTCACATGTGTGCTGCTCCAGAGTTCACTGGCTGATCACAACTCAGCTCACCTGTGGTCTCCTCCACTCCTGAGCTCTCCATGGTGCTGAACCAGTCTGAGTCATTGTGGTCACTAAATTAGCCATTTTTGCCTATAGTCGACTTAATTAGCCTACCCAATTAAAACCGTCTCCCACCTGCAGGGGTGCTCTTTACTGTTCAGATTCAACAGGATCGCACATAAAATGACATACAAAATGACATACAACACACACACACACACACACACACACACACACACACACACACACACACACACACACACACACACACACACACACACACACACACACACACACACCACACACACACACACACTTCGCATTCTTATTATAGGATAGAGACTACTTATAAATGCATTATGAATCATAATGATGGCATTATTTAGGCTGCGCTGCAAGTAGCTATAAAGTATTAGACACATGTACTTCATAGAAAGTGTTAAGCAAACATTTCTGAGATGAGGAGGGGGGTAACAATGAGGGCGGGGTGTCAAATCACTACCTGCCCCTCACCTTGAGGAGATTGTGTCCAACCCGGAACGGGAGGTCAGGGTCGTTCTTGATCCCGGGCGCGACTACTCCCGTGCCGTACCCGTGCCACGCCACCACGAACGGGTTATCTATGGTGATCCAGTATTTCACCTCGTCGCCGAACGTGTGGAAGCAGAAGTCGGCGTAGTCTCTGAAGAGCTCCACCAGCTCGGGGTTGCTCCAGCCGCCCAGCCGCTGCTGCAGCTGCTCGGGCAGGTCCCAGTGGTAGAGCGTCACCACGGGCTGCACGCGGATCGCCTTCAGCCTCTTGAGGAGCGCACGGTAGTAGTTGGTGCCCGCTTCGTTGTAGCTGCCCCGCGTGCCGTTGGGGAAGATCCTCGCCCAGGACAGGGAGAAGCGGTAGTGGCTGACCCCGAGCTGCTTGATGGCTCGGATGTCGGCGTGGACGCTGTGGTAGCTGTCGCTGCCCACGTCCCCGGTGGCCTTCCGGGTGCCGCCGCGCGTAAAAGTGTCCCACACGGAGAGCCCCTTGCCGTCCTTCTCGAACGCGCCCTCCACTTGGTACGCCGCCGTGCCCACCGCCCACATGAAGTCCTCGGGGAACGTGTCGTAGAGGAAAGCCTTGTCTCCGGGGTAGGGGAGTTTGCTGAACCGGCCCCAAGTTTTCAACCCGGCGTAAGGTTTCGCGGCCGTGGTGCAGGTAAATGCGAGAAATGTCAAGAAGGTGAGTAAGCTACGCATTGTCCCCGCTGCTGCTGCTGCTGTGCTGTCACCTATCCGATCATCTCCACACAGTCCGTTTGGAATCGGCCTGTTTTGTTGTTGATTATGAATGTGATCTTCACTTCACCATGCTGCTTGGAGGCTTACAGTGACAAACCACTGTCCACCCAGCTACGCCCTGCACTCTTTCCAAATCGATCAATGATTAGCCAAAGAGCCTGGTGACGCGAGGTTAGATTAGCCAAAGCACTTGACGCACGCAGGTCTCCAGGCACCACCTGATGTGCAGACACCCAAATTGTCGATCTTTTTTTAAAGCAGGGACATTAATTGCCTCGCAGTATTTTAAGGAACAAATTAAGTTATTGTTGTAGGCTATACGCCTAGAGAGAGAGAGAGAGAGAACAGGGGGAAACTTGCAGATATTTTAAAAGATTAATGTTTGATACATTTGAAATAATTAATGTTTGCTCAATTTGAAATATCACCAGTTGTTGACCAGTCTGCTCACATAGAAGGAGTTCATGTTGCCTTCAAGAGCAGCAGTTTGACCCTGTATTCCTATAGGGAACATACTGGACCCCAGGTGTAACAGGCTTATTATGATCAACACCGCCATTATCATCAGCGGCGTCATGCAAACCAAAATTCTGAGGGGGCGACATTCGGTGACGACCAAAGGTCCCCGGCTAAAACATTTCAGTGGCGATGAAGGTCTGAATAGATCTGCAATGATTCAGTCTGCCCAGATAAAGTGTGCTGAATCCACTCGTGATTGAATCAGTCCATTTAGCTATTTCTAAAATGTTGGCCATTAGAAGCAAGATTTAGGGGAAGATCTCATTTTAAATTATCATTGGGATTAGAGTGTTGTGATATCATTATTTGGTTTTAACCATCAATATTTTGCTCCTTTTCTCATTAGTGTAAATACTGTATATTTATTTAGAGATAAACATTCGGCAGCGACCAAAGGTCCCCAGCAAAAAAGTTTTGGTGGCGACCTAAGGTCTGAATAGATCTGCAATGATTCAATCAGTCTGCCCAGATAAAGTGTCACTGCCATAACAGCTCTGGCTAACATTACAATGCTAACTTTAGCTGCATGGTAGTACGTAAGTATAGCCAACTAACTTGCTATGCAAACTATACCTATAATAACCAGTGTTGGGGGTAACTCATTACAAAAGTAACATATTACATGTAATATATTACTTTTAGTAGTCACTCACAACCCCACCGACCTCACAGCCTACCACCTCATCCTCTCCAATTTCACTGCTGCTGTCTCTCAGGCTAAAACCTCCTTCTTCACCTCCCTAATCCAGTCTTCTGCCTCCAACCCCAGCAAACTGTTCTCCATTTTCTCTTCCCTCCTCGACCCCCCGTCCTCCCCTCCCTCCTCCTCCCTCTCTGCCGACGACTTTTCAAACTTCTTCACCAAAAAGATTCAAGACATCAGTTCATCCTTCCCGCCCCCAGTCCTTCCCATCATCAACCAAATCTCGCCACCCCCTACTTCCTGTCTCTCTTCCTTCTCTCCCCTCTCCTCCGAAGAAGTTCTGAAACTCATATCATCAAACCGTGCCACCTCCTGCCCTCTTGACCCCATTCCTTCCTCCCTGCTTCAATCCATCTCCCCCTTTCTCACTTCCCTCATTAATTCCTCTCTATCCTCTGGTGTCTTTCCGACTGCACTTAAGACTGCACGGGTGAAACCCCTACTGAAAAAACCATCCCTCGACCCCACTGTCATTCAGAACTACCGTCCCGTCTCTCTCTTGTCATTAATTTCCAAAACACTCGAACGTGCAGTATCAAATCAACTTTCCATTCATCTCTTTCATAACAACCTATCCGATCCTCTCCAATCTGGTTTCAAACCCGCCCACTCCACTGAAACTGCTCTCCTCTCCGTCACTCAGTCTCTTCTTTCCGCCAAAGCTGCCTCCCTCTCCTCAGTTCTCATTCTTCTCGACCTATCTGCTGCATTCGACACCGTCAACCACCAAATTCTCCTCACTACTCTCTCCGACCTGGGTATCACTGGCTCTGCACTCTCTTGGTTCTCTTCCTATCTCTCCCACCGCTCCTATCAGGTCTCCTGGAGAGGATCCCTTTCGACCCCCTGCACTCTTTCCACGGGTGTCCCTCAGGGTTCTGTCCTTGGTCCTTTTCTCTTCCTTCTTTACATGACTTCACTCCGCCACGTAATCACATCCCATGGTTTTTCATATCACTCATATGCCGACGACACCCAACTGTTCCTTTCCTTCCCCCCCTCTGACACTCAAATTCAATCACGGATCTCGGCTTGCCTCACAGACATTGGCACTTGGATGTCCAACCACCACCTCAAACTCAACATAGCAAAAACCGAGCTCCTCCTTTTCCCTGCCAAAGACTGTCCTGTAACTGACCTCTCCATCTCCTTCAACAACACTACTGTCTTTCCCTCACAAACAGCTAGAAACCTCGGAGTCACTCTTGACAACCAACTGTCCTTCACTTCCCACATCGCAGCAATAGCCCGGTCCTGTAGATTCGCCCTTTACAACATTCGTAAAATTCGCCCGTTCCTCTCCAGACAAGCAGCTCAACTCCTCATTCAGTCACTCATTCTGTCGCGTCTGGACTACTGCAACGTTCTTCTGGCCGGTCTCCCTGTTTCTGTCACTCAACCACTCCAACTTATACAAAATGCTGCAGCCCGTCTAGTCTTCAACCTACCAAAATTCTCCCACATCACCCCGCTTTTCCATGAACTTCACTGGCTTCCCATCACTGCACGGATCAAATTCAAAACACTTGTTCTGGCCTACTCATCAGTTCACCTCACAGCCCCACCATACCTACAACCTATGGTCAAGTTCCAGAGCCCTCATCGCGCACTCCGACCCTCCACTAGCTCAGGACGCCTTGCCCCTCCCCCCCCACGTGGTTTTAACAGCTCCCGATCACGACTTTTTCCCCATCTTGCACCAAAATGGTGGAACGAGCTCCCCTCTTCAATAAGAACGGCCAAATCACTACCCATTTTCAAAAAACAGTTAAAAACCCATCTTTTCAGTCTTCATGTTGCCCCCCTGTAAACCCTCTTTAGCTCCTACGCTCTATTGTCCTATGCTCTTTTATCTGTAAATATATTTTTAATTTAAATTGCTGTTTATACATTTATTCGCTAAAACTGTTATGTCATTTTCTTATTGCTGTACTGTGTTGTAATCCTGGTTGTATGTTGCTTTGGATAAAGGCGTCTGCTAAATATCAATAAAGTAAAGTAAAGTAATATAAATTATTACTTATAGGATTTCAGTAATATTATACCAGTTACTTTGTCAAGTAACTCAAGTTACAAATTGAGTGACATTTTATTAAATCAAAGCACATATTTAAAAAAGACAATCATTTCCTAATCAAACTGTGTGTTTTTATGCAAATAACCACTATAGATGACAATAACAAAGGAAAAGAATAACATTTAGAATTTTGGATCGTTTACACCGACTTCAAGGCGGTTGAAATAATTTTTCGGGATGGTTCCGGGGCAGCGATGTCATTCTGCTGCTGCTGTTGTTTTGGTAAAAGTAATGCAAAAGTAGTGTAATACGTAATGAGTTACTCTACACAGAAAGTAATATTGTAAAGTAACTTATTACTTTCAAATGAAAGTAACTAGTAATATGTAGTATATTACATTTTGAAAGTAACTTGCCCAACACTGATAATAACTAACATCATGAATTTTACTTCCCCCTTCTTTTCTTTTTTTCAGAAAATCTGAGGTGGCAACTGCCCCCTCAGTTTCAATGGGCATGACGCTTCTGATTATCATACATCCTCAGCTGGCAGGTAATCTCATCACCCGGCCGCAGCAGCAGCAGCAGCAGCAGCAGGAGCGACAGAAGTAATGGGCAGCATTTCAAATCACATTTCAAGGAGCACAAGCCTCATCTGCATGAGGCGGGTTATGAAACAACACGGGCACAGATGGCTACTAAAGGCCCAAATCTACTACATGTGCATCATGGCCACACGGTAGCTACATTGTATGAGTCAGTGGGTCCTATTGTGACAGATCATGAGTGGAAACCATGACTTCACATTACGGCCTTTGGACAATGATGCAGAGCTTTACTGCTAAAGCGCTACAGATAAACATATTGTGACAGAGCCATGTTGACACCTTCAAAACTCAAGTTGAGCTTATTATGGGGGAATTTGGGGGCTTTGGTAAATGAATATAAATGGCAGTAAATGTAAAGTTAGCGACGTCATCATCTATCCTGTGCCCGTGCCCGTTCAGTAAGTCCATCCTGTCTGCATGTCTCTCTGCATCCCACAGGTCCATCAAGAGGAGCAGATAAGCAAACAGCATGGTCACATCACCTCCCTCTCTTCCTGCTCTCAGCTCAGTTGCTGGGAAACCCTGGGCCTCTTTACTGTTGGCCATCTTGGCCCATCTGACTCTTGCCTAAATATCTGTGAGATGTTTGAGCCTGATGGTGTGTGTGTGTGTGTAGAGAGGGTAGTCGTAATGTTATCTGCTTCCATAGGTGCTACATATACACACAGCTAGGTATACTGTAAGTGGGACTTCTAGGTTGTGTAAGCTTGACCTTCGACCTCCATGTTGATCTGGCACGAGTTGGTTACTAATAAAAGAAAACTGTCAATCTTGTCTCAGCAGGTTTCAAGCTCGTCATCGATAGAAGCAGGGTCCATTTCAATTCCTGCTTGCTTTCTAGGGGTGGGAATCACCATTTGCCCCCCGATATGCTAATATTGCAATATATTGAGTATTGTGATATATTGCGATTCATTACCTTTTTTCCACTGCAATTATGTCCCCAAAGGAAAACTACATCTGTTTTATGTAAGATAGTTTCCAGTCTGTTCATCTCACTTCAGGGCGGCTTTAGCTCAGGAGGTAGAGCGGGTCGGCCAATGACGCAAGGGTTGGCGGTTCGAACCCCGCTCCCACCCAGCTGCTGTCGTTGTGTCCTTGGGCAAGACACTTAACCCTCCTTGCTCCCGATGGTGTGTAGGCACCCTGCGTGGTGTATGAATGGGTGAATGTAGACTACCTACTGATTGTAAAGCGCTATATAAATGCAGACCATTTACTTCAATATTTTTTAGTGCAGCAAAATTGTCAAGTAGACATTTAGTGCAGCAAAATTGTCAAGTAGACAGACTGACCAACACTGTCATAAAAACATGCTGCATGCACCTAACAATTTATATAATGAAATATCGCGATACTTGGCATTTGCGCGATACGATATGTTTATATTGTGATTATTAACACTTATATAGTATTATTAACATAATAAGTGTTAATAAGCACCGTATAAGAGCCTTATTACCTATTAATTAACACTTATTAATATAACCTTAATATAAAGCGTTACCTTTTTTTGTGTATTTTCTATAATAAAATAATTAAATTCTGTAAGAAGTCAGTGTTACTGTTTATCTACATGGCTGTGTAATAAAGTACAACACAATTACTTTGCTCAAATTTATTGGCATGTACACTATCCATGTTGGCCATATTTGGCAAATCAATCATGCACAGAATACACTATATATATACTGTAATACCTCTCAGCTGTAAGAGTCTATTATAGTCTGATTGTGTGCATTGCATTCTGTAGTGAGAACACATTAACATGCTCCACACAAAGATGATTCTGAACAGGCTGATTCTTCTCGCAACCTAAGAAATGAGAATGGGTAACTGTTATTGTATTTTGCACAGGCAATTTAGAGTAGATGTGATGTGCAGACTTGTAACATACAACAAACCATAAAAGTATATCAACTCAAGAAGTAATATGTTACACACGGGGGACTGACCAAGCCTCCATGTGATGCAGTTATTGAATATTTCAGCTACAGTTGTAAAACTGATTAGCTATAGCTGAGTAACACTGGCATGAATTACAACAGTCATGTCCAAATAGATAGCATACGGACACAATAACCATTATTGTTTACAGGTAAAGGTAAAGTCCCACTGATTGTCACACAATGTGTGAAATTTGTTCTCCGCATTTGACCCATCCCCTGGGGGAGCGGTGAGCGGCAGCAGTGCTGCGCTCGGGAATCATATGGTGATCTAACCCCCCAATTCCAACCCTTTTGATGCTGAGTGCCAAGCAGGGAGGCAAATGCGTCCCATTTTTATAGTCTTTGGTATGACTCGGCCGGGGATCAAACTCACGACCTCCCAGTCTCAGGGCGGACACTGAGACCACAAGGCCACTGAGCTGGTCACATGTGTTACATGTTTACATGTGTTATGTCAATATTTGTATCCCTTGACAAGTCTTCACATCAATTTGATGCATCTGAATGGAAATGAACGTTACATAATGTCTGCTGTGGATTATCACTAGCCAAGCTAGATGTTTATTGTTTGTTAAAAAGGATCCCCATTAGCTGCCGCCTAGACAACAGCTAGTCTTCCTGGGTCCAAATATAGTGATGATAATAATATAACGCCAGTGACACACAAGCAAACCTCCTGTAATTCTGCCGTTCGCGTACAGCCAAGCTACTATGCTAACGTTAGCTCTGACACAAGCCAAAGCTAAGATAAAGACACACTCAACTTACCGCAATGAAACAGGGTCAACCCGCAAAGCCGATGGGGTCTGCTTGACTGGTCCTCTTCCTCTAAATACGAATCTGTTTCAAACGGTCTCTCTTTAGCTCAGTGCAGCTAAAGGTTAGCCAGGCCATGGCTGCAGCCATGTTTGCTTTGAGTGACAGATCAGGCGGACAATCAGAGCGGTGCCTCACTCATCGGCCAATCAGAGCAGGGCCTTTGCATAAAAAACTGAGTATACGAGCTGCAGAGGACAAATACAAGAAAACAAATTGAGGTGTCTCCAAATCCCAAACATAATCCATGACCTTATTTTAAAGACCACTGACAAATGTTTAAAACAGCCAAAAACCACACAATATGGGACCTTTAACTCATTGAGTGCCAATGACGACTTTAGTCGTCAATTCGGATAGTAACGTTGAGTGCCAATGACGACTAAAGTCGTCAATTGCGTTTTTTGACGGTGGGACGTGGATCAAAGCCTATTACATCTCCTATAAAATATGGGAGCTATTGAAGGTGTATAACCTATTTTACAGACCCATTAGGTGGCGACAGTGCTCTCCAGATTAGAGAAAGGTCAGGAAACAGCAGGAAAAAGCCCCGTGATGAAAGAGAAACCGCTCATGCTGCAGCCAGAGCCATATAGATGGCTCTGGCTGGAGCTGACATTGGCTGCGAACAGCAGTCAATCCGCGCCCACAACTGAGCCTCTCTGTCTCTGCTGTATAGTTTCTCCACACGATTAGCCGCCAGAAAAGCAGCACCCGACGCCGAAGGGCCAAACCATTCTCAGCAGTCCGGTTTGGCTTTTCTGTGTCGCGCTGGGAGCCGGCGCACAAAAACGGAGCACTCCGAAAATAGACCTGGGTGCGTGAGGCTGTGTGTTAGTGTGGGGAGGAGTTTGCAGCTGAGGGGGGGAGAGGGGGGTGGGGCACGCAGGGCACCACACAACTACACCATGTCACTACATCAGAAAATATTAGCTTCAGACTCAGTGAATGTGCTTGAAATGCTTCATTTCACAAAAGGCGGAATATCTCAGATTCTAATTTGAAACGCCTGTTTTTGCTCAAAACAACCTATCTTCTCCGGCTGATAACTAAAGAACGGAAAATGGTATCAATAAACTTTTTTTTGCTGGTGATACAATAGAGTCTCCTCGTTCGGTGTGCGTGTTCAATATCACACAATATTCTGTGGGCCTCGAGAAATCACTGAAAACGCTCTGAAACTCTGGCTCTGTCCGTTCTCCAAAAGTGGCTGGCACTCAATGAGTTAAGTACAGAAAATCACTGTATCAAGTACAAATAAATACAGGCGGCCATCAAATTCAAATGCATTGTCCATAATCTTGAAATCAAAAATAATCGAAAATATCGAAATAAATATCAGCGGTGTTTACCAGGCTGCTAGGCGACAGATCAACTGCTCGGAGTGCTCAACTCGCTCTGCAAATCCCCAGATGTGCTTTCATCTTGCCCTGTTGTGAGACACATCCGGGGCGACTTGAGTGCTCAGAGCAGTTGATCTGTAGCCTAGCAGCATGGTAAACACCACTGATATTTATCTGATTTCCAGATTATGGACGATGCATTTGAATTTGATGGCCACTTGTATTTATTTGATCAGGAATAACGTCATATGGATTACAAACTGAGGAGCGGGGAGAACGGGAGCTGCTATCTACCGAGCGATGGCAGACTGTGACTGTGCTGGGTGATGACAGACTGTGTGACTGTGCCGGGTGATGGCAGACTGTGACTGTGCTGGGTGATGACAGACTGTGTGACTGTGCCGGGTGATGGCAGACTGTGACTGTGCCGGGTGATGACAGACTGTCTGACTGTGCTGGGTGATGGTAGACTGTGTGACTGTGCTGGGTGATGACAGACTGTGTGACTGTGCCGGGTGATGGCAGACTGTCTGACTGTGCCGGGCGATGGCAGACTGTCTGACTGTGACGGGCGATGGCAGACTTTGCCGGGCGATGGCAGACTGTGCCAGGCGATGGCAGACTGTCTGACTGTGCCGGGCGATGGCAGACTGTGTGACTGTGCCGGGCAATGGCAGACTGTGTGACTGTGCCGGGCAATGGCAGACTGTGTGACTGTGCCGGGCGATGGCAGACTGTGTGACTGTGCCAGGTGATGGCAGACTGTGTGACTGTGCTGGGTGATGGCAGACTGTGTGACTGTGCCGGGTGATGGCAGACTGTCTGACTGTGCCGGGTGATGGCAGACTGTGTGACTGTGCTGGGCGATGGCAGACTGTGTGACTGTGCCAGGCGATGGCAGACTGTGTGACTGTGCCAGGCGATGGCAGACTGTGTGACTGTGACGGGCGATGGCAGACTGTGCCGGGCGATGGCAGACTGTCTGACTGTGCCGGGCAATGGCAGACTGTGTGACTGTGCCGGGCAATGGCAGACTGTGTGACTGTGCCGGGCAATGGCAGACTGTGCCAGGCGATGGCAGACTGTGTGACTGTGACGGGCGATGGCAGACTGTGCCGGGCGATGGCAGACTGTGCCAGGCGATGGCAGACTGTCTGACTGTGCCGGGCGATGGCAGACTGTGTGACTGTGCCGGGCAATGGCAGACTGTGTGACTGTGCCGGGCGATGGCAGACTGTCTGACTGTGCCGGGCGATGGCAGACTGTGCCGGGTGATGACAGATTGTGTCCAGATAGAAATAACACAGTGGATTATTGTTTTCTCAGCTGAAAAGCTTCAAAATATAAACCTGGCAAAATCAGCAATACTGAATTCATATTTCATTCTTTAAGAACCTATAGGCCATACAATAAAAAAAGACTAACAACTTTTATTACTAAAAGGTTAGTCTTCTTACTTTGAAGATGCTGCTAGTCACCTACTATCACGTAACAGCATTTACTAAAGTGGTGTCTTTATTCTCACTGGGAGTCGAGTTGACCAGCCAGTCAATACCCCCCCCTCCCCCATTTTGTTTTGTTTAATTATTACATTTCAATTTTTTAACCCTTAAGACGAATAGAGGCATCCTAAAATAAAAACACTGATTAATAATTATTATTAATGCACAGGATCTACCCTTCCGTCTCACCGCTGTGTGACAGGTGTCAGAGGGCATTATGTCTCATGCCTTCTGGTTCTGCCCTTCACTGACAGGATTCTGGGTCAAAAATATTGGTACTCTAAGGCCTACAAAGTAACCCTTCAGCTGGAGGAAGAAGTCGCCATCTCCGGCTGCTCGGAGTCCTCTCTGAACTTCCCTAGATGTACAACAGTCTCTGTCACTGGGGACAATTGTTGCAAAAACAAAAACTCATTCTGAAGGAATGGAAGTCCCCCTCTTCACCTCCTTTTCAATTGTGGTTGACGGACATGATCTCCGTTATACGGATGCAGAGGCTCAGGTTCCTGAGAACCAACTCACTTAAAACATGTCTAACTATCTAGGACCCCCCTCGCACGGTATCCCATGTACATTTCTTATAAGTACATCTAGGCATGGTGATCTACCTATATGCCTTGGTCTCACTTGTGGTCCGTGCCGATTTTAACCCAATAAAAGGATCCAGTGGTTTTACACAGACACGTCTGCACCCCCTTCCCAATGGAAATGACCGATGTGGCAGTAGCACTAGCACACAATGCAACTAACTTTTTCTCCCATCCTCACACAGGTAGGACTTACCCCATCAACAGCGTCATCACATGTGCATCCACACACGTGATTTATATGATATGCTGCCCCTGTGGACTGGCCTACCTACATTGGGAAAATCAAGAGAAAACTGAAACAGAGAATCAGTGAACATAAAAGCACAATTCGCAGAAATGACCGGGACTACCCCATTGCTGTGCATTTCAATGACGCTCACCCATGACATTTCCACTTTGCGCTTCTGTGGGGTGGAGCAGGTCACCCTGCCACCTAGAGGCGGTGACCATGACAAACTCTTAAAACAACACAAATCTTACTGGATCCACACCTTACAGACTCTGGCACCAAAATGACTCAATGACAAACTGTTATTTAACATGTTCTCATGATCTCCCCCTTTGTTTCTCGAGATTTTGTAATTCATTTTTTACTATATATATATATTTTTTTTTTATTCTCAATTTTTCCTACCGAGGAACCTAAATCCTACAAGTTTATCCTGGTCATAGATGATCTGGTTCATTCACCATTGCAGCCTGTCCGCTGTGTCCACGTTTATAAATGTATGGGATTATGAAATGTGGATAATTTTTAAAGGTCTCTGTGTGTTCTCCAAAATATAGATTGTCCTTTTGATATTTATCTCTTGATGTTTTTTTCTGTTTATTGTGAAGCTCATTTATAAATGTAGGCTATCTGAGGTAGGCATTCTTTAACTTTTGATAGCCTATCACTGCAAGGACCCTGCTGCTTAAGACCTAATTGGAGACAGTCTGGTCTGATCTTATTACTATTCAACATAGATATTTGTTCCTATTCATTGCCTAAAATGACCATCACCCTATCCATTGCCTATAAATAAGCTTGCCTTATCTATTTAAATATGTATTTCTAAATGAAAGAACAAAGGAAGTCCAAGGCAACTCTTCAAGAATATTTTAAAAATCCTTTAATAAAATATGGCTTCCACCGACATGTTTCGGCCAAACTGGCCTTTCTCAAGGTGATTTACAGAAACAATGAATGAGCTAGGTCTTTTGTTTGTCATACAGTGATGATAATCAGCTGGTGCACTCAGGGTGTGGCACCCAAGGGTGTGTAACAATACCTCCAAGGGTTGTCAGGCCTACACATGGCCCCCTAGTGGTCGGAAAGAGTAATCATTAACTGAAATAAAATCAATATATTAGCAAACAGAATATCACATCATAGTCATCACAGGATCAAAGATGCTCACCAAGCTGTTTGCTCTTTTACAGCAATAGGTATTGACTGTGTCCCCTTGACCTCCAGAAGAGGAAACATACAGAGAGCCCTCAACCAGAAGGAAAGCCGCTGGATATATAGACTCCAGGCCACTGTTTTTCCTGGTTTGAATGATTCGCTAGATATGGCAGCATTTTGATAGTACTATTTGCTACCTATGACATTTTTTCTTTTCTCTCTTGCTATTCTCATATGTATATGTATTTTGATATATTATTGATTTCATTTTTATTTTATCCACACTAGACTTTGGCCAGTCCCTGCCTGCTACTTGCCATCTGTGATGACTATGATGTGATATTCTGTTTGCTAATATATTGATTTTATTTCAGTTAATGATTACTCTTACCGACCACTAGGGGGCCATGTGTAGGCCTGACAACCCTTGGAGGTATTGTTACACACCCTTGGGTGCCACACCCTGAGTGCACCAGCTGATTATCATCACTGTATGACAAACAAAAGACCTAGCTCATTCATTGTTTCTGTAAATCACCTTGAGAAAGGCCAGTTTGGCCGAAACATGTCGGTGGAAGCCATATTTTATTAAAGGCTTTTTAAAATATTCTTGAAGAGTTGCCTTGGACTTCCTTTGTTCTTTCTACTGAATCTTCAACCCTATGGATCCAATGAGCACCTTCTGAGAAAGCCTACACTCGACAGAACGCCGTAGCCCTCTTTCCCCATTTTCTTCTCATGTATTTCTAAATGTTTGATTAATAGACTTCCTAATTATTGATTTTTTTCTATGCATCATTCAGTGGCTACACCTTTTAGAAATGATTGTCTTGTGACAGAGCTGCAGACCTGTCTTCACGTGTGGAGTTTTGATTGGCTGTGACAGAAAAGCCACTCCTTACTTAAGTGGGCTCCATCATGTCTGTAAACTATTTGTTTGAAAAAGGTCGGTGACCGAAACGTCACAAATAAATCCTCTTTATTGCAAGTTGGCAGTGTGCAGGACTCTTTTCACTATTCTATAGATAAATTCACACTGTCAGGAAAGTTAAAAGCTTCAAGTTGTTCTCAAGTCTTTTTTTGGACTTTGTTGGCATCATAGTTGAGGTGTTCATGTTTACCCATCATCCAAGACTTCAAAAACAAAATAAAGAGAAATCGACGATGTCAGGTTTTATAGAGAATTATATTGATACAACAGACGAAGGTTCTGACTGGGTGGATGTGTGAAGCCATGTCAATCAGCAGTGACAAACACTAAAACCACAGCTTCTCATACGACTTCAGTCTACCAGTAAATACACACCTAAAAATGGCACGCACACTACAGTCTTCTTCAAAAGCAACTCTACATGTGGACAGTTTTCTGATTTATTTCAATCTTTCATAAAATGGTAAAAAAGAAGAAAAAAAAACATCATAAAAATGAACAAATGGGGCTTTCTTAAAAGTAATATTATATGATTGACAGCACACACAAAAAAGGAAATAGTTAATCTCTGTCAGTTTAAAAGTGGGACACAGAGGGAAGATTGATAAGCAATACTGCTTGAACAGAACACTTGAATATGGGCCGGTAATCCGCCCAGTCAGGATCAACAACACAACAGAACATGAAACAGACATAAGAGGCTATTTACAAGAGTGATCGTTTTTGTTGTTTTGTTTTCAGTTAAAATTTCTACTTATGTGGAGCACACGATCACAATGCAACACAATGCAACAACCCACAGCTGATGATAGTGATGTACTGACGTAGTGTGCGTGTGGTATATGCAAGTGTGTGAGTTTGTGTAACAGTAGGAGCGTATGAAAAGTTCCAAAGTTCAATGTAATTTGCTTTCCTTTATTCCTACGTTATTCCTCCCCAGCGTTTCTACAGGGCAGGCAGGCTTCTTCCTCTGTCCTCCCTCCTTTCTTTTCGCTTTTCCGTTCATCTTCTTCTCCCTGCTGCTTTCTTGCGTCCCTAGAGGGACAAAAGGTATCAGTAAAGTAAATAACATCTGATTTTTCTGATGAAACCATATTTCACTTAAAGTCCCTGGAAACCAGAAATATTGTTTTATTATTTAGCATTTTGAGTTCATCACATCACAGGAACCTATGTTAATAAGCCACCAGCCAAATTTGAACGATGATGAACGTCGCAAAGTATATCAATTTAGGTTTGACAGTCATGGCAAAAGTCATGAGAATCAATTAGATTTTAGAGTGTATTTTCTCCCGCGGACTGTGTGGGCGTGTCCCGTCTGCAGCAGGTCTCCTCCTCCGAGAGAGAGAGAGAGAGAGGGAAACGGAGAGAGAGAGAGAAGGAAAGAGAGATGGAGTGTGTGTGTGTGTTCACGCGTTGCTCGGCGCGTTGCTCGGCGCGTTGCTCGGCGCATAGCCTACTGACAGAGAGGAAGAGATCTCTGCCGCTGCGAGTGCACAGCGCTACTGTGTGTGTGTCAGTGTGTGTGCGTGCGTGCGTGCGTGCATGCGTGTGTGATTCGATTAAATCTTATGACGTGATAAGATCATGCATTTTAGCACCGCGCCAAAGAGCATGGAAGGAAAGAGAGGACACTCCGGCCATTTTTGGAAACAGAATGCGCCTCGCAGTGGTCAGCTGCGGTAGCGCGGGCCCCTATAATCAGCCTCTCTAAACAGTAACTCAATGGGAGAACACTCTAAATTTCGTGGATTCACATCTTTTCTGGGCGTACTGCAAATCTTGATTGAAGTGGTGTAGTGCAGGGATGTAAAACAACAACCATATTGTGGAAACTAAGCAAAATTTTTCGTTTTTTTCTTTTAGTTTTTTCAAGATAAATAGTAAATGCAAAGGACCCGAGGTTAAAACCACGGCAACGCACTTCTGACGGAGTGGACGACAGCCGAATTAGCTATTTATCTTGAAAAAACTAAACAAAGAAAACGAAAAATTTTGCTTAGTTTCCACAATATGGTTGTTGTTTTACATCCCTGCACTACACCACTTCAATCAAGATTTGCAGTACGCCCAGAAAAGATGTGAATCCACGAAATTTAGAGTGTTCTCCCGTTGAGTTACTGTTTAGAGAGGCTGATTATAGGGGCCCGCGCTACCGCAGCTGACCATTGCGAGCCTGTGCGAGGTTCTTTTGGCGCTGTCACGCTTCCAAAAATAAAAAATGGCGGAGGCTGCTGGGCGCTGATGTTGCAATGGGGCAATATGGAGCTGTCATTTCTTTCCATAAAAGTTCTTTGACCGCGCGCACCGCTCTCTTCAATGAGGAAATGGAAATCCAGACCTTGTAGAAAAGTGTCGATTTTTGGGGTTAGGGTTGAAAGTAATGTCAACTACTTTCTGAGGCACACAATTACTCACATAAGACCCTAAATTTAATAGTTAGAAGGTTTTTGTGGATTTTGGTTTCCAGGGACTTTAAATTCGATACTTTTCAGACCTCAGTTTTAAACCCCCCCCAAAATTTTACTTTCTGCTCAGCAGCAGCAACAGTGGCCTCTGCTGCCACACAAGTGGTAAATACAGATGCTACTAAATGCTACACTTCCCTCTTTTACTTCGTTTCGAACTCGAGCTCTCACTTATTGCCATATCGCTGCCAGAGCAGCGCCACTGGATGAACTCATTTTACTCCACCAGTAGGTGGCATGGTATGCATGAGAATGGCGCGGCACCCCCTAGCAATCGCTGTGATTGCGTCACGTCTGCCCAGCCCTCATGCACCTCTCTCGCATCATCCAGCCCACGGTCGCTCTGTGATTTGCTCCAGGATATGCCAACTGAAGTTGCTTTCTTAGCCGAAGCTAACTCCGTCTTGACAGCCCACCAAACTACAGGCGTTCGGCAGACGAGACCCAGACAGGCATCGGGGCTCCGAACCTGTCCTCTCCGCCTCTTCATCGAAAGCTAAGAATGTTTTCGCCTTCTATTGTTAGCTCATTCTGTCTGTTAAGTATGGCTTTTGCCGCCATGCAAATAGCCCCTATTAGCTTATTATTGACCTTTCTCCTCGGCTGAGGAGTTTTCTCTGAGACTGACAGCTTCGCTAGCCGCTAGCTTTCAGCTTGCGGTTATGCTCGCTTCCCCGTGTGTTACTCAGGGTAGAGGCTCGCTTCACAGGTGTGTTAGCTTGCGCTTGTCTCTCAATTCATTACACTAGCATCAGCTAGTTTGCTAGTCATGCTTGCTTTCCTTTGGGTTAGACAGGCTGTGTTAGCTTGCATTCCCGCTCGGGTAGGCATTATAGCCGTTTACGCTCCGGCGCGTGTGCTAGCCTTCGGGGTTCGCTTGTAGCTATTCACGGATTAGCTAGTAAGCTCCTCTCACGCTAGCCATAGCTAGACAATAGGCTCGGTTTCTTCGCCCTGTTCTCAGGCTAACCCTGTCTTGGAGGTTGCTTTAGCTCACTTCAGAGGTGCTAAGCTTCCTTATTACCTTCTCCCCTCTTGCTTGGCTAGGGACCCGTTCCTCTAGTCTAAGCTAAGAGTGTTCACCTTATTATGTGTTAGCACATACTGCTTGTAGGCTACCACCGTGTAGCTATTACTGGCTTCCTCCCCGGACTGGGGGAGCCCTCTGAGATATTTAGCTTAGCGAATATGCTAGCTAGGTGAGCTCGCTTCACACGAGTGTGTTAGCCGCTTCTTTCAGTACTTACGCTAGCCTAGCTAGCTTTGCTTGTCTGCTAAGTGTTGCTTTGCCGCCGTGCAAATACCATCTACTAGATTTGACCTCCTCTGAGGAGTTTTCTTCTGAGATTGACTAGCTTCGCAAGCCACTGGCCACTGGCTTTCAGCTTGCAGTCACGCTTGCTTCACTGGCTTGTGCGCAGGCTTGTGTTAGCTTGCGCTTGTCTCTCGGTGCTTACGCCAGCTTAGCTAGTGGCTTGTTCACGCTTGTTCTCTCGGGTTAACAGGTTGTGGGTGTTGCTGCCTTCCCTTCGGGCTAGGCTATTGCCGCTTACATTACCGTTGCACGCGCACGTTCGCTAGCCTCCGGGTTGCTTACTGTCTAGCCTGTGCTTCACGCTAGTTTGCTAGCTTGCTTAAACGGTACTCGCGCTAACAGGGTGCGGTCTGCGGGAGCTTGCTACTTTAGTGATTAGCTTCCTGCTTTTCTCTTGTGCTACTGAGCATGGATAAGTTGGCCCTGCCTTGGGCATGAGCACGCTGCACAGGCGCTTTTGAGCCCTCGGTCTTGCAGCTGCTGTGCTATTTTCGAGATAGCCGTGCTGCGTCATTCAGCTTCGCTCTTCTTGAGGAGGACATTCCTTCCAGCGGTACGCCTCTCGAGAGAAGCGTGTCCGTTGAATCTCTCCGGCCTGTCGTGGGTGAAGCCCCTGCTGCTCAGGGCGAACAGGGCCAGGAGCCCCAGTCCGAATTAGATGAGCAGTCTGGAGTTAGGTGGGGCGATGAGCCCATACCTTCATTCATAGAGTGGGGCAAATTCCCCAGGTACGACCCCCTAGTCGGGACCGAGGAGGAGGTTCCCATTAGGGAGACGCGTTGGGACGGTGCTAGCACCGTCACTGCTACTGCTACTGCGGAGGCTCGCGCGGAAACAAAGCAGTTTCGTGGGGTGATGTCCAGGGCCGCAGCTAAGCTGGGCATTCCTGGGCTGAGCCACCCCAGCCCCTTGCATCAGTGCTACAGGGGCGCTCTTCAGGCGTGGCAGGCATCTCGCCCGCCGCGTCACATGCCTGTCTGCAAGGGCGTGACTCGTGCTGTGCAGACGGTGTGGGAAAGACCACAGGAGGCCATGCCGCTTGTGCTAACATGGCTCCTTGGTCTACGATGGACATACCGCTAGGGATGGGAATCGAGAACCAGTTCTTGTTGAGAACCGGGTCCCAGTGAATCAATTCCTTGGAATCGTTAGCCAAAATCCTTAACAATTCCACTATCGATTCCATGCGTGATGACGTCACACGCTGCGACACGCACGCAACGCAGCCTTGTTTTGTTTAGACCGCAGCCACCGGTCTAGCCACCGTCTAGGCAGAAGCAAAACGATGACCACAGTGCCACTTGCAATGCTTGCAAAACCTCTATTTCGTCAAAGGGGGGAAATACTAGCAATATGCAGAAGCATTTGTCCACACAGCATGCAATAATTTTGGAGGAATGTCACGTTTCTGATGTGCTACGGAGTGACGATAACGTGGCTAACAGCAGCGCGGCTAACGTTAGCGCTCCTCCAGACCCTGTCTATTGTGTGTTTATTGTTTGTGCCATTTGTTTCATTGCGTAAACCAGATTTCACCAATACTCCATTTCCATCCATTTAATTTAGAGGATGACGACGTTCAGAGTCAGACTGGTTCAGAGGCTGCAGCAAAGTACTTCTTGTGCTGCGCACTTCTAGCCCCATTCACCCAGGCAGGGAAGAGTAAAATGACCGAGGCGAGGGTAAACGAATGTCACCGAGCAGTGACTAGTTTGTCTGACATGCCAGCTAAAGTAAAATGTTAAAGTTGCATGTTGTCATTCTAACCACTAGTTCTGTTTCATTCATTCCCACTATATATTTTCTATAGGGAGATGACAAAGATGCTCAACCCAAAATACAAACCCCCAAACAAAGCCAGTTTAACAGACACTGATCCCTGCTTGGTATGGGATTTAAAAGAGCAATCTGATCTCAGAGCTGAATAAGAAAAGAGCAATCTGATCTCAGAGCTGAATAAGAATACATAATTATAATGATAATAATATAAAAGAAAATTAATGTTAATAAACCCGTTTGTACTCTTTTTTTTTTTCCTTGCCCAATGAGAATCGATAAGAGAATCGATAAGGAATCGGATCGATAAGCAGAATCGAAAATGGAATCGGAATCGCTAAAATCTTATCAATTCCCATCCCTACATACCGCCCCTTGCTGGCACTACACGTCCAGCAGGGGCGTCAGCTCGCCAAGGTCTGGGCTCAGTGCCAGCCTTCGGCTTGTAGCTCTAAGGACAAGCCCACTGTCCTCTGTGCCCAGGGCCCGGGTTCGGTTGGGAGCTCTCCTTGGGGCGCCCCCTGCAAGCGCAAGGAGCCTGGCAGGGGGCCCAGCGCACCTTGGTCCATGGCCACGGCCTGGCCTCGGTTTTCAGCGCTCAGGACAAGCCCACCGGTCAGCGCGCCAGGGTCTGGGCTCAGTGCCAGCCTTCGGCTTGTAGCTCTAGGGACAAGCCCACCGTCCTCGGTGGCCAGGGCCCGAGTTCGGTTAGGAGCTCTCCTTGGGTCCCATTCCCTTCGTTGGTAAATTGTAAATGTTGCCCCCTTCGTTGGGGTGCCCCTGCCAGTGCAAGACGCCCAGCTCACCTTGGCCGTTGAGACTTATGGCCTCAGTGGTAGACATGTTCCCGCTGGGATGGCTACACATGCGCCCTTTCCGGATCTGGTTTCTCAGACATCGCCTGGACCAGGCAGGGACCGTTAGCGCAGGATTCCTCTGATGTGTCTGGCCCGGCGGGCATTGAGCAAGTCGGCGGACCCCCATTACCTCTCAAGAGATGCACTCTGTTGGGCCGTGCCCTGCTCAGGTTGGCCATTCGCACCGACGCCTCCCCCTGGGGGTGGGGCGCGGTGTGCAGAGGCCGATCGGCGTACGGCCGGTGGGGAGTGCACGATTATGTTTTTAGCATTTCACCTTTATTTATTTTTACATAGGACAGTAGGCAGACAGGAAAGGTGGGGAGAGAGAGGGGATGACATGCGGCAAAGGACCGCAGGTCGGATTCGAACCCGGGTCGGCCGCACAGGACACACCCTCTTAGAAGTCAGTATACCATCAAAATGATTTAAAAGCTGGTATATTATGGTAAAAAGTTACATATTGGGGCTTTAAAGCATTTCAGATCGCTCAGTGTTTTACACCTTTGACTATAAGCTAATAATACTGCCAACACCTCTTTCAGAAGTAAGACATTTGTAGTGTGATAGTGACTTTGTAGACCATTTCCAAACTTTCTCATAGTTTCCCGCATTTCCCCCCCATTTTCTATGTTTAAAGACCTGCAATTGGTCAAAATCATTTTCTGTAGTTTCCAAATCTACATTATGTTACAGATATGTGTAGCAACGCTATGAAAACTCTTTGTGGATGATAAATAACTGTACAAATTCATTTCTTCTTCTAAAGTTATCCTAACCATTCCCCCTAGCATTTTCAAATTATTCTCAAATGCTTTCAGTACCTTCGGTGTTGGCTCCTCCTCCTGCTCCTCCTCGTCTTCCTCCTCTTCTTCAGATTCGTCTTTAGCAGCAGCAGCAGCTGCCTTCGATCGTCCACCGCGCCTGGACAGCACAGGAAGGAACACACAGTCAATCCAAAGGCCTCATAAACATCAGGGGGGAATTCCCCCTTATAAACTAGGGGGGAATTCTCCCCTTATTTTGTTCAGATAGGGGGGATTTATAGGTTTTTGGGGAGATTTATAGACTTTGAGGGGGATTTATTTGGTCGCCGGTAGGGCTGGGCGATTAATCGAATTTTAATCATGATTACGATTTGGGCTGTCCACGATTATGAAAACAAGATAATCGACATAGAACGATTTTGCGGCTCTTGTCACTCTCGTTCTGTCTTGTGTTGTAAATCAAGCGCACCCCTTCCTTTGCAGCGGTGTGCTCGGCCCCTCCCCCAAAGCCCAAAACACACACACACCGCTCGAGTTGGGAATGACTGTCATGTGAACAGAGAGCCGCTGCATGTTTCTCCTCCCCGCTTATTTCCGTGGTAGCACAAGAATAAGATGAGAGAAGTCACAGAAAGAGAGCCGCTGGTCGAGAGGAGAGGTAAAACAACGTATGTGGGGTGGAAACACTATGGTTTCGCCGAGTTTAAAGTAGGGATGGGCATCGAATTTCGAATTTTCGAATAATCGTTGTTATTATCAAGGTCGACTTTTATTATTGAAAGTCGAAATTCAAAAAAAAAAAAAGTTTTTTTTTTTTTTTTTTTTTGCGAGTGAAATGTTGCATTGTCTCCCCTGATTCTAAGTACCGTATAGTCGAATCGCTTGGTTTGAGCAAGTAAAACAATTTTTATAAGCATTTTAAGCAAGGTTTATGGAAAAATGAATGGCTGATGAAATCCCATGAAGAGGGAGAGGGGGTGACTTTGGCACCCCTTTGGCACTCAGACCTGAGCCTACTAAATATTTAATGAACCACTCATGATTGTCAAAACTGTTTTTTATTTTCAAAAATGTCAATGTCATGTAACATGTTCTTTACTTCAGTGGTGCAATGCTTGTTTGAGCTAAAAAATCCACAGCAGAAGCTTTTTCTATTAATTAATAAAGCCTTAGACTTAGAATCAGGGGAGACAATGCAACATTTCACTCACCAATTTTTTTTTATTTTTTTTTACATTTTTTTTTTGAATTTCGATTAAAAGTCGACTTTGGCCAGCGAATTTCGAATAGTGTTTTTGCTAGAAATGCCCATCCCTAGTTTAAAGGTCCACACATCAAGAGCGATGCGAATATACAGCACGGAATTGCGATGCAAGTTTTGACCCACCTGTCAATCACAGCCACAGACTTGGAACAAACAGTGCAAGATATGCGCGGTCGTGGCTGCACCCCGCAACACGACCTCTCCCTCTTTCTTTAATCATTTGAAATCCACTCACAAAGTGGTCTATGACCAAGAAATAAACGCTAAACGAACAAAAATACAAAGCCCCATCTACCGTAGTTACTGCCACGGCATACAGTCATCGATTCAGGACACTCTTTACAATGCGACCGCATATTCAACAGCTAACGAGCTCACAGATAAACATTAACAATAGCCTATTATGAACCTAAACGACGTAAGTCGATTTGGATAAAAGCATCTGCCAAATGAGTAATTTAATGTAATGTAAACGAACGTTACTAGCGTTCTCATTTGGTTAGTTTTGAGGTTTAAGGACTACTAGTTCAGATGTTTACCAACATATTGAATGTAGATTAATAGTTGCAGTTGGTTGTGGCAGTTCACTGCAACATAGTAGGCCTACATATACTGTATATTTATTTTAGTTTTTATTTTATTTCTAAATCTTTGCACTTTTATTATTTATTTTCACTTATTTATTTTCAATTATATCTAAAATCCAAAGACATCCAATGTTAAATAAAAAGCCAGTGTAAATGTTCAATAAATTCATGATGTTCTCAATGTCAATGAGTAATCGTGTTAAATAATCGTGATCTCAATATCAATCAAAATAATCGTGATTATGATTTTTGCCATAATCGTGCAGCCCTAGTCGCCGGTTAACATTTTTGGTCATTTGCAGCCAGATGTATAGGAATACTGTATCTAGGATTAGATGGTTGTGATGTCATTATTCAGTCTTAACCATCATAAGCTGCTTTCACACATGTTTGGAATTCAGGAGTTATCTAGAGGCCATCCGCATGGGGCTCATGTGTGAACAGATTTTCGTGGCTCATGCGCGCTCCCGCGGAGCCTCCTCCTAGACAGAGGTAAGTGTAGCCCCAGCCGTAGTCGCAGAAGCGTATTGTCCCCCCCCCCCTCCAGAGCTCCGTGAAGGTAGTCAGCTCAGTGAGTGCATGAGGACAGAGACATCGTGACAGATTATTATTATATAAATAGTCGATGTGAATGAGCGAGCAAAAAACACATCATGCCATTTGGTTTCCAAATGAAGCTCAAAACTGCTCCGTGTGCGACAGCCAACTGGATTGAAAGGCTCATGGCTCTGATCTGATTTCATGTCTGCTTCACACTAGGGATGGGCATCGAATTTCGAATTTTCGAATAATCGTTATTATCAAGGTCGACTTTTATTATTGAAATTCGAAATTCGAAATTCGAAAAAAAAAAAAAAAAAAAAATTGAGTGAAATGTTGCATTGTCTCCCCTGATTCTAAGTATAGTCAAATCGCTTGGTTTGAGCAAGTAAAACAATTTTTATAAGCATTTTAAGCAAGGTTTATGGAAAAATGAATGGCGGATGAAATCCCATGAAGAGGGAGAGGGGGTGACTTTGGCACCCCTTTGGCACTCAGACCTGAGCCTACTAAATATTTAATGAACCACTCATGATTGTCAAAACTGTTTTTTATTTTCGAAAATGTCAATGTCATGTAACATGTTCTTTACTTCAGTGGTGCAATGCTTGTTTGAGCTAAAAATCCACAGCAGAAGCTTTTTATATTAATTAATAAAGCCGTAGACTTAGAATCAGGGGAGACAATGCAACATTTCACTCACAAAAAAAAAAAAAAAAAAAAAAAATTACATTTTTAATTTTTTTTACATTTTTATTTTTATTTTCGAATTTCGAATTAAATTCGAATTTGGCCAGCGAATTTCGAATAGTGTTTTTGCTAGAAATGCCCATCCCTACTTCGCACAGCACAAACATTTAATAAGCATTTTTGGACGCGAGGGTCGTCCCGCTTCCCAGTATTGGACATCGCTAGGTAGGGTATCTGGATCTGGTTGCATTCATG
Source organism: Poromitra crassiceps (assembly GCF_964638095.1). NCBI lineage: Eukaryota > Metazoa > Chordata > Actinopteri > Beryciformes > Melamphaidae > Poromitra > Poromitra crassiceps. Next base: position 68,806,029 of record NC_139623.1, read on the forward strand.
TCTTTGATTTAACGTTTACACAGCGTTTGTGAAGATTCAATGGCAGAACCGCAAATTCCAAGTAGCGTCAAGTCAGGCAGTATAAAACGAAAACTTCCCGGTATAACCTTCGCAATAATGGCAATTAACACGTTCACTGCCATTGACGAGATATCTCGGCTTACAAAATCCAACGGTTGACTGCCAATGACGAGATATCTCGGCTTAAATTTTTTTTTTTTTTTTTTTTACGGTGGGACGTGGATCCAACCCTTTTACGTCTCCTATACAAATATTGGAGGTATTGAATGTGTATAATCTATTTTACCGACCCACTGAGTGGCGACATGTCTCTCCAGAGTAGAAAGAGGCGAGCCAAAACTCCAGGGAAAAGCGCGAGGAAGCCGTTCTCATACTGTAAAATGGATGGCGAAAACGCTTTCGCTTTCGCACTGATGCACAGCGGTGGCAACGGTGGGGGGTTCCAAGAATAGACTGGGTGCACACTTTGAAACACGCAGCATAAATGAGCGCAGAATCGCAAGAGCTTCATCAGAGCTCTCAACCGAAACGCCAAGAAACGAGCGAGCCCCATCCAGCGAGCCCCATCCAGACTGACAGGCAGCAGCCAGGCAGCAGCAACTCGTTTGTGACAGACCCGCTGCAGAGCCAAGGAGGGCGGAGGAGAACGCCCACGGAGGGAGGAGTTTGAAGCAGAGGGGGGTTTCCTGCTGTTATGGAGGAAATTACTGTTCAAAACTATTGTTTAGATGTCTGACGTCTTACTGATGCCAAAAATGAATGGTTAAAGTGACTGTTCTATCGAATTTCACAAAAAGCCGTTTATCTCAGAATAAATTTTCAGACGCTGAAACCATGCTGTATTCAACTGCTAATGCTTACATAACTACTAACTCTACAAACTAACTCTTTTAGACAGAGAAAGCACACATTCTATTAGTTCTTTTGAGATATTGTGTGTTCACAAAATCCTAACAGAAACGAATCCTCGGCTCTTGAAAGATGAGCCAGAATCCTCAAAAAAAAACCTTGGCAGAAGCTAACTACAGTATTGAAAAACAGCTGGCAGTGAATGTGTTAAATAAAGTAAATGCACGTATAATGTTTTTTTGTGTGTGTTTCGAAAGATACAGAACGGAGATAAACTGGAAGAATATCTGCTCCCTTCGAAAAGTCAATTTTAACCCGTAGTGAGTCGACATTCTGATTTTTTGTTACTAAGTAATACAACATTTATTTTATTTTGAAGGTAAAAACGTCTAGCTTCCTGTATTCTGTATAATTCTAGTAGGTTTGATGCATTTTAGGACTGAACATAGCAAAGACCTGTTTTGTTTGTAGTGCTTGCGACTCGAGGAAATCGATGCATCTGGGAGTGAGTTGTAGGGTTGTTTATTTAATTACTTACTAACGTTATGCGCAAACGATTATATGCCGTGAACGTTAGGCAGTTATCGCCCATGATGTATTTTTAGTTTTCATAACTCCCCATTGTGTGGTCATGCCCAAATTCCCCCACCCCCGCCGCCCGCCCCCTCTCTACTTTACAAACTCTGCGGAGGTGCTACTCATGTGAGAATGCAACATGCCTCATGTGTGAAAGGGTACACTTCACGTATCATCCGGGGCAGGCTCAGTGGGGAGCAACCCTCACCTGATCCGGAGTTCATGTGTGAAAATAGCTATATATATTTGCTCCTTTTCTCACTCACTCCCATGTCACCACCTGCTCTCCCTGCAGGGCTTGAAATTAACTTTTTTGATCACCAGCCAATATGGCTGCTAGATTTTAAAGTTACCAGCCAATTGCAATTTCCAGTAGCCAAAATGTTTTTCTTGAAATAAACCAGAATATGATTGCCACTGGGTTAATTTAAGCGTATCAGTAAAAAAAAAAAAAAAAAAAAGTTAGCGCATAATGAATCTATAAATTACAGTATTTCACTGATAAATTGTGTGATTTCAAATTGTGAAAAAATAAAGAGATTCTATTTATTTATTTATTACATGTAGGATGTCCATACTTGGTAGGAGGGGAGCACTTCAAGTGTGTCACTGGTTAGCCAGTGTTAATCTGGGCGTCCGGATCTCCGAGGCAGCTATCGGCGTGGGCCTGGCCCAGGCATTCAACACACAGCGTGTGCGAGTCCTTGGCTGACAGCCACGCGCCACACTTGGGGGCCGCACAGCGCTTCGCCTTGTTAACACTAGCCATCCTGGGGAACACGCGGTTCTACCTAGCGAGTAGTGACAGGCGCACGTAACGTTCCAATTCGATCCTTAGCTTCAAGACGGGTAACCGTCTAATCCTCTTCTTTTTCACCTTGTGGGTACACTGAAGCAAGCGAGTTATAACAATCCACGGAACGTGGCAGACCGAGTGTGCGTAGGCGGCAGGCTATTAACTAGCGGGTCTTAACTCTAGCAAGCTAGTCAGCGAGGGTGGCGACTAATACCTGTAACCAACACAAGAACAAGACTAAGCTACGAAACACGTGACGCTATTACAGCGGAGAGTTAATCTCTACGTGAGGTTAGTTTAGAGAGCAATTCAATTAGCAAGCATACAACGACACTCGGGCCGGCTTGTTCCTAGAAGCCGCCGACACGTGACAAAAATAGCACTTCGCTTTGTTGCCTCCAACTTTCACCGCCCAGGCGAAGGTAACCTCCAGACCGGAGAATCAACGACCGAGGTTCCCGTCCGCTACGCCGAGATACGGGGAGCAGTTGAAGTGAAAGTGGTCGGGCAAGGCAGCTAACGCTAATCTGGAGCAATAATATCACATGTCTGTCCGTGGCTGAATGCAGGTAAGAGTGGGGTTTTCCCGGTCCAATTTCCAGGCGCGAGGGCCCCGCCTCGACCCCAGCTATTGGATCGGAGACCATGAGACCGTCAGGATCGCCCCGGATTTTCCAAGGGTCCAGTCTGCATCCTGTCAACGGTCTAATCAATGGTTGGAAAGGACACTTTTATAGTAATAAAAAGTAAGAGCATTCGATAGCGTGTACCACGCAGAGATGGCAATAGGTGGGAGCCGAGCTTCAACAAAATAAAACGATTGTTCCAGGTATTAGTCGGTTTCCCAAGTGTTGCTAGGTAAAGAGAGTTATGGCTTGTGAAAAACTTTAGATTTTGATTGCTGAACTTGCACCAAAAATTTGCTAATGCTTTTATTTTATATTGTTGCCAAATGACCACGGTATAAGCGGGACAATCAACTCCTGCGTTAAACGATTTTAATGCCCTTCACGGAGGCAACCACCCGACACCGCCTCCACGTCCTGCATTAAAATCATTATAATCACCTAGTCGTTGATTATCCGTTACATAACTAATACACATTAGATTAATAATCAGTTGTCATGTTGCTTAACTAATGCAATACAAGTTGGATTTAGCCCTGTCGATACATTACATGTAGGTTGCTGAGGCTGCCTTCCTTGTAATTTATTGCCATTTCCTGGCATAATGAAACACGTCGGTTCAGACGGTTTGCATGAAATCAAACCGGTTTAAGCTCGTACACCGGACCGGACCGGACCGGTGCCTAGGAGTGACTTCATGGAAACAACAAGCGAGTTGAATTCACAGTTGAAGACTTGTAACGTTACTCACATTAGGTTGAAAACAGGACAGAATGTGAAGTTTCTTCTTTCTCTTAACATTTTCAAAACAACACAACCGACTTCTGCTCCTCCTCTCTACTGCTTCTCTAAACTGGGCATAGGGTGCACTTGTTTAACGCCGCCCACGCGTATCCCTGTGGTAGTCTATAGGGAAGCCAAAAGAGGGTGTGCATCTTACGCTGGTTTCTTGGCGGGCGGCTGAGCTGCTTTGGGCGGACGCCCTCTCCTTTTCTGTGGTGTGGACTCTGCCGACTCGGAGCTGAGGAACACAGACAAACACAAAGCCATGATGAGTCATGAGCCCAGGCCTGGCTTTGGCTTATAGAGTGCTAAAGTCACGCCCTCTTCCAGGTTTGACATACGCACCAAAGGTATTATCTGCCATTCATTTCGTAAAATGCTTATAAAAAAGTTTTACTTGGTCAAACCAAGCGATTCAGCTATATTTAGAATCAGCAGAGGCCATAGAACATTTCACTTGGGGGGGACGACAAAAACGTGTTAAAGAATTTTTCTTTTTTTTTGGTCTCAGTGAAATGTTCGATGGTCTCTCCTGATTCTAAATATAGCTGAATCGCTTGGTTTGACGAAGTAAAACTATTTTTATAAGCATTTTACGAGATGTCTATGGAAAAATGAATGGCGGATGCAGGGATTCCGCTAGGCATTTTTCCAGACGGCCAATGCAGCCGCTAACCGGTTTACCGGCCACTATTAAAAAAAGGATGTTATAAAATAATTGTTTCCTTTAAACAGGCACGTCATTCTCGGTAAGGCCGCTTTCGTTATTGAAACAGACAACATGCATGCTCCTACTGTAGCCTATCTATCTGCATTTGCAGACACTCATGAACCCATATCTTCTGGACATTGCCTTGATGAAAAAACAACGTAGCTAAAAGTAATAAGTGCGACAGTGTCAGTGCAGACAGCACACAACTTGAATCTCCAGCAATAGGCTACGCACCTTAGGTGGCTTTCACATATAAGCTGTTTAGTCCGCTTTAACCGCGCCAGAGTTCGTTTCCTTGGATAGTGCGCTTCGTTTGGGGTGGTGTGAAAGCACAAACAAACTCTGTGGCGGAACAAACTAACAAACTCTGGTCCGCTTGAAAACATGGGCCTCGATTCGCTCCCAAGTGAACCCTGGCGCGGTTCGTGTGTTGTGTGAAAGCAAAACGGACTAAACACAAGAGCGCCAGTGCATCTGATGCACTCATGCAGTGCATCATGAGTAGAAGACGGTAGAAGGGAGCAAAACAAACACTGCGGCGTGCACACGTGTACAGTACCTGCGTGCCGTGTCGTGATGTTCGTCGTCATAACAACATCACATTTCTCAACAGCTGGCCGGCTTGCCTATCTCCTTTGTTATGTAGGCTACTCTCATCTGCAGAATGAAATGTTCAACAGCTTGCTGCCTCATCTGCTGCTCATATTGAGCACATTCTTGTTAAATATTTATTTGATAGTAACACCTAAGTAAAACCAGAAATCCCAATATCGCAGGTGGTGTTGCTCCATGGTTTGTGTTTTGCGGATTCACTTCTGTTGTTCAGTCAGCCCTCAGCCAGGCAAGAAGCCTGCTGAAGAGAGGAGAGATTTCCCTTCTCTATTCTGTTCAATAGACGAATGACTGTTTCGACCACCTGACATTCTTCAGAAAGTTTGGTGACTTGTGACAAATTGCTGTGTGAAAGTGAACCAGACCAAATTAAAATCGCAACAATGTTGCAACTTCACCCCCCTGAATCGCACCGAGTCCACCAGCTTATATGTGAAAGCGACCTTGATCTCTCCCACTCCACACCTGGCACCTGCGTCAGCTCTCCTGCACTCGTTCTCGGCTCCCATTTGGCTTTATTTGTGGTAAGCATTTTGATTAATCTCCTCATCATACGCGTGAGCGATTAATTGATTGATTGATTCGCCCGACGTAGGTATAAAGGCTTTTGACCTCCGCTAAATTGACAGCCTACGTGGGGTCTCTTTCGCTTTTGACGGCGGCAGGCACACTTCTGTTTCTTCTTGAGGAAGAATAGCAGGTGCTTGACGCTTTCCTGCCGTCTTGCTGGCCTCGGCTGAAGTACTTGTGGCTGCACGATCTAGATTAAAAAAAGGACTGGCCTAGCAAGGGATGTCTTTTGACGTTTGGGTTTCCTGCTGCGTCAAGTCACAGTGGGGTCCAGCACTGGCTGGCGGGACTGATGCTGCGTGTGCGGCTTTTGAACGGCGGGCTACAGTAAAGAAAGCATCTGCTACTTTTGTATTTATCACCAAACACTCAACATAACAGTGGGGGCAGAAAAAATATTAGCTTATATGTCTATTTAAGTCGTAGCTTATTGGCAACATCACTTAGGCTATAGGTCACACAATATTAGGCTATTTTATATACTGTAAGGAATTTATTTATCTGGCATATTTTAACCCGGCCACTTGAGCCGGTGACCTTTTAATTTGCCGGCCCACGGCAACAAATACCGGCTAAAAGCCGGCTAACGGAATCCCTGGACGGATGAAATCACTTGGTGCGTATGCCGAACCCGGAAGAGGGCTATAGAACAAGGTTTGAATGAACTGACACCAGAGCGTCTCCCCACTCACCCTTGCTGTGAGCGTCGTGGCGTCCTGGTTTGTCTTCCTCCCTTGGTCTTCACCTCTGTGTTTTGGCTGCTCTTGTCATCCTCTTCCTCCTCCTCTTCCTCCTCCGCCTTCTCCTCTTCCTCCTCCTCTTCCTCTGGAGGAGGAGCCGCTTTCTTGCGCCCCCTCTTCCCCTTGGTGGGGGGCGTGGGCGTGTCCTGGCTGGGCGTGGCCGACTTTGGAGGCCGGCCCCTGCCTCTGCCTTTTTTGGGTGGGCTGTTCTGTTCGTCTTCCGGCCGGTTGTCCTCGTCCCATTGGTCCTCGGACTCCGCCGCCGCGGTCGTGTTGGCTGCCGCCCTCTTGCGCCCGCGCTTTGGCTTGTTGTCCTGGTCGTCACTGGAGGCCACGACACGTTTGCGACCGCGAGGCTTTTCGCTGTCCTATGGCAGGAAGAGCAAAGGGTTAACAAGGAAGGACAGGATACCCACTGTGGCTCTCGGGGGGGGGGGGAAATCTATGACTGTCCATGACCAGGATGGAGCGCTTTTCAAGGTTATTCCTGGTTTGTTTATGTGTTCAGCAAGCTCTGTGGACAGAAACAGCTGAAAACCAGCAAGTAAAGCAACAAATGTGTAATAAAATAAAATGTATGAAAATAAAATGAAAGTATAGTATAGAGCCTAGTTCCTCGTTGCGCGGCTCACGGGAATTTTGCAGCTCTAGAAGATTTAGTTGGCGGCTCGCAGCCGATATACATAATTCACTGTCAAAACCTGCTCAGACAGTCCCTCACTGCTGGTCAGACAGTCCCCTCACTGCTGCTCAGACAGTCCCTCACTGCGGTGTCAAAAAAACTGCAGGGTTGCCAGGTTGCTGGCCCTCTTGAGCACCAAATGGGGGTGGAAACTCACCATAAACCAGACAAAACGCTATGGCTGATGGCAGATTTGTTCTCTCCTTAGCCTACTTTTCTAATCCAAAGAGGTCTGCTTCACACAGCGCAGTCTATGAGCAGGGACTTACTGACTAACGTACGTCTTTGCTAGCGCGTTCGCTACATGGTTCGCTAGCAGACTGACAGACCAGCGTCAGTTCACACGTAGCATTTCCCCTTTCTGCCTTCAAAATAAAAGCGTAAACTACTCTGTACTAAATTAATTCACTCAGAGCCCGCCTTCAGACAGGAAGCAACTCAATAAACTGCAGCAGATTCAAGACTAGAATTTATTCAGCACTTTGTGGCCGTATTGCTTTTTTATGTAGCCTATTTGTTTTTACTCTGTATTGAAGCATTTGATTAAAAAAAGTGCAATGTTGTGTTGCAACATTACAAATTTACTGTTATATTTTATTGTTTATTTATTCATTCATTCATCACATTATTAGAGTAGACACTTTCTGATTATTAAAAATAGCATAAACAGTCAAACATAGAATTCAGAAAAATAAAAAATATACATACTGTATATATTTTTGGAAAACAATAAAAAAAAATGTAGGCAGATGTGCTTGGTTGCGGTGGCGTTTGGCGGTAAAAGTGGCTCTCCTGACTATTGACTTTGTCCTGCCAGTGCGGCTCTCATCGAAAAAATAGTGAGGATCACTGGTCTAGAGTATAATAAAATGAAGTACAATTTTAAAAATACTTTCTGGTACATTCCTGTCAAGTGACCCATTTGTAAAATCCCTTAATATTCCTCAACTTCCCCAGGGAATTTATCAAATTCCAAGTCATTGTTTATGTTCACTTTTTGTAGTGATCAATATTTCCTTGTTCTCTGACAAAGAAACCAAGTTCGACTGCTATCCACCTTATTTTTGAATGCCCCGCTGTAAAATAATTATGGGTGCAAGGTCCGGTTTAGAACTTGACTGATTGTTGCAGCTGGTGCATTTCCTCTTAAAACTCTGACGCTGGGAAAAAAAGAATTGCTTGTCACAATAAATACACTCGTTTGATGACTTATTTGAGGGAATATAATCATTTTATCGATCACATCAGCTATTTCTGTTGCTCTTTGAACAACTCTGGATATTATATATTTTTGCCAAGCTGGACGCGCCACGGGGGTTTAGGGTTAGAATCGCTAAACCGGAAGTCAAATTGTGGGAGATTGTTGCTCACTTCACGGAGATCTACGGGCTACAGTATGTTGTGTCTGTGTCAGCGACGTAAGGGGGGAGGGGGGGTCTGGGAGGATTACACCGGAAGAAGCACCCATATTTCACGTAAGGCATCATGGCATCTAGAAATAACATGGATAGGAACTCAGAATAAAAGACAAAGACAAGGTGGTCCTGCAGGTCTTAATGCTGGTACTAATCACAGTTTATGCAACTTGTACTTGTCAAGCTTATCTCGATTTAGGGGCCCTTTACACGAGGACAGTTTCTGGAAGAAACGACACAATAGAGTTTCCTTCACACCTTCTCCCTGTTTACATGAGCGCTGTTGAATTTTTAAAACAGCGTAATGTACATGCCAGGTCGCTAGGTGGCAGTGTGATCACCTTATTCTTTGCCCATACAAGGACGCTTCTGCATGACGTAATTTCGTAATCGTCTTTCCGGTTTTAAACGCGGAAGTAGAGTACGCTTTCCGCAGTCATTTAGACTTGCCAAAAAGCTGTTTTCAAGCTAAAAAAAACCCAAACTGTTTTAAAGTTATAATATTTGTCGGGTGAGAATGCAAAATATGTGACCAGTTTATCAGAATAACGCCTATTGGAAATCTTTAATGAGCAGCGAGGACCGGGAGCGCTGAGTGTGCCATCTGTCAAACCCTACTGTAGGCTACTGGCAGTGAGAAAACACTGTCGACGTGCTTTTGTAACTAACGTTAAATGCCGACTGGGTACAGCCATCGGCTCCTCGCAGCAGTAACGTTATGAACATGTAACTGAAGTTGGCCGCAGTGTAGCTTAATTCTGAATGTTGCCAAACTTCATTCATACTGACGTTTTATTTGGTTGCCAACTCGCGCACGGCTATGGCGTAATCCGTGTGTCGCGTGCGCAGGCACGTCAGAGTTTCTGAAATGTGCCGTTCCAAATCGATTACATGGAGCCCTCAGCGGGAAGCGTGTCAAACAATTCCACTCTGGAGGGTGGTTCCAAAGTGTGTCGTTTCCTAAGCGCGAATTCGCTGTCGCCGTCTAAAAGGGAGGTACTAACGATACAATAATTCCCCGTCACCATAGGAAACCGTCCACGTGTAAAGTGCCCCTTAAATCCAGTTTGTGTTTGCACAGCGGAAACAAAAGACAGTGACACAAGGGTTTACAACCAGTAGCAGAGTGAGGCACTTCACCAGACCCTAGCAACACGTCCATTTCAACCTACTGTGTCATTTCTGATTAACAATACAGACCATTGTCAGAGGGCACTCTGTCTCATGCCTTCTGGTTCTGCCTTTCACTGACAGGATGGGCCAAAATATTTGATTGCTACTCTAAGGCCTACAAAATAACGCTTCAGCCGGAGGCGGAACTCGCCATCTTCGGCTGCTGTGAGTCCTCTCTGAACTTCCCTACAGCTGTGCAACAGTCTCTGACACAGGGGACAACTGTTGGCGGATGTGATCTCTGTTATTCGGATGGAGAGACTCAGCTTCCTGAGGACCAACTCACTTCAAAGATTTTTAATGATCTGGGAGCCGTTTCTGGCCTACCTTGACGAGGTTAGGGGGCGACGGGTGACTTTGCCCCGGCTGGTTTCTCATAGACCCCTAGTGTGGGATCCCATGCACAACATCTCTTACAAGCACGTAAGCACCTCATGCGGCTGGTAGCACCACGTTGTAATATTGGAATGTCGACATATATGTATTAGTGATGCGCGGGCCGCAGTTATAACCGCGCTGACCACGGATATCCTGCCCCGCGAGCAGGCCGGATCATAAAAATAAACATTCTGATTAATAGCGGATGGGTTGCGGGCAGTTGAAACGATGTATCATTAATGAGGAAAAATAATATTAATTACGTTCTCTAGTCTATAAACGTATTTTAAGTTACATTTTTCGTCAGGCACATTCTTAGTCACCTATTGTAGATCCGCCAAAGGACCCACGGCCGTAAACCAAACAATAGCCATGTGCTAGGTCGCTAGGTTCCACTTTTCGTCCACATCCATATATGGTCAATGATGTCACCCTCAAAAAGGAGTCTCCGCTGAAGACGTGTTAGAAGATAAGACACGTTCGTATTTTCCCATACAATGAGGCAATCAAGTAAAATAAACTTAAATCTATAGCGTTAGCCGAGTAAACTACATGAGGGCAAGTGGTGGACTGGACATAATACAGCATGGAAGTTTATTTGGAGTCTTGGACTGCAGCGATCGCACCAACGGCGGCAGAAACCGTAAGTTCGCTCCTTTTATAGCGTTTATAGCGTCGGGTGCATGGCGGGCGCGGATCTATAAATAGTATGAAATAATTTGTGCCGATTTATGGCGGGCGGACGGTTCATGCATACACGCGGATTAGGATGGCATAATAAAAGCTCATCCGCGCATCTCTAATATGTATGCTTTTTCTTTCTTTTCTTTTCCTGTGTCTGAGTTTGTTTGTTTTTGTTTTTTGATGTTCTGAAAATTGAAAAATAAAATACTGGGGGGGGGGGGGGGGTCAATAGACAACCATGTCATGTCTGTTTGAATTCACTTAAGTCTGATTCATTCACTGCAAATTAATCAAAGACTTGATTAAAATGCAGTAAAAAGATTATGATGGGGGGAAACAAAAAAACAATAGAGGCCATTTGTGTCTGGAGTGGAGGAGGAGGATGAGATGAGAGAGAGAGAGAGAGAGAGAGAGAGAGAGGGAGAGAGATGACAGAGAGAGAGATGAGAGAGAGAGAGAGGGAGAGAGAGAGAGAGAGATGAGAGAGAGAGAGAGAGAGAGAGAGAGAGAGAGAGGATATGAGTCAGGGAAGAGAGGGAGCTGATGTAGAGGTTTGATACCTTGTCAGCGTTGTCCCCTCTCTTTAAACTAATGTCCTCGTTTTCACTGTGGTCCATCTCCGCACTGTCATGCCTGGAACAGAGTACAAGCTGTATTAACTGGCAGTGCAGGAGAGCTGTCTTTGGCCTATGTAAGAGAGCATGAAAACAGCATTATCCATGTTAGGAGTTACTTTCTTCCTGTATGCACTTTGGATCAAAGCATCCTCTATTTTGTATAATACAAAATAGAATGATAACTTGGGCAGGGCTGGGCAATTAACCGAAAATGTATCGAAACTGATATCTAGAACATCTAACCGAATTAATTCAATTCATTAATTAATTAAATTAATGGTAATTCGGTCAATACTTTCCCCAATGCATACGATCATGCACAACACTCCCCCCCTCCCCCCAGAAAAAAGTGGGCAGTCAAACATTGACTATGCCCACACGGTTCTGCACACTGCAGTGACGGGTACTTGAAAACAGAAAACACCAACAAATAGTACAGACCTTGTCTACTATGTGGCAGTGTTAAAAGAAAGCATTTCAGATAGCAGATTGTTCATTAATAATAATCAAGGTAAAAGTTTGAAATAATCGTGACGTTGATTTGAAGCCATATTGCCCAGCCCTATAACTTGCTACTTTATTGACCCTGTATGGAGGTCCTGCTTTCACTTGCCCCACTCCACAGGGAGGTCAGAGGTCAGAGGTGTGTGTGTGTGTGTGTGTGTGTGTGTGTGTGTGTGTGTGTGTGTGTGTGTGTGATGCCATGTGCTCTACCTGGTCTTGCTGCGTTGTGGGGAGCTGTGGTTGGATGTGTGTGTGTGTGTGTGTGTGTGATTCCATGTGCTCTACCTGGTCTTGCTGCATTGTGGGGAGCTGGGGTTGGATGTGTGTGTGTGTGTGTGTGTGTGTGTGTGTGTGTGTGTGTGTGTGTGTGTGTGATTCCATGTGCTCTACCTGGTCTTGCTGCATTGTGGGGAGCTGGGGTTGGAGGTGGGGTCAGAGGTGTGTGTGTGTGTGGCTCTACCTGGTCTTGCTGCATTGTGGGGAGCAGGGGTTGGATGTGTGTGTGTGTGTGTGTGATTCCATGTGCTCTACCTGGTCTTGCTGCGTTGTGGGGAGCTGGGGTTGGATGTGTGTGTGTGTGTGTGATTCCATGTGCTCTACCTGGTCTTGCTGCGTTGTGGGGAGCAGGGGTTGGAGGTGTGTGTGTGTGCTCTACCTGGTCTTGCTGCGTTGTGGGGAGCTGGGGTTGGAGGTGGGGTCCTCGTTGCTGCCCGTCTCCATGCGAGAAGCTTTACTCTGGAGCTGCTTGCCTGCTGAGGACAGCGGCTTGTTTACAGCACCCAGAACGTTAGCTGTCTTGGGCTTGAGGCGGAGGGAGCGAGATTTGGAAAAGGAAAGACACATATTACGACATGATTTCACAAAATGTTGTGGCAAAAACAAACAAAGAAACAAAAAAGAAAAAGAAAAAAAAGAGATACACACCTCAAATAATCAAGTATAAAGCCAATATGACCGTTTCAGGGGCAAACTCCTGATGCAGCCTACCTTTCCTGGTGTGAAGAACGCCTTCATCTCTGGTGGGAGATAGTTTTTTGTGTTGCTGAAATTCTGAAAATGAACCAGAATCTCGTGTCAGAGAGCTTATCTGTGTGCAGACAACAATAAATAAATAAATAAATAAATAAATAAATAAATAAATAAAGAAAGAAAGAAAGAAAGAAATAACTAGATCTCTTACTGGCAATGAAAACACTAACAAAAATAATGCTTTGGTCATTTTGAGTTCCTCAGGCTCGTCACCCACCCACCCACAGACACAGACAGACAGACAGACAGACAGACAGACACCCACCTTGTCGGGCTTGGTGAAGTAGTGTGAGGGCAGCACAGGGTCTTTGGGCGAGTCCAGGCTGTAGGTGGTGCTCTTGGACATGATAATGTTCATGGCTACATCGCACACCGTGTAGAGTTTCTGTACAAGGACACAGCAAAGTGTGTGTCAGGAGGTAGACATGGACACAAAGACACAGCAAAGTGTGTGTCAGGAGTTAGAAATGGACACAAAGACACAGCACACAATCAAACCCTTTTGTGATGGATGTATGTGGATGTGCATGTGTCCCGTACCTCATTGGTCTTGGGGTCGTTGGGGGCCTGGGCGTCTTTCGTCTGTTTGATGTTCTCCACCATTTTCCTAATGAAGGCGTGGCTGTTGTTCTCATTCTTGGCCATGATGATCTCCAGAACAAACCACAGAGACCTAACAAGGAGGTGGGCAGAGTTCGCCATCAACATACAGCAACTTATTTATATATATTTAATTCACATGATTATAGAAATGTTTCTACCTCCCCCCCTGACCTCAGTAGAAATCCTCCAAACACAACCCTAGTGTTCATAAGGTTAGTAGGTGCCAACAGCTGCTGGCTTAGTCAATATGCTTTTAAGAGTTAATGCTGATGGAAAACACAGTGGAAGAAGCTTATTGCACTGAGTTATGTTATGGCTTGGGCCTGGTAATAACAGTTGAAGAAGCTTATTGCACTGAGGTATGTTATGGCTTGGGCCTGGTAATAACAGTTGAAGAAGCTTATTGCACTGAGTTATGTTATGGCTTGGGCCTGGTAATAACGATAAGAAACCCAACACCTCTGAGTGTCCCTCCTTAGAGGACAAAGACTGCAGTAGTAGAGGGTGTAATGAGGGAGTCGGCCTTGAGACTATGGCCTGACCTCCCTCCACAGTGAGTGGTGGTACCTCTGTCTCCTGAATGCACGCTGTAAAATACACTTTTACCCTTAGAACAGAATCATTCATTGTTTATAATAGATCGATTTTAGTTTACCCTTTTATTTTTAGTTTAAGTATTCCACAAACAAACAATACATTGTCAAATACTGGTATTTTGGAAACACTGAAACAATCCACACACTTATTGTACTTTAAAACAATCAACAATTACCAATAAAATGCAAAAAGTGCAGTAAGATTATTTTCTTTGATCAGTGAGAATAACAGCGATCATAAGATTCAGCAAAAATAATCAGGTTAATCATTTTAGCCATAATTGTGCAGCTCAATTTTGCATAATTTAATAAGAGTATCATATTTTCTAACATTTATAACAAAAATCTCTTCATTTGTATTTTTCTAGACCTTTCACCATCAGCGTTATCATCAACCTCCTCATCATAATCAACATCAGCTCATCTTTTCCATGCACTACTTACTCTTTGATTTCTTTGAGCTGCTCGATGTCCTGTACTTTGACGTAGTCCGGGTCGTGGACCAGCAGGTGGATGGCATACGGCACCACGTACTCCGGCAGGAGGCAGATGAGCTTCTCTGTGAGGACACAGAAAATATCGTTCAGCCATTTCACACACAAAAACAATGAATTACTATTACTGCCTGAAAGGCAATGAATAACAAAAATAATTTAATTTTTTTTATCACACCTTTCCCTTTGCAGAGGTGCGCTGTGCCCCACCTCCACCAAAGCCCAAACACGCTGTGTGTAGTTACAGAGAGCCATGCGTGTGGGCATAGGCTATTCAATGTTTATGGGTCTATGTTAACAGTATTAAAGCATGTTCATTTATCGCAAGACATACCATCATCGCAATATTGAACAATGTTATCGCCCATTGCAGATTTTCCTAATATTGTGCAGGCCTACTGTTAGCTATAACCTTTTTGAAGCAGCGTTTGTTGTTTGATTAAGAAAAGAAAAGGCAGGTATGTTCCTGTTCCTTACCGCTGACGGCGGCGTGCTGTTTGAGGTACTCCCGGCGGACGTTGACGTTCTTCACCAGGCACTGGCGAGCGTGAGCCCTCCTCTCCTTGACTGGGTCCTTGGCACACAAGGCAAACACTGCCAGGTACTCCAGGGGCAGCCGCAGGCGGCACAGGCCCCACTGGAGCTTCTGGGAAAAACACTGGCGCACCTGGTAGCACTCGTCCTGGAGAGAGGAGGAGAGACAGATGGAAACAGTGATCATGATTACGAGGACGAAGAGAGAGAGAGATGACCAGATGGTTTTGTCGTTTGGAGAAACAAGGGAAGGTAACAGGGGGGAGGAAGGGGTGTTAAAGGACCAAGGTGGAGCAGGGCTGGTTACTGAAATGAAAATGATACCCAATGTTAAACCAAAGCGTTAAAAACCTTGGCGTTTTAATTCACCATGTTAAAGCAATAACTAAATCAGCTTTTTACCATGTTAAAACCATAGCCAAACATAGAGGCCTCATGTCAAAACATCATTTTGAGAAACTCATTCATGCCTGTTTCTAGTAGGGTCGACTACGGCAATGCTCTTTTTACAGGCCTTCCTAAAAAGACCATCAAACAGCTGCAGCTTATACCCGATATTTAAGTTGTTACACCAGCTTAACACCAGTTTATATTTAAGTTGTTACACCAGCTTAACACCAGTTGTTACACCAGCTTAACACCATTTTATATTTAAGTCGTTACACCAGCTTAACACCAGTTTATATTTAAGTCGTTACACCAGCTTAACACCAGTTTATATTTAAGTCGTTACACCAGCTTAACACCAGTTTATATTTAAAGTCCCTGGAAACCAGAAATATTTTATTATTATTTAGCATTTTGAGTTCATCACATCACAGGACCCTATGTTAATAAGCCACCAGCCAAATTTGAACGATGATGAACGTCGCAAAGTATATAAATTTAGGTTTGACAGTCGTGGCAAAAGTCATGAGAATCAATTATTTTTTAGAGTGTATTTTCTCCCGCGGACTGTGTGGGCGTGTCCCGTCTGCAGCAGGGAAATTTCTCTCTGTCTCTCTCGGAGAGAGAGGGAGAGAAAGAGAGAGAGAGATGGTTTGTGTGTGTGTGTGTGTGTGTGTGTGTGAGTAACCAACCTCGCGTCACCAGGCTGTGTCGAGCGCTATGCTGCCTTCTCTCTCACTAGTCGAGAGAGAGAGAGAGAGAGAAGCATAGCGCTCGGCAGACAGGAGGGGAGGAGGGAGGGAGGCAGACAGACACTGAGCGAGCGCTGTCATTGGGGGCAAAGAACGGACAAAAGGAGGGTGGGTGCGGATTGCGCGCGTGTACAAAGGTTATATAGAGCTTATGACGTCATAAGCTCCTGCATTTTAGCACCTCACGCACTGCTCTCTTCAATGAGGAAGTACCTTGTAGAATCTTATAGAAAAGTGTCGATTTTAAGGCTTTGGGTTGAAAGTAATGTATAATAATTTCTGAGGTACACAATTACTAACATAAGACCCTAAATAACATAGTTAGAACGTTTTTGTGGATTTTGGTTTCCAGGGACTTTAAGTCGTTACACCAGCTTAACACCAGTTTATATTTAAGTCGTTACACCAGCTTAACACCAGCTTCTGGTACATCACAGAACTGATTTTAAAGCGCTGCTGCTTGTTTTTAAATCACTAAATGGGGCAGGACCAAAATACCTCTCAGATATGTTTTGTCAGTACATACCTCCTAGATCGCTAAAGAGAAATATGTTGGCAGTACCTACTATCAGAACTAAACATGGCGAAGCAGCTTTTAGCTGTTATGCTGCTCGGCTCTGGAACAAACTTCCTGATGATATCAAAGGTACCCCAACTATAACCAGTTTCAAATCAAGAGTTAAAACGAAACTTTTCTCAGATGCTTTCATTAGCTGATAGAATACACTTTTCCCCTTTCAAATGTCATTGTCATGTGTTACACTGTTTTAAATGCACTGTTGCAATGCACTGGTCAAATGGGCTTTCCTGTCTTTTTAAACTTGTATATTTAACACATTCTCTTTCATTGTTTTAATGCACTTTTTAATGAACTACTTTTTATCTGTTATTCTTCTGTTTTGTTATCTGTCCATTTGTAAAGCACTTTGAATTGCCTGTGGGTATGAATTGTGCTATATAAATAAAGTTGCCTTGCACAATGGCACTGTGCTGCTTTTAATGACAGCAGCACACTGAGAAACGTCACTCCTCTAGGCTCTACACCTGAGGGCCATGGAGAAAAATCACAAACACACTTTGTGCTTTATTGACAGCATCCAATTAATAAAAGGGAGTAAATATTTACTATTGTGAAGCTTTAACTGAAACTGTGAGAATATACAGCTATACTGTTCTTGTTTATTACTGGTAATAATTTCAAGTTAACTGAAGTTATTCTTTGTCCCCATATCCTCTGAATTTGACCCATCCTCTACTAGGAAACCTCCTAGACCTAGGAGCAGTGGGATTTTAAGGCATCAAAAGGTAACAAATGGCATTGAAAAGCTTTTCTTGGACTAATACAGTAAGAAATCTCAAGAGTTACAGTGCGAATGCTGCAGTGAGAAAACTCAAAGGGTTTTCTTCTCGTTTATGGGTAATTGTACTGAGGAAACAAATTATTATTATCAGGAGGTTTTTATTATAATTACAGCAGATGGGATATCCAAATCTTATACAGAAAATCCTAATCCAAAACAGCCTTACATTAAATGAAAGACTCAAAACGGTATTGCTTTAGAACCATATAGAATCTCAAGTATTCGAGCTACTATTGACACCTTTCCAACCATAATCAAAGAAGTGTGTGTGTTCTTACATTGATGACAGGCGCACAGAGCTGGTACTGCTCCAGAGTGATGTGTGTGTGTTCTTACATTGATGACAGGCGCACAGAGCTGGTACTGCTCCAGAGTGATGTGTGTGTGTTCTTACATTGATGACAGGCGCACAGAGCTGGTACTGCTCCAGAGTGAAGTGTGTGTGTTCTTACATTGATGACAGGCGCACAGAGCTGGTACTGCTCCAGAGTGATGTGTGTGTGTTCTTACATTGATGACAAGCGCACAGAGCTGGTACTGCTCCAGAGTGATGTGTGTGTGTTCTTACATTGATGACAAGCGCACAGAGCTGGTACTGCTCCAGAGTGATGTGTGTGTGTTCTTACATTGATGACAAGCGCACAGAGCTGGGGCCTGTACTACGAATGTTGTATAAGAAGATCCAGGATCTGTCCCTTGATCTGGTTTGTCTAAACGAGATCAGCTCGATTGTAGTTAACTTGTACTACGAACGTCGATTGGCACTCGTTAACTCGAACCAGGTTTTTCTAATCAAGCTCACAGCTCGTGCACATGAAAATGCCCGTGCACTGGAGCTCGTGCCCGCAAAAGAGGCGTGGTTTTTAACAACTGCCAATCACAGTGCAATATGGACTGCTCCAACTCCTACCGTGCCAGACACGCCTATTTCCTCATTGAATGAAACCGCAAATACAAATCTGCGTTGGATATTATTACTGTTCCCGAATGACTGTCTAAAGTGACCACTTTTATCCACACCAGTAATTTCTTTGAAGAGCGGTTTCGTAGGCTATCTACAGCTCTCTATCTACAGTCTTTTGTGGAAGCAATGTGTAATCTATCTCAGTCCAAAATCCGTATGTATAGACCATTTAGGCTCAATGAATAATAATGATCTCATGATGTGTTTAGTCGCACTGATTGAATAATTCCTATAGGCTAATCAATAAAAAAAAGAATGATAATACAATAAAAAAATGCTTCTGAACTGAATCGACACGGTACGTGCGGGCATATATTTCATTTATAAAAAATAGCCTATTTTGTGGCCAATCACATTATGAACAGCTGAGTTGACAAGGCAGGCACACCCATTTCCTCGTTCAATGAAAGGGCAGTGATCAGAGTTTTAGCGGATATTTAATGTAGCCTGTCAGAATGAAAATCCGCGTTGGATATAGTCTGCTGAAAGACTGTCTAAAGCTGACGCTTGTATTCACATCAGTCATTTGATTTACTTTGATCAGTGATTTCATCGAATAATTCATATATAAAATAATGATATCCTAATAGCCTATAAAAGAGAAAACTGCTGAACTGAATTGAGACAATGCGGGCATAGTTTTCATTGATTTTTTTTTTCATTGAACTAGCCTATTTTGTGGTCACATGGCTATTGTAATGTCAGCAGAGTCGCATATCTCCATATTTCATATAATGATGCTGGAAATATGAAGTTCAATCACATCATACAGGCCAAAAGCAACACAGTTGCAGCTGCAAAATGCAGGAGTAGCCTAGATATGAATCATCTTAATATGGGATCGCCTGTGTGCAGGTGATCCCATATTAAATTGCTTAGATGTAGTAGGCTGTATGACCATTTCAATTCCAACCCAACGTCAGTCTCAGCTCCGTTGCGCACATGGCACCGTGCGCTTTGGAGACGTTTATGTAACCTTTTTATGCCGGTTTAGTGATATTTCTCCACTCACTATTCAGCTGCAATCGATCAGCGGGGTCAAACAACGTATCTAGGCTACTTGAGAGCACAAAAATTAATATATAAAAACATATTCCAAAGTGGTAAGTAGGGCTTAATTAAAATGTAGCCTGCAACAAGTGCAAGGCTTTAGTCCTTGGTTAATTCAACATTACAATTCGTGCTCCTTCCTCGTCCAGAAAGGGGTTGGCCATTTTTCCAAACTGCTGATTCGATTGGTTCGTGGGCGGTGTATTTAAGGTCTAATCTTATCCTTGCAACTTAACCTGCTGCGGACCAGGTTAAGTGAGAAGCATAAGTTGCTATGGAAATATATGTCGGTAAGAAGTTAACTTGCTTTGTAGTACGGCTAAACCAGGGTTAAACCTGAAGTTACCTCGCTAAACCACTAATCTTGCTTTGTAGTACAGGCCTCTGGTACTGCTCCAGAGTGATGTGTGTGTGTTCTTACATTGATGACAAGCGCACAGAGCTGGTACTGCTCCAGAGTGATGATCTCGTGGTAGCAGGGCTCCTGGGCTAGCTTCAGCAGGGCGCACGCCGCCGCCAACCGCAGCCGCGACATGTCAGGTTTACTGGAGGAGGAGGGGACGGATAGACGGAGGACAGAAAGAAAGACATGTCAGGTTTACTGGGGGAGGAGGGGACGGATAGACGGAGGACAGAAAGAAAGACATGTCAGGTTTACTGGGGGAGGAGGGGACGGATAGACGGAGGACAGAAAGAAAGACATGTCAGGTTTACTGGGGGAGGAGGGGACGGATAGACGGAGGACAGAAAGAAAGACATGTCAGGTTTACTGGGGGAGGAGGGGACGGATAGACGGAGGACAGAAAGAAAGAAAGACATGTCAGGTTTACTGGGGGAGGAGGGGACGGATAGACGGAGGACAGAAAAAAAGACATGTCAGGTTTACTGGGAGAGGAGGGGACGGATAGACGGAGGACAGAAAGAAAGACATGTCAGGTTTACTGGAGGAGGAGGGGACGGATAGACGGAGGACAGAAAGAAAGACATGTCAGGTTTACTGAGGGAGGAGGGGACGGATAGACGGAGGACAGAAAGAAAGACATGTCAGGTTTACTGGGGGAGGAGGGGACGGATAGACGGAGGACAGAAAGAAAGACATGTCAGGTTTACTGGGGGAGGAGGGGACGGAGAGACGGAGGAAAGAAAGAAATGTCAGGTTTACTGGGGGAGGAGGGGACGGAGAGACGGAGGACAGAAAGAAAGACATGTCAGGTTTACTGGGGGAGGAGGGGACGGAGAGACGGAGGACAGAAAGAAAGACATGTCAGGTTTACTGGGGGAGGAGGGGACGGAGAGACGGAGGACAGAAAGAAAGACATGTCAGGTTTACTGGGAGAGGAGGGGACTGAGAGACGGAGGACAGAAAGAAAGACATGTCAGGTTTATTGCGGGAGGAGGGGACGGAGAGACGGAGGACAGAAAGAAAGACATGTCAGGTTTACTGGGGGAGGAGGGGACGGAGAGACGGAGGACAGAAAGAAAGACATGTCAGGTTTACTGGGAGAGGAGGGGACGGAGAGACGGAGGACAGAAAGAAAGACATGTCAAGTTTACTGGGAGAGGAGGGGACGGATAGACGGAGGACAGAAAGAAAGAAAGACAAAATACAAAGACAGAGGACATGAGAATGAACAAGGATGCTTTTATATCTGAAATGTGCTGATGTTGTGTAAAAAACCTTTTTAACTCCAATTCATGTTTTGATTGGATGCGAGTAATATATGGTTGCTTATTGAGTGAGCAAGTGTAATGAGCCCACAAAACCCCAGGGTTCTGCTTGTATCCTCAATTATATGGCTGTTCATTTGAAGACAAAGCAGTTTCAATTATTCAAGAAGGCGACGCCTATAAGTTGTAAGGTTTTTCCTCCTACAGAAGCAAATGTCTGTGTCTGTGTGTGTGTGTGTGTGTGTGTGTGTGTGTGTTACCCCATCTTGCCCTGCTCTGTCAGGTCTCCATCACTGTGGAGAATGGCAGTCAGCATCCGCAGGGTGGAGTTGCCCGACTTGCTCTGGTTGTTCTTCACTCCGAGTAACCACCTCACCATCAGCTTAATGCCCTGGATCTGATCGAGGGAAGGTCACTTTGTTAAAAACCCCTCTTCAAATACGCAACACAACAAGTGCACGGACCAATTCTAAAACAAGAGGGCAGATACTTATTACTAGTAGACACATCTTCACAGATCAGATACTTATTACTAGTAGACACATCTTCACAGATCCATAAACAACTTTGTAACCGTCACTTGACAAACAATCTGCTAATTTTCATATGTTTTCTCTGTTATGCCTGCCCTTTGCAAACGGGGGAAAGGTGGAGTGAAAGTTTAGAGTGAAAGTAAGTAAGTCGGGACTACTTTAATTTGCCAGACACTTGACCTTAGCGTGTCATGCCTCTTTAAAAACGTAGGCACTCTTGGTATTGATTTATCTGACATTATATGGGAAAGGAGTCTGTCTCTAGTACAACGCTGCTCAGTTAATTGCAGGCACCAGCTGATCCAATTTAAAAGTAGCTCACCGTCTTCACTACTCCAAGCATAAACTACACAAGACCTCTTCACCTTCTTTTCAGGTGTGGCTGATGGACATGATCTCTGTTATACAGATGGAGAGGCTCAGGTCCCTGAGACCCAACTCGCTTGGAAGGTTCTCAAATATCTGGGACCCGTTTTTGGCCTATTTTGACAAGGTTAAGAAGGACCAGTGACTGAGGTTGGGGGTGACGGATGGCTCGCCCAGCTGGTATCTTATGGACCCCTTGCGTGGGATCCCTTGTCCATTATCTCCTACAAGCACATAAACACTTTGTATGGCTGGTTGCACCACGTTGTAATGTTGAATGTTCATGATGTATGTTTTTTTGTTTTGTTTTTCCCCCTATCTTACATACTTTATTTTCCTGTCTTGTTTTGTTCGTATATTGTTCTAAAAACATGAAAAGAAAGAAGAAAATAAAGACGTAAGCACTCTTTCAGGTAGTGGTGTGCCATATCGTATCGTTATCGATATATTGTCATAATCAATACTCCTATCGTCAAACTCAAACATTCATATCATGATAATGGCAATATTCTGACTTCTTGATGCAATGACATCACACCATTCCGCTGCGTAACGATTTGATGTAGTATGCACAGCAACAAGGATGGAGTTCATTCCAAAAAGAGGAGTGAATATTTCAACTGAAGGCAAACTGTTAAGATTATGCTGAAATAAAACTATAACACTTATTTTGTTGCAATTGTATGTTCTTGAAATAAATAAAATATTTTTCAGTATTTTGTCACATCAAGAATATCGTTATTGCAGAAATATGGTGATATTATTTTAGGGCCATACTACTTTCAGGTACAGCAGCTTTCTTTTCCTACTGTTTCCATGTAGATAACCTGTCTAGTGTGGTTTTCTTACTTCCTTGTTCCTTGTCTGTACACATCGACCACACACACCCACAGCATATCAGACCATTGAAGTCATTTTAGGCCTGGTAATGATTTTTTGCTTTCTCTCTGTGTGTTAAGATGAGGAGTGGGACATTATGAGAGACTAATGGGGTCCAACAGGACAGATGAGACGGTTTTACCACTGACCTTGGCCAGAGTCTCCGGGGACACTTCGTCATCCGGAAGCCAAAGTTTGGTTGTCTTCTTGCCTGCAACCTGCAGACAACACAAATGCTATTGTAAGCCAATGGTCCTTTTTCACATTAGACATGAAGAGACACTGCACAAACATACTCATCCTAGAACTGTGATTAACACTTTTATCTGAGATCTCGGAACAGGATACTACCTTCTCATTTCTAGGGCTTGTGGTCAATACATTCCATGACTTTTCTATGGCTGAACACAATTTCCATTACCATTATTTGAACGTTTGCCCGCGAAAAATTTGGGACATTTGAAGCCAGGTTTAGAGGAATAACTCATTTTAAATTAACAGTTGTGATGTCATTATTCAGTCTTAACCACCAACCCCTGTTCCCCAGGAAAGTATTGTAGATGGTCAGACAGTTGACCTGGTGAGGGGCGGCTGTAGCTCAGGAGGTAGAGCGGGTCGTCCACTAATCGCTTTGGATAAAAGAGGTCGGTGGTTCGATTCCCGGCTCCTCCAGTCTGCGTGTCGAAGTGTCCTTGGGCAAGATACTGAACCCCAAATTGCTCCCGTTGGTGTGCCAGCACCCTGCGTGGTAGCCTGCCGCCATCGGTGTGTGAATGGGTGAATGTAACTACTGACTGTAAAGCGCTTTGGATAAAAGCGCTATATAAATGCAGGCCATTTACCATTTACCATTACCTGGTCACAGACTATAACTATTTGTGCACATTATTAAACCGGCCTCGGTCCGCTTGTTTGGTGCGCACCAGAGTTCGATTGCTGCTTTCACACCTGCCCAAACGACCCACACTGTTATAACACAATGTTATAACAGAAGTGGAGTATTGGCCAGAATGACATGAACATTTGGACACTTATTGAGCGGGTATCTTGCATGTTGTGTTCAGGTGCTGTAGCGAAGCTTGTGGGCTTGCCTCGGGTGATGCGTGAAGTGGCCTGGGCCTGGCCTGGCTGGGTGTAAGGCAGCCAGTGACCAAGAGTGATCGGTCAGAATCGCAATCAACTTGTAGCGAAGCTTGTGAGCTTGCTGGGGGCGAAGCTTTGGGGCATGCCTCGTGAAGTGTGCTGGATCGTGGATGAGGGCTCACGGGCTGTGATCGATCAGAATCACGGGGATGGAGATAGGGACCGAGATGTCGGTCCTCGGACGCGGTTGAAATACCACTGGTGACCTGTCTGGGTGTAAGGCAGTCGGTCACCAGGGCCTGGCTGGTTGTAAGATAGCCAGGATTCAGCTTGAGTTCGGAATTGGTTGTGCTAATGGTTGACATTATGAAGGGTAGTAGGGAGTAAGTATACCGGATACTGGAAGAAGGAATCTATAGCGTCACAGAACACCTTGTTTATATCCCCGCATTTTGGTGTATGACATCACGTCATTGGTGATGTCACAACGTCCAGGGAGCTACGACATCATCGGTGCCATGTCTGAACTCTATGCTATGACATCATTGTCATCGTTGATGATGTCATCGTCATTACGTCGTTGGCGCGCCGGTTGGTGGGCATTGATTGCCCCAAGAACAGGCCTGACGGTGGGCCATTATGGACCCTTTTCTACAGGTGCACTGTAAAAAAGTAAATAAATAAAAAAATATATATATATATTGCAATTCCAGCGCAGGCCACATATTTGACTAGGGGTGGCCTAGGTCCTGAGTTTACTGGTGACAACTAGGGATGTTCATTTTGAAAAATGTCCAAAATCAAAAATCGGCGAAAATTAACGATCAATTATCGATTATCGATCATATTAATAATATATATATATATATAATATATATATATTTTTTTACAAAATGAATTCCTATGGCAGAAAATACGAAAGACAACGTGTTCTCCTCAATGAACTCTATTTCAATGTGTCTCCTCTCCAACACTCTGCTGTCCCCGGCGCATGCCGGTGTGAATTCCCCATGTTTAAAACAGTTTTGTTGGCACAAAGGCCCGTGCCCAGCCAGAAAACTAGAGACTATATGAAGCTCCACCTCACGTTAGTCGGCTGTGCAATTGAGTGGGGAGAGGAGGAACGAATTCCACCCAAACCTAGTCCACAAAAAAAAAAAAAAAAAAAAACTAGGTCGACCGCAACGCGGACTTATGCCTCCGCCATTAGTTCATTCTGGAGTCCAAATCGCCATTTGAGGCAAATTGGAAGAGATTCCGTCAAGGCGCTCCTGTGATGTTGCGTTACAGAGCTTGGAAATTGGGTGTGTGAGAGGTCACAGTGACCTTGAACTTTGACCACCAAAATGTAATCAGTTCATCCTTGAGTCCAAGTCGATGTTTGAGACAAGTTTGATTAAATTCCGTCAAGGCATTCCTGAGATATCGCGTTAACAAGCTTGAAAATGGCGTTCGAGAGCTCACCTTGACCTTTGACCTTTGACCACCAAAATCTAATCAGATCATCCTTGAGTCCAAGTCGATGTTTGAGACAAGTTTGATTAAATTCCGTCGCGGCATTTCTGAGATATCACGTTAACAAGCTTGAAAATGGCGTTTGAGAAGTCACAGTGACCTTGACCTTTGACTTTTGACCACCAAAATCGAATCAGTTCATCCTTGAGTCTAAGTAGATGTTTGAGGCAAATTTGATGAAATTCCGTCAAGGTATTCATGAGATATCGCGTTAACAAGCTGGAAAATGGCGTTTGAGAGGTCACAGTGACCTTGACCTTTGACCACCAAAATCTAATCAGTTCATTCTTGAGTCCAAGTCGATGTTTGAGACAAGTTTGATTAAATTCCGTCAAGGCATTCCTGAGATATCGCGTTAACAAGCTTGAAAATGGCGTTCGAGAGGTCACAGTGACCTTGACCTTTGACGACCAAAATCTAATCAGTTCATCCTTGAGTCCAAGTCGATGTTTGAGACAAGTTAGATTAAATTCCGTCAAGGCATTCCTGAGATATCGCGTTAACAAGCTTGAAAATGGCGTTCGAGAGGTCACAGTGACCTTGACCTTTGACCTTTGACCACCAAAATCTAATCAGATCATCCTTGAGTCTAAGTCGATGTTTGAGGCAAATTTGATGAAATTCCGTCAAGGTATTCATGAGATATCGCGTTAACAAGCTGGAAAATGGCGTTTGAGAGGTCACAGTGACCTTGACCTTTGACCACCAAAATCTAATCAGTGTGTGAGTAACTTCCTCTAGACCTAACCGTATTTTCAAAATTTCTGATCACCAATATCATTTTTTTTAGGGCTTTATAGCATGAATGAGAGATGAATAGAGGGGGGCCAGCTATTTTAATTTTTGAAAAAAAAAAAAAAAAAAAAAAAATTGGGCCAGGTGACGCGTTTCGCGTCGAAACGCGTCACCTGGCCCTTTTTTTTTTTTTTTTTCATTTTTTTTTCTCTGGCTGTGAACAAGCAATTTCAAAAATTTCAACGGATTCGAAATTTAAGATTTTTTAAGAATTAATATATATTCATATTCCCCACGGTAAAGCCGGCCTTTAACCTAACTAACTTAACCTAACTATCAGGTGTGCAACAACATTGTCAGCCTAAACTCCGGCTGACACCCCAAAAACCTACAATCTGCTACAGAAAAATGTATATTGTTTGTTTATTAACTGGCCCCTCGCCTTCTATCATTTCACGAAAGTGGCAAAGGAAGTTGAGTATCCCTGACCTATAGGGAGAAATTTAGTTTGTCATTGTAAACCCACAGCACAGTAATGATGACATGTTCTTACTTAGATCTAGCCTTTTAATTTTGCTCTTAAGCTTTCTCAAAGTACACCAAATTCATGCATTTTACTTTAAAATGTTTAAAAAAATCTTGCGGGGGGGCATGCCCCCACCACAAATACTCAAAATCCTGTGGGAAACACTGAGGTTAGACACTGTGACGCTTACCGCTCCTTTAAAGTCAACTTAAAATCTTGGTTGAGAGACAATCAAGCGTGTGACCATAGCGTGTAACATGACGTGTTTTGATTTATGTTTTTATGTATTATTCCTTATTGTATATGTATTGTATGTTATTGTATGTGATGTGGCACTATAGGTACAGTATTGCTGTTCCGGTTTGAATGTACTTTTTGTTTTAGCAGGTTTTACCATCTTACTGCCCAGGGACTACGGTTGAAAATTAGCCAAGCTGGCTAAACTGGCGCATTTCCAGAAATGTTTATTAATGTGCACTGTCCCTGTAATTTTAAACTCAATAAATGAAATAAAAAAATCTCCCCCTGGTTCTCAATATGAATTCAGTAAGCATGGTGTGTGTTGGTTACCCTGTCGTTCATGAGCAGGTCCTTCACTATGAAGTTCGCCACCAGAGATTTGAGCGGAGCAGCGAACTGTTCTGGGGCCAGCAAAGCCAGGTGACCCAGGGTGGTCAGAGGGGTGATGAGCTGCTCCAGGTTAGCAGGGTCCAGGCCTTTGTGCAGAGGCTGGAGGACAGAACACACACTCAGCTCAGGAAAAATAAATACTTCATTGGCTGCCATGTCATTTATCCAAAGACACATGAAATTCATTACATTATTGATCACATAACATTAAATAAAAACCAGGCATGTTCTTCATTTCTTCTTTTATTACCATAGCAAGATTAAACCTGAATAGAGTATAATTTGTTTCTGCTAGGTGTGGCAGTTATTAAAAACAGACCAATGGCATGGCAGCACCCTGGATGACATCAAAGTTCTACATCTCTTAAGTGCCTTTTAAACATGTTATCTGGATCATGTCAGGCTAGACAGAGCAGGATATTTTCAGGTTTTGCCTTTCTAAACATGAGGGGTCTTTGTTAAGAAACAACTGGATATGAGCCGTTTTTTCTGCCAGTGGGCGGTGGGGGGGGGGGGGGGGGTTTGGGCGGTAGCATGTATCGAAAATAAGAAATGTGATAGGAAACAGCTTTAGCGAATTTGTAACCAAACAACAACAAATCAAGTCATATCTGACTAGTTTTAAATGTATTTCTCCCCACAAAAGTTTGATAGCCTATCAGTCAGTCAGCTCCTATCCTCTCCACAGTGTGGATGCATAGTCACACAACACTGCCTGCCTCACACAATAGAATTGGCTGCATCACGTAAGCGACAAATCTGGAGACTTCAAAAAACATGTCGTTTTAACGGAGTCCATTCGACAACGAGGGGTGGCAATGTGCCAAAAATGCCTTTGTTAAGCTACATAAAGCCGCGCAGTCAAAATAGTGGTCGGACTGTCGTCAATCACTGTGGGTGATTTATTTTATGACATTCAAGTCATATCTGACTAGTTTTAAATGTATTTCTCCCCACAAAAGTTTGATAGCCTATCAGTCAGAGTCAGTCAGCTCCTATCCACTCCGCAGTGTGGGCGCACAGTAGCGTCAGGGACGATGAAAATTAATTTGGGGACGGAGCCGTACGATAGCCTAAACACGCTCTGCTCATTATGAACAGTGTTAAAAATGACATGCCACACACACACGCACACTAAACAGACATGCGGGCACTGGCAGAGAGACAAACAGGCAGATAGAGCGGCACGCATCGCGCAAAAAGTGTCAGAATCTCGGCTGCTCTTTGTGATAGTTGTTTCATTTGCTTCAGTCATCCTGCTGCCTCGTATTCTCAGGAGAGCGCGTTTCTGCTCCACTTTTCACTTTCCTTCCCCGCTGCCTCTCTCTCACTGCTCAACGCTGGGTGTGTGTGTGTGGACAGATCTGCGGATAATGACCTGCCACAGTTAAACAAGAGCTCCTTTTGCGCTAATCCGGATCTTACACCGGCGAGCGAGGTGAATAAGATACGGACTCGCGGGAGTGCGCTTAGGCCGGCTAATTGTTGTTTAACATGCAGGCCAACCGGCTAGGAGCTGGTTATAATACGGATTCCACTGCATGTTAAGAAGTGGCTATAGCGCAACATGTAACATTTCCTCAATATATATAATTGTTGTTTATTGTATATTTATATAAGGCTGTTCATAAATCAAATCAAATGCTCTAATCAAAAAAGAAAAGAACTCAAAGGCTTTGCAAAGAGGTTCAGAGTGTTTGCTGAGCCTGAATGCTCCAAAATGGTGACACACTAATTTTACAATGACCAATTCCTGTGCCAGAGTCAGCTTC
Organism: Poromitra crassiceps; assembly: GCF_964638095.1. NCBI lineage: Eukaryota > Metazoa > Chordata > Actinopteri > Beryciformes > Melamphaidae > Poromitra > Poromitra crassiceps. Next base: position 68,835,244 of record NC_139623.1, read on the forward strand.
TGGCACACACACTAGTGCCAACGCATCATTATTTGGCTGATTTAAAGCAGAGGCAAGTATAGACATTGTAATGACCTCAAAGTCAGCCAGCTGTATATATTGTTGACTTAAAAGGGTTCAGAGTATTACTTCAAGTTTCAAATGAATATTCTTGTCTGGGCACAAATGGATGAAAGTAAACATATGACTGACCTCAAAGATCTGGGCGAAGTGTGTGTCTCTGTTGGTGAACATGGCATGGATACAGTGGATGGCATACTTGGCCTGGCGAGGGGGGCCTCTCTTGGCTTTGGCCTGCAGTACTGGCAGCAAAACACTGGGGGGAGCAGGCAGGAGAGAACCATTACAAACCATTAAGAAAGACATCTGCTCCAAGTCTTTATCAAGTGTTTCAGCCCAAAGTGTGAAGATAACAGCGATTCAACCTGATCTCAGTGAGACAGCATGTGATTAAATCCTGATCTTAGTGAGACAGCGTACAAGACATCAAGTTGTGTGTTACAAAATGATGAATGAGCGAACAAGAACATAAATCAAGCAAAGAGATGTGGGAGAGTCTACCAATGTGACGGCAATACCCAGAATTAGGGATGGGTATCGTTAAGGAATTAACGATACTACTACTCTTATCGATACTGCTTATCGATCCGGTACTCTTTTTTCCCCCAATATTTTATTTTATGGTTTTTCAGAACATGAGAAACAAAAACACTCAGACAGGAAAAGGGAAAAGAAAAAGACAAAAAAATATATATACAAAAACAAATATACATTTCCAACTTTGCAAAGTGGTGCTACCAGTTACGTAAAATGCCTATGTGCTTACAAAAGATACTGTGCCTAGGATCCACTACAAGTGGTCCATAAATAATCGGCCAGGTGAGTCACTTGTCATTTTTAACCTCGTCAAAATAGGCCAGGAACGGGTCCCAGATAACTAAAAACTTCCCCAATGAATTAGTCCTTTGGAACCTGAGTCTCTCCATACGCACAACCGAGACCATGTCCGTCAGCCACAGCTGAAAAGGAGGTGGAGAGAAGGACTTCCATTCCTTCAGAATTACCTTCTTGGCAACAGTCATCCCCTGTGTCAAAGATTGCTGCACGGCCATTGGGAGGAGCAAAGAGGACTCCGAGCAGCCAAAGATGGCAAGTTCCGCCTCCGGTTGAAGGGCTACCTTGTAGGGGTGTGCCGAAAAATTGTTTCTTAGATGCATCGCGATGAGACACGTAACGATTCAAATCGATGCAAAATGTTCGATTATCGATTACTTTTCCTGACCACAGAAACAGAGCCGTAGCACCCGGAACGGAAAAAGCCGGCCGGACAGTTTTAAGGGACGGACTCATAAGACCGACTGTATACAGAGAAAATGGCGGCGGCAGCTAACGCGCTAGCTGCTCTGACTGACCGTCAGATTCACCCATCTGGGTTAAAATCCACCGTGTGGAGGCAATTCGGGTTTTATGAACATGAAGGCAGAAAGACGATTGACAGAAGCTACTCCGTGTGTAAGACGTGTAAAACACGAATCAAGTACAGTGGCAACACCACAAACATGAGGCAGCACCTCACGCGTTTCCATCCCGGGTGGCAGGAGGAGAAGACGCTGGTTGTTGCTACTGCTAACCAGCGAAGAATTGAGGACGGGTTCAGAAAACTTCCCCGCGGCTCTGACAGGGCGAAAAGAATCTCAACCTCCATTGCTACCTTCATAGCTAAGGATTTACGTCCAAAACCGAAGTACTGGAATCCCTGAAGAAAGCATGCAGGGTGGCTATAACATGTGATGCATGGACTTCAGTCGCAACTCAATCGTATGTCACGGTAACGGCACACTTCATAACAAGTGACAACGACTGGGAGCTGGTGAGTTATGTCCTCCAGACAAGAGTGATGACTGAGAGCCACACGGGTGCACATACAGCTGAGCTGTTGCTAAAAGTAGCAGCAAAACGTTTGCTTGTTGTGGGATGCTATGCTGCTCACTGGTCATTTGTAAAGGATTTTGTTTGGAAGTCTATTTATTATTTATGAATAAGCTATTTGTTTTGTATTAAACAAACATGCTAGTACCGAAATCTGTGAAAAAAGCAGAGGATTTTGGTTAAAAGTTTTATTTTCTATTACTGAATAGAATAAACAGATTAAAGGAAGGCTTTCCCGTGGGGAATATGAAGATATATTAAATCTCACGCCCCTAAGGAGTTGGAATCCGGTGAAATTTTTTGAATTGGTTGTTCAGAGCCTGAGCAATCAACCAAAATCCACTCTGTGTGGGGGGGGGGGGGGGCTGGTGGAGGGGAGGGGCAGGAGCGGGGAGCAGAAATCCTACATTCCCACAATGCACTGGGCTTCGTGGCCTTCTATTCCACGCCCACCCCTGAGGCATTTGGCTGATATCAAACTCCAGTAGGTGGCGGTAATGCACATATATGTTTGCCAACCGCCATAAAACTCGAAAGAAGAAGAAGAAGGCTTCGACATAAAACAATTGTAGAAGAAGAAGAAGATTTTTTTTTTTTTTTGGCTCCAAATTGCACCAAATTTAAACCGAAGTATATATGTCGGGAGATGTCTTCACACACAAAGTTTCACGCAATTTAAGGCATTTTCCTAGGAGTTATGAGCATCTGATGTAACTATTTCATGTAAAAAAGGGTACATTGCTCACGGTACGTGAAACGACACGACGAATACGTCAAATCCAGAAGCACCTAAACGCTGTTTGAACGCCATTGAATTGAATTGAATGAAACGCCACAGAAGAAGACACACCAAAACAACACAAGGGCCATAAAAATCTGCGTTCACAGAATGGAACGATTTGTGGCGATAAGCTGTTTTGCAAATTCTGTCAACATCAAGCCAACGAGGTAAGCTTGCCAATGTAACGTTACGTAGCCGCAACAAAGTCCTTTACAGTTGCGCGTTGCGGCTAAACGTTACATAACTCAAAGCTGTTAACTTTTAAACAAGCAACTTACATCGCATGTGATGACAAGCAAGATGCGGTGAGGAAGAGGGGATGACTCCTTGTCATGTTCCAATAATCCATTAGATGACCGAACGTAATCATATTATGTTAAACAAAACTCGCATCCAATAACGTTAAGGCGCTGACAGGGTTCTTTCCCGTACTTACTGGGAAAGTGAAACCCACCCCATTGTCTGTCAGACAGTTTCAACAGTAAGGGTTTAGAAGTTCTTCTTCTTCTGCTGTTTTATTCTTCTTCTACTGAACATGTAGGTATTTTTTTGATGATTAACACACCCAAACAGCTGGATAAAGTTTACTACTATCATCTTAATCATCCATGTTCACATAGTCCTACCTGATGACGAGGTGGGTCCGTGTATCATGGGTAACCACAACCGGGTCATTATTGACAGATGATGAAGTCGTGTGAGCTAGCTTGTCGAAAACTGTGCATTTCTCCGTTTGTACCTATTTGCTGCACTTTGTCTTTGGCTAAGTGTTTGGACAAATTGCTTGTGTTTCCACCGTTGCTAGTGAACGATTTATCGCACTTATGACAACGTGAATTGTCAGCATCAACTCAGGTGAAGTACAAGCAGACTTTTGATCGCTCCGTTCTTTCTTAATGTGTTGCGGTGTCTCCTCGGCTCAGCTGCCTGTCGGCTTCAGTGTGTGTAGTGTGTGTAGTGTGTGCATGTGTGTGCGCTGCCCGCCCCTCCCCTCTCTCCTCTCAGTCAGGATCGGCTCCTCGCTGGCAGCTGCTGCCTGTCTCTCCTCTGAGAGAGAAAGCAACACGGAAAAGAAAAGAGGATCTCTTTTCTCATTCGGAAATCGCAAAAAACACATCATAGGCATGTCTTACGGAGTTGGTGCGATAAAATGTGCAAAACAACGTTTATGTAGCAAATAAATAGGAAATCTATTTTCTTTAATTTCTCCAGTACCGATAAGAGAACTGTTAACATGAAAGCTTATTGATCCTCCGGTATCTCGAAATTTGGTACCGGGTCTCAGTACCCATCCCTACCCAGAATACATTGCGGCCCGAAGAAGGCTGAGCTACTGTGGGGATGACGGGGAACAGAGGAATCCCCATAAAACTCTTCAAACATGTTTCATTTCATTTTTATTTTAAGAATGTTGGTTGTTATGGTTATGGGGTAGGCAAGAACAACTTGGTTAAGGTTAGCCAAAACCTAACCCCAACCAAATTGTTGAACCCCCGGTCCTCAGATTGGAAGGAAAACACCTTAGCCATCAAGCCACAAGCCCAAACCACAACTTCAGCTGAACATTTTTCTTATTTAACCATGACCAAACCCTAACCTTAACCAAATTGTTGTAGTTACCTAACCCGAACCCTAACAACCAACATCCTTCAAACTAAAATAAAAATGTAATGAAACATGTTTGAAGAGTTTGATGGTGATTCCTCTGTTCCCCGTCATCCCAACGGGAGCTTGGCCTTCTTTGAGCTGCAAGCTCTTCTGGGTATTGCCGGAGACTTAGAAGCTCCCAAAGAGACATACGATTTAATGTGTGGGAAGCTCTCCTCCATCCTGTTGCCCGTATTCTTGAAGATCTGCAGCGCGGCCTCGGCCACCTTCTCGTCGTCCATCTTCAGGCAGCCCAGCAGAGACTCAAAGGTCTCTGCCGAATGGAACGACACCGGGTGTGTGAATGACAGCACCTAAACCACAACAATTGGGTAAAGAAGTTAGGTGGAAAACATCTAACAACTCTCGTACAACACTTAAGACAACTTGTGTGACATTGCATAGAAATCTGAGTTTTACACATGCCAATAGCTGTGTTTCCACCAAGTGCTTCACACATTTTAAGAAACATTTTGAAATATCCAAACACACATTATGTGCATTTCGGTCAGCTGGTTTAAAGCAAATGAATAGGCTTCCTGAATGTGAAATGTAACTACAAGAAAATGACATCCACAAGTGAGAGTAAAAACTTTTGTGTAGGGCTGTCACGGTACGTGTATTCGTCCCGTGACTTCACGGTATGGACGTCACGGTTCGGTGCGTGAAGCAACACGACGAATACGTTGAATCCAGAAGGTGGTGGTAAAGCACCTACACGCTATTTTAACTCCTACACGCCACAGAAGACGACACAACAAAACAATACAAGAGCCATAGAAATCCGCGATCACTGAATGGAACTTTTTGTGGAGAGGACATATACAATATACATACAAATAACATGCTCCTCAACGGAGAAAAATCAGGGAAGCTGAGGATCTGTTTCTCCAGAAGCCCACCACAACCTGCTCCTCTGTTTCTAGGTGGACAGGAGGTCCCGGTTGTGACCACCACCAAATACCTTGGCTTCCATCTGGACTCTGACCTCAGCGAGGAACACTCACACTGAACAGATGGTGAAGCAAGCCTCTAAGCGGCTCCACTACCTGACTGGTCTAGCCAGGCATGGCCTACCACGTGAAGATCTTGTCACCATCTACTGTATACTACTCTGGTTAGGCCATGTCTGGAATATGGTAGTGTTCTTCTGGTGGGATGCAATAAAAATCAGGCTGCCCTGCTGGAGAAGGTGCAGAAGAGGGCCCTCAGGATCATCTCCAGAGGCTCTACCACACTGCCACAACTCCCGTCGCTTCAGAGCAGGAGGGAAGAAGCAGCCACTCAGCTGGTCAGAGACATGAACAGCATCCACGTCATGACATGCTCCCACAAACAAGAGCAGAAAACACACACACAGAGAGAGACTGCTATGGAACAGAGGCAACATCACAGACTTTCAGTACAGAACAAACAGGCTGGAAGCAGCAACTCTGCCCACAGCTGTAAGACTGTATAACATACAGTCAAATGGATAGCTAAAGTCCTTTAGAGTCTGCTTTGTCTTTCTCCCTTTGTGTGTGGGTGTGTGCATGTGTGCGTGTTTGTTTTTTTGGCTGTATTTGTTTGTCCTTATAATTTTTTGATTTTTTTATGGCTTTAGAGTTTAGGTTTTATTAGAGGTATTTTTTGTACATTTTGCCTTCAATTCAGTGTAATACTGTGAGCATGAATTAAATAAACTCAAAGTCAAACTCAAATATTACCAGGGGTCGCTCCAGCGTGTTTACAAGCCGTAGCTTCCATGCTACTTCACAAAACCACAACAACATTGAAGCGTCCAGCTGCTCCCCCTTAACTCATTGAGTGCCAGCCACTTTTGGAGAACGGTGACAGAGTTTCAGAGCGTTTTCAGTGATTTCTCGAGGCCCACAGAATATTGTGTGATATTACTATGTAAACACCGAACACGCACAAAGAACGATGAGACTCTATTGTATCAGCAGCAAAAAAAAGTTTATTGATATCATTTTCCGTTCTTTAGTTATCAGCCGGAGAAGATAGGTCAAAAACAGCAAAAACAGGCGTTTCCATCTAGAAGCTGAGATATTGAGCCTTTTGTGAAATGAAGCATTTCAAGCAAATCATTGACTCTGAAACTAATATTTTCTGACCTGAAACATCTGAACAGTAATTTCCTTCAATATAACAGCACCCCCACCCCCCTCTACTGCAAACTCCTCCTCCGTGGGTGTGTCTCTGGTGGCTCTGCTGCTTGTCAGGCGAGTCTCTGCTGCTTGCGGATCCACGTTCGGGGAGTCTGGATCGGGCTCGCTCGTTTCTGGGGTTTCGGTTGTGAGCTGGGATGAAGCTGCGTCCGATTCTGGGCTTTCTGCTGCGCGTTTCAAAGTGTGCTGCACCCAGAGTCTATTTTCGGAGCCCCCCACCGTTGTGCGCCGGCTCCCAGCGCGACAGCGAAAAGCCAAACCATTCTCATGAGAATGGTTTCATCACGGCTTTTTCTGCTGTTTTTACTCAACTTTCTCTAATCTGGAGAGCACTGTCGCCACCTAATGGGTCGCTAAAATAGGTTATACACATTCAACATGCCCCAAAATTTTACAGGAGATGTATTAGGCATTGATCCACGTCCCACCGTCAAAAAACGCAATTGACGACAATCGTCGTCATTGGCACTCTACGTTAATAATCGAATTGACGACGATTGTCGTCATTGGCACTCAATGAGTTAACCGTCGTCAAAAAAGCACGTGCAGAGCAGTATCCTAATGACTTTTATGACTCAGGCGATAAGCTGTTTTGCAAATTCTGTCAACATCAAGCCAACGAGGTAAGCTTGCTAATGTAACGTTACGTAGCCGCGACGCGCAACTATAAAGGACTTTAAAGGACTTATAGTTGCAGCTAAATGTTACATAACACTGACAAAGCTGTTAACTTGAGAGATTTGTGAGATGACAAGCAAGATGCGGCGAGGAAGAGGGGATGACTCCTTGTCATGTTCCAATAATACATTATGATGACCGAAAGTAATCATTATACTAAACAAAACTCACCTGCAATAACGTTACTTACTTGGGAAAGTGAAAGCCTGACAACTACAGCGGGGGAGGGGTGGGTGGGAGTATTAGGGGAATTAGGCTACTCCACATGCAAACTTGTGTACAATAAAGATTTAAAGTGGGGGGAAATGCCTTTGGCCTGTCAAACAGCTGGAATACAGACATCTGAGAAGGAGGCGCACCCACACTTTGAAAATCCAATCCAATCCAACTTTATTTATAAAGCGCTTTAAAACAACCAGAGGAGGACCAAAGTGCTGTACAGCGTACTGAAGAGCAATCAGCTAAAAACAATAAATCAATTAAATCAGATCAAATCAATATAATGATAAAAAGAATAAAAATAATAAAATTAATAAAATTAATAAAACATAATAAAAGACGTTGCGTAAAATATATAAAAGCAAAATCAATAAAATGCATAAAAAACAAAAAACAAAAACAAAAACAAAGACAAAATATAAAAGCAACTCATGGGTCATAAAATCAGCATCTGTAGAGTCGCTGTAGAATCGCTGTAGAATCGCTGCTGTAGAGTAAAACCTTTTTGTGTGGATTGCCTAGATCTTAATTGTGGACATTTATTAATTCCCACTTATTAGACACTATTTCTGATGAGCGATGATGATGAGTAAAATTAGCATAAAAAGCAAAACAGAATTGTGAAAAATTCTAACAGGGAAAAAACTGAATTTGGGATTTGTTGCTTTTCCCCCATTGTACCGAAATTCGTACCTAACCGTGACCCGGAAACCAAGGTATGTACGGAACCATGACTCTTGTGTACCGTGACACCCCTACTTTTGTGTGATATTGAGGACATTTAATCAACAGGGTTAAAGCAAAATTAAATCTTTTGACTGAAAATTTTTCTAGGCCTATTTTAGCTATTTCTGGCTTCCTAGAGTGTCCGCTTTTTCCCCACCGTGCCGTCGCTTCACATGGGTTTTCATGTAAAAAACGGCAGACAGTGTGTACATCACACTCATTTCACTCTCAAGTAGTTCCCAAACATCCAGTAGGCCTAATGATGCATGAATTGTGTTCTGGGCTGATGTTATAAGGTTCCACGTAGGTATGCCAACAGAGACATATGAAAATTACTGGCTATAATAAATCACAATTAATATATAGATGTTTTTTATCGAGTCAAACAAGTAGGTTAAGGGATCAGTATAACAATTATAACTAACAGTAGCCACAGGAACTACAACAACATTGTCAAGCATACAGTATGTCCCAACTAAGGAGGTTCCCTTCCACCAGTCACACAGCTCAGCTCCACCCAAACTCTCACCCCTCCTGTCCCACTGAGCTGATGGTCTGGTAGCCTACTGTTATGAAAACACAACAATTAATACTGTCAGACAACACCTAGCATGCCTAGGCTAACCACCTAATGCTAGTGTTACAGTTCAGCATCAAGTGAAGAGGAAACATCCCACTGCACACGGTTACATCTAAAACATCCCTCAGAATTACAGAACTATCATGGAGTCAGGTAACAGATGAAATCAACATCTTGTTATCAACTAACTCAGAGACTAGCAGCAGCTGACACATCTAATGCTAACCAGAAAGTTATTAACCAACTAGTTACTGCGCTAGCAACAGTTGTTTGTAAATGTTATCATGTTGCGTTACAGATAGGTGCCTATAGCTCATTCAGTAACGTTAGCGTTGACGCTAGTGAAACTCCACTAGACTTTTTCTCTCCATCAAATAACGTTATTCTGCTGACATGCATCTTTATGGTGGAAATGACAATTAGTGACATGTGGTCATGGAAAAAGCGTCAACCCCCCGCGCTGTCGGGGTGAAAAATACACCGAAAATAATAACGTTAACGTTACTGCAGCAAACGTTTGAGCGTGTGTGTTAGCAAGTTTTACCTGTCCAATAAAAGACAACTCCGCATCGCGCATGTTTTCAAAGTTCCTCCACCTTTGCAGTAATAAATTAACTCCAATTCTCACAACAACAAACTTCTTCAGGCCAATGCTGTCATTAGGGATAATTTAACGTTAGGAACTAATGCTGTCTGAGAGGCAGATCTGCAACAGTTTTGTTTAGCGTTAAATATTAGGAGTGGCTTTGCAGGGTCGCGTTCAGCGGGCCGAAAACATAGCACAACGTAGCAAAACATTTATCAGCGAACATAGTGGTGCATTGAAACAGGCAAGGAAACATGACGTTCAACCTGGAAACAGTAGCAATACATTTTCAGACTTATTGTGGCTTGAACACAGCCCAGGAGAATCATTTGGACGTCTGGTCGGAATTTTTCAAAATAAAAGCTTTCATTCAAACTCAATACAATACACATTGAAAATATACAAAGGGGCTTTAATTTTGGTATTTTTCACATTTCATATCTGGCTCCAATAGACGGAAATCCGTCGTAGCAACGGAGAACTTTAATCCCTGCGCTTCCATTCCTCCTTCATGCATATATTTGGAAGGGAAAGCATGATTTAAAGTTTGGGTTTCTCACTGGCTTTTTACCTTGAGCAGTTCCAGTCCGGCCCTGATGGCCTCTTCAGTGGGAACACCTTCCTCATCATCATCAGCTGTTCCGTGTATAGACTTGTTCACCTGCTTTATCAGCGCACTAGCAGAGAGAAAGTCAGGCGGACATATACAATCAGTGGAGTGAATCAAATGTTTGTGGCTTTTATGGTTTCTATGAGAGTGGTGACTCAAAAGAGTGTGTGTGGGTTTTAAACATAGTAGGGTAGTGCGCTCGATTCCTAGGCTCGCCCGCTACGTGGGCTCGCCTGTCCTGCAGCTCGCCAAACTGGCCCTGCAGCTCGCATTCGCAGCTCGCCCTTTTGACATCACTGATGATGTCACAGTGGGATTTATGACATCACTGGGATTTATGACATCATTGATGTCATAGTGGGATTTATGACATCACGGATGATGTCACAGTGGGAATTATAACATCACAGTGGGACAATCACAGTGGGACAGAGAAACAAACAGATGATGATGATTGTGTACCTGATGGACTCTGTATCGATGTGTACAGGAGCAATTCTCTCCAGCAGGAATTTGACCATTTCCAGGAACGGGTTGCTGGGCTGCTTGGGGCTGCCAAGCTTTTTGGTGATGTCTCTCTGAGGAGGGAAAAACAGACCAGTAAAACAATTATCACTTAGTTTAATCCAGGAAAAACAGACCAGTAAAACAATTATCACTTAGTTTAATCCAGGAAAAACAGACCAGTAAAACAATTATCACTTAGTTTAATCCAGGAAAAACAGACCAGTAAAACAATTATCACTTAGTTTAATCCAGGAAAAACAGACCAGTAAAACAATTATCACTTAGTTTAATCCAGGAAAAACAGACCAGTAAAACAATTATCACTTACCGTAGTTTAATCCAGGAAAAACAGACCAGTAAAACAATTATCACTTAGTTTAATCCAGGAAAAACAGACCAGTAAAACAATTATCACTTAGTTTAATCCAGGAAAAACAGACCAGTAAAACAATGATCACTTAGTTTAATCCAGGAAAAATTGACAATCACTCCTTCTCATGCCTGTAATTCACAGGCTCAGCAAGGCGTATGCAAACAGATTACTGAAAAATTGTGTATACTTTTCACAACTTTAATAATTTAAACCATCATAACTCACTAGGGGTGTCACGGTACATGTATTCGTCCCGTGAATTTACGGTACGACCCTCACGGTACCTCGTTTCACGATACGTGAAACGACACGACGAATACGTCAAATCCAGAAGCACCTAAACGCTGTTTGAACGGCATTGAATTGAATTGAATTAAACGCCACAGAAGAAGACACACCAAAACAACACAAGGGCCATAGAAATCCGCGTTCACAGAATGGGACGTTTTGTGGCGATAAGCTGTTTTGCAAATTCTGTCAACATCAAGCCAACGAGGTAAGCTTGCCAATGTAACGCTACGTAGCCGCGACAAAGTCCTTTATAGTTGCGCATTGCGGCTAAACGTTACATAACACTGACAAAGCTGTTAACTTGTAAACAAGCAACTTACATCGCGTGGGATGAGTGATGCGGTCAAGCAGACTCAACCAGACATCTGCGGATGCAGACAAGCAAGGAAGAGGGGATGACTCCTTGTCATGTTCCAATAATCCATTAGATGACCGAACGTAATCATATTATGCTAAACAAAACTCACATCCAATAACGTTAAGGCGCTGACAGGGTTCTTTCCCGTACTTACTGGGAAAGTGAAACCCACCCCGTTGTCTGTCAGACAGTGGGGGTATCTTTCAACAGGGTTTAGAAGTTCTTCTTCTTCTGCCGTTTTATTCTTCTTCTACTTAACATGTAGGTATTTTGACGTTGACTAAAGAAATACTGCCGCCTAGTGGCCGCTTTTAGATAGGATTCCAAATTAGTGCTTACATCAAACGCAAATGCTACATAAAACAAATACAACAGGGGGAGGGGTTGGTGGGAGTATTAGGCTACTCCACACATGCGCTCTGTTTACAAACTTGTGTACAATAAAGATTTAAAGTGGGGGGAAATGCCTTTGCCCTGTCAAACAGCTGGAATACAGACATCTGAGAGGGAGGCGCACCCCACACTTTGAAAATCACTGCTCTAGAGTAAAACCTTTTTGTGTGGATTGCCTAGATCTTATTAAATAGTGGACATTTATTCATTCCCACATATTAGACACTATTTCTGATGGTATAAATAGCGTAAAAAGCAGAATTCAGACATATTCAAAGGGAAAAAAACTGAATTTGGGATTTGTTGCTTTATTTCCCCGTTTTCGTACCGTGCCGTATTCGTACCGAACCGTGACCCCAAAACCGAGGTACGTACCGAACCGTGACTTTTGTGTACCGTGACACCCCTATAACTCACAATATGAATTCAATGCTAAACACTACCAATGCAAACAGACCATTTACACCTACTACAAAGATGATTGAAATTGAGCATCATATCCTATTAGTACATCTATCTATCTATCTATCTAGCTATTATTAGTGGCCGGGCCAGCGAAGCGGCCAGGCCACTTCTTGTATTTGCCTTTATTATTATTCTTCTTCTTCCTCCCGGGAAGTTCGACTTCCCATGGATGAAAACTAACCAAACTTTGCACAAAGGTCCAGTCCCATGCCAAACGTCTTTGACACAAATTTGGGGCCAATAGTCCTAACGGTGGCACTACAGCGACCGTCTAAAGTTTAAAACTTAAAAAATTCATAAAAAATCAGGCATACGTGCTACGGCTTTGCAACTTTCACCGAAATGTGCGGCTAAATGAGGGGAAACTTTTGTACAATGCAACCTATGGCCAATTATGAAGTCTAAAGACCGCAAAACTGCAAAAACGAATTAAACCCTACTCCTCCCACATTTTTTCTTCAAACGACACCAAACTTCAGTATCTGCATCGGTAGACTGTTCTACACAAAAGTATCAAAACAGATTTTCGATCGGTCAAAAATTGAGCCCACAGTGCATCAAAACGTTGAATTCTGGCCCCGTGTATAGCCTAATTACCTTAATTACCTATGGCAATTAGGTTGTATTTGTGATGTCATCAGTCAGTCAAGCAATTGTGATGCCATCACTGATGTCACTCGAGCAATTGTGATGTCATAATAGCTCAAAGCCTTGAGACTTGCCCAGCCACGACCCATTGCTGCGCAGCAGCCACTTTTTTGGCGCGTAATAACTCCCACAATTTCTGCGCCACATAGACATGTCCGAACTCAAAACATGCGGCTTATTGAGGACAGGTGTGCTATGACTTTTCTAAGGGTTTGGTCAAGCGGTTTGGCACTTCTTTTGAATGGACCCAGACCCGGCCGGGTCCGGGTCCGGGTCGGAACCTCGGGTATTCGGGGGGTCGGGCATACCCGAAGACCTCTAGCTCAAAGCCTTGAGACTTGCCCGGCCACGACCCATTGCTGCGCAGCAGCTATAATTATTATTATTATTGTTTCTTATTATAATTAGATAAGTGTTGTGTGTGCGTGTGTGTGAGCACACACACACACACACACACACACACACACACACACACACTAAAGCTGATTGCCAAGGAATGTTGATTCAGGCTGAGGCTATAGTTCAGTGATCATGTGATTCAGTGATCATGTGATCATCATCATTGATGATGTCATCAGTCTGAGGCTATAGACGGTTTTAACTTGACAACAAAAACATTCTAAATTGAACCCCCACTAACTTCCTGTTGCAGTGTTTGCTATGGACATAAAAGAAAAAAAAACATTCAAGTGCAGGACTGACCATTCTGTGAAAACCGTCTATATACTGTAAGTGATGGGAGTATATTAAGTAGGTAGAGGAACCAGACGTCTGAGGCTATATACTGTAAGTGATGTAGAGCTGGGCTCGGGCTGAATTTTCCTTACCGAACCCGACCGAGCCCGTCACATTATTAGCCGAGCCCGGCCCGGCCCGACAGGTGCCAATTGATAATCTGTCCGAGCCCGGCCCGAAACCCCTCTCTGATTTTTTTTCCCCCTCGGAGCGCAGCGAGCGCATAATTCAATGAGTCTGTCCAGCCTATAAACAGCCCTATATAATCCCAAACCAAAATCAGTCCTCGTAATTCAAAGCAGTCAATGATTAATACGTAATGTACAAAGCAAAGCACCAAACAGCCTAATTCGTGCGTGCTGTGCACTGCCCACACACAATCCCACATCGCTGAAAGAAGTACTGCACGGTGTCTCGGCGGTGAGCCGACACGCAGCTGACTCCGGGCAGAGCAGCAGAGTGCATGTCTGGGCGTGTTTCATTCGATGCCTTCAAGTGCTTTCATTAACGTAGTAAATTAGCTCAGGAGCTGATGATAGATATATTTGAAGGCAAAAACAAGTGACTCATTACGTGACCGAGCCCGGCCCGAGCCCGAACGCGACTTCAATGTTTCTGTCCGAACCCGGGCCGGGTAGCCCTGCTCTAAAGTGATGGGAGTATATTAAGTAGGTAGAGGAACCAGACGTCTGAGGCTATATACTGTAAGTGATGGGAGTATATTAAGTAGTTAGAGGAACCAGACGGAGCCGATGGCTTCCGCCCCTGAGCTGTGCGGGTGACCTGATGGAGCTGGATTTTTTTATTAGGTGATTGCCCTAATTGTCATCAGTGATGTCATCTGTGATGATGTCATCAGTGATGTCAGAGCAGGCGAGGCCGCGACGCAGAGTGGTCATCAGTGATGTCATAAGAGCAGGTAAGCCCACACAGCGGGCGAGCTGCAGGGTAGTAGGGTTGGGGCGATGGACGATGGAATCGAAACTGGTTGGCGTAGCTAGCCTAGCGTGAAATACCTCCAAATAGGTGATCCTTTGGCTTGCTCCATGCTGTTAGCTGCTCCTGCCTAGCCTACATCAGCTTGTTTGGAAACAGTCTACCAGGCGGATGAGGCCGTACAGCGGCCGCGCTGCGTATACAAGCTGCAGGGCCAGCTCACGCAGCGGGCGAGCCTAGCACCTTGGTCGCACGAGGCCCGTCTGCGCAGCGTTCCGGCTGCGCCGCGGCTTTACTCCGTCCTCTGCACGTCGGCATGCCCCACAGCATGCGTTTCAGAAGCGGAGCGCTTCCGAGCGCTGCCTGGCAGCTTCATGCAAGATCGCGCGGGATTTACGAGATCGCGCGATACTGTGTATACAATGGGGTGGATGTAAAAAGCACAACACACAAGCAACACAGTCTGTCGTTGACTTGCTTTTGATTTGGTCATTTTCCCTTGATTGTTGTGCTTCTACCATGGGTAAGTAGGCTCCAATTATTTCTTTATTTGTCATACAGTGCCTGTTAGCAGGAGAACTCTTGCATTTCTTTGTCTACTTGAAAGACTACAGGGGGAGGGGGGGAGAAGGAGTCGGTGTAGTGGCAAAAACAACCTTAGGGTTTCTCCTGTAACCCGTGTTCCAGTGTTCCAATTGTCTTTTATTTTTTACCACTAGAGAAAGCAACTACATATGTCGGACTCACAGCCTATCCAAAAAATCCATTCACAAAAAATATTCGGAGATGGTTTACCGTTCTCAGGTGTTGATGGTTTATTTCACAATAATCTTAAACAAACAGAAAAATGCGGGTGGTGGGTCTAGTGTCTTTGATTGGGAATTGCGGAGTTGCTGATCCCTTTGTTGCAGCAAACATTCCACAGGTGCGGCTGAGCGGCTGAGGTTCATGACAGTATCTGCTGTCTGCTTTCTTCCCGAGCGCGCGCCACAGCTCGCAACTTAAAGGTGCCCTCCCCTCACACCTGCAGAGGGGGCCTAATTGACTCACACGCAACAACAAAAGGACAGATTAATTCACAAACACAAAATATGTCAATTAAATGATCTTAATGGCTTTTATAATAGGGAGAGATTAAGTAATATATTGGGCATGAAAATAATAATAGTAGGCGCCAGGGCCTCTTTCCTGGGAACAATTTGGAGCCAAAATATATAATCTAATAAAGTGTCATAAATGAAATAATCTTTAATGTGGCTCCTACACACCAGCCCCTAATTGTTCTCTAATAGAACCAATTACTTAAATTAATTACACAAAAGGAGCCATAGGTGTATTTCATTTCATAGTTACTTAATAAATTCAAATTTGGAAAAATTTTGGAAAAAATAAAGTATACGTTACATCCCTTTACTTTAGAGGGAAGACTTATTCTTCAGCTTCCAGGATGCGGCACAGTTTTGTTACGGGCCTTTCAAGGACTGAAGTCTTAGTCTGGAGCTTCACTGAGCGGACAAGACCTCTTCCATCAGGTTTCGTCTCCACCACTCTGCCCAGTGGCCATGATCCACGTGGGGCCGAGGGGTCAACCACTAGGACGACGTCTCCGATGTTCAGGTTGTCCCTCACGCTTGTCCATTTCTGCCTTTCCTGGAGCAGCAGGAGGTATTCTCTCGTCCATCTGTGCCAGAAAAGGTCGGCCATGTACTGGATTTGTTTCCAGCGGCGTCTGGCGTAAAGATCTGCTTTTTGAAATGTTCCAGGGGGTAGAATTGGTTGTGTTTTTAGCAGGAGGAGGTGATTTGGAGTGAGTGGCTCCAGGTCATGTGGATCAGAAGACAGGGTGGAGAGGGGGCGGTTATTGAGGATTGCTTCGACCTCGCAGAAGATCGTTTGCAGACCTTCATCATCGATGATTTGCTGATGGAGAGTTGAATTAAGCACTTGGCGGACAGATCTTATGAGTCTTTCCCAGACCCCGCCGTGGTGTGAAGCTGCTGGTGGATTAAAGCTCCACTGAATTCCATCAGGAAGCAGAGCGCCTTGAATTTTCCTCTCATTTAATGAACTCAGGGCCTTCTTGAGCTCTGCCTGAGCACCCACCAGGTTTGTACCATTATCAGATCTGATGTGCTTCACCTGGCCTCTCCTGCAAACAAATCTTCTCAACGCGTGAATGCAAGAGTCAGTATCCAACGAATAGGCTACCTCCAAGTGTATGGCTCTACTTGACATACAGGTGAACAGGACTCCGTACCTCTTGATCTGGCTTCTTCCTCGTCTCACCTCAATCGGGCCAAAGTAATCTAATCCGACGTTGGTAAAGGGAGGGAGGTCAGGTAGAACTCTTTCCTGTGGCAAGTCTGCCATTTTCTGTTCACCTGTTTTTCCTCTCACACGTCGACACACAACGCACTTTGAAATCACTTTCCTTGCTGCTGAGTTTCCTTTTATAATCCAGTATTTCTTTCGGGCCTCTGAAAGAGTATGGTTTCTTCCACTGTGTCCAGAGTATTCATGGATGTGTCTTAGTATGAGAACTGAAATGTGAGCATCTTTGGGCAAGATACAAGGGTGCTTGGTCTCATCAGGCATTGCGGATCTGTGTAGGCGGCCACCTACTCTTATGATGCCTTCATCCAGGATGGGATCGAGCTTGCAGATTTTACTGCTCTTTTGCACTCTGAATGGGGCTGTTTCCAGTGCTGCCATTTCACCTGGGAATGATTGTTTCTGGCCATAGGTGACAACAGACCTTTCCGCCTGTGCGAGATCTTCCACTGTGAGGAACTGTCCACCACATGTGGCTCTGAAAATATGAAGTTCAGTGCTCACACTTTGGCTGCGTGAGCGGGTGGTGATGTGATCTGAAGAAAGTTCCTTTCGCTTTTTAGTGATCAGCATCAGAGCCTTCTTTAATTTCAGATACCATGCCACTGCTTTAAGTAGTCTCATCCAATCTGAGAAGAATGAAATAAGCTGGTCTGTGGGTGTGTCAATGTTCTTCACCACTGTTGTGAATACAGCAGTGGTTTTCTTGACCTCTGGGTCATCCTTTAACCCTGAGTTGGAGCGCCATGCTCCCTCCACAGGCCAACTTTCTTCTGGGTTCCATAGAAACTCAGGGGCATGTATCCATCTCCACTTCTGCATGAATTTGACTGCACTCAGTCCCCTTGAGGCATCATCTGCAGGGTTGTCCTTGCTGCTTACATATCTCCACTGAGATATATCTGTGTTGTCACGAATCAATGAAACTCGATTGGCTACATAGGTCTTGAATCTGGTGTGGTCATTACCAATGTACTTGAGCACCGTTTGGCTGTCAGTCCAGCAGACTGAGGGTTTTAAGTCAAAGTGCAATTCTTTTCTCAGCATTTTGTCCACCTTCACCAAGAGTGCTGCGGCCGCCAGCTCCAGTCGTGGCACTGTGATGTTCTTTAAAGGAAGGACTCTGGACTTTCCTAGGACAAAGGTAACATGCACCACATCCTGAGCGTTTGTTAGCCTGATGTAGCTCACTGAGCCGTAGCCACTTTCGCTGGCATCAGCGAAGTGATGCAGCTGTGCGCATTTTGGTTCTCCATAGTTGTTAGGTTTCATACAACGGGCAACTTTGAAACTTTGAATCCTTTCCAGACTGTCCATCCATTCCATCCATCGAGCCGTTATAGCCTGGGGCAAGGGTTCGTCCCATCCAAAGCCTCTCTGGCAGAGCTCCTGTAGCAACTGCCTAGCTGGAAGAATGAGAGGAGCAAGAAAGCCAAGTGGATCAAAGACGGAGCTTACCACAGAAAGCATGCCTCTCCTGGTATGTGGCTTCTGGCTGAGATGGATATCAAACTGGAAATGGTCAGAGTCCACACACCACTGCAGTCCTAGGGCTCTTTCAAGGGGGAGGCTGTCTTTGTCCAGGTCCAATGTCCTGACTTCCTTTGCCCTTTGATCTTGGGGAATGGAGGCTAGAACGGCTCGGCTGTTGCTAACCCACTGAGTGAGCTGAAACCCACCTTTGTTGCATAGCGCAGTGAGGTCTTTTGCCAGTTGGATGGCTTCCAAGTCTTTGGCCACTGACTTTACACAGTCGTCCACATAAAAATTGTGTCGGACTGTTTCAGCTACTTGAAGAGGGAACAAGCTTTCATTGTCATCGGCTGTTTTTTGCAGTGCAAAGCTGGCACAGCTTGGAGAGGAGACAGCACCAAAAATGTGCACCAGCATGCGATATTCCTTGGGGGCTTGACTGGTGTCGCCTTGTGGCCACCACAAGAAGCGCATAAAGTCTACATCAGCTTTGTTTACTCTAACCTGATGAAACATTGACTTAATGTCCGCCATAATTCCAATAGGCTCTTTGCGAAATCTCAAAATGACTCCTACAAGCGAATTAACCAGATCTGGACCTTGCAGTAACTCCGTGTTGAGGGATACACCCTGGTAAGAGGCCGCACAGTCGAAAACTACTCGCAGTTTTTTCTTTTTTGGGTGGTACACCCCATGGTGGGGTAGGTACCAAGTGTTTCCAGGTGACTGTGTCAATTCCTCTTGTGGGACCTCCTCTGCGTAGTTGTTCTCAAAGATGTCGTCGAGGAACGCAACATATTCCTGTTTATACTGCGGGTCCTTGTTCATCTTTCTTTTTAGACTCTGCAGACGCTGTTCTGCCATTTTGCGGTTATTAGGCAAGCTGACCTTTGCTTTCCTGAAAGGTAACTTCAGACTGTAGTGCCCGTCCTGTAGCACAGCCTCACTGGCTATTTCCAAAAACTTTTTGTCTTCAATTGACATCTCAGTCTTTTCTTCTGAAGCCAGCTCATTAAAATCCTGATTGTACTGTGAGATCAGCAGCTCTTCCAGACTTACAACTGATATCCTGTTCACAGTCACACTCCTCACACTGCCGTCACCATCACTTCTCAGTGGTCCATTTACCACCCACCCCAATAGGGTTTTTATCGCGTAAGGGCCGTCATCTTGGCTATTTATAACTTCCCATGGTTCCAATAGTTTTGGAGCATCTGTTCCAATTAACAGCTCCACCTTTGCACTGATGCTGGGAAGTTTAACCTTACTGAGGTACGGCCATGGCGATAAGTCCTCTTGCTTGGGAATGTTGTTTGCGATACATGGCATTTCTTTCTGCGTGAAGGCTTTAGGAAGTGGCAAGAAGATGTCGCTGTCCAGTGCTGAAACTTCAAGTCCAGATATAACATGAGCTGGGACAAGCTCTCGCTGGTTCATTGTGCTTAGTAAAATGTGTGTTTTCTTGCCTTTCAGGTTGAGCTGGGACATGAGTGTTTCGGAGCAGAAGGTAGCAGTGGACCCAGGATCCAAAAGAGCGTACACCTGCTTTATCTGGCTGCCTTTTGCTGACTTTATTTGAACTGGAACAATGGACAGTACATTCTCTTGGTCACCAGCCCCTATATGACCGCATAGCTCCACTGATGCACTGCCTGTTACGCCAGAGAGCCTTGCTTCTTTGGCTGCTAAATTACCATATGTGGTCATAATGTGCAGGGCGCTTGGGTGAGCTAATTTGCATACTCTGCAATTGAGACGCTTTTTGCAGTCTCTACTGATGTGGCCTGGGGAGAGACAGCCAAAGCATATGCCCTTGGTCTTTAAAAAACTGAGCTTGTCTCTGTGTGTTTTCTTTAAAAACTGTTTACACAAATCCAATGTGTGTTTCCAGCTGCAGAAAGGGCATGGGAGTTCAGTATCTTTTTCCTTGTGTGCAACAGCGACACTTGTGGCAAAACTGCTGCTAGACAACTTTGGCGTCTGTGTCCTGACAGGGGCTCGCACCATTCCTCTGCTAGGTGCTTTGTCCTGAAGATCCCCGAACAGGGGGTCGGCGGCTATGCGAGCTTGTTTTTCAATGAAACGGATCAGGTCCATAATTCTAGCTCTGTGGTTGCTCGCCTCTTGTAGCTCAAAAGCCTTGTTGCGCCATTTTTCTCTGAGCTTGTATGGCACTTTAAGTACAATGCTTCTCATGTTCGATACTGTATCCAGCTCCTCTAAATACTCCATTTCCTCCATAGCATTGTAGCAGCCTCGAAGGAACATGGCATACTCCTGTAGTGACTTTGAGTCTTCAGATTTAATTTGGGGCCAGGATAGAGCTTTTTCTAAATAAGCACAAAAAATTCTATATTCATTACCAAAGTTTTCCTTTAGTAATTCCTTTGCTTTCTTGTAGCCTCTATCTGGAGACATGTACTCACAGCTTTTGACTAGCCTTTGAGCTTGGCCTCTTGTAAACTGTATGAGGAACTGCAGTCTCTCTCTGTTGTCATCGGTTTTATTTTCAATCACATTTTCAAATGAGTGGATAAAAGATTTGAACTCCAGAATGTGTCCATCAAAGAGTGGAAGGCTTCCTTGTGGCAGTGTAGACAGAAGTTGTTGTTTCACAAGGATCTTTGTCAAGTCGTTTTGATTTTCCAGAATCTTGATCATGTGATTATCCTGTGCAGAGCTGGGTGTAGAAGGAAGATAGCCTGTTGACAGAGCTGATGATGAGAGGTCTGGGGCAGCTAATGCAAATGAGTGAGGGGCGGTACCAGAGGGCATTTTGCGTGTTGTTGAGGTCTGTGGTGGCTGTAGTTGGGGTTGAGGCTGATCTTGCTCGGGCTGTCTTAATTGATTAGCATTTAAAACAGAGGGGGAAAAATGCAGCAAAGCACCTGTTGCTTTGCTCTTAACAACTGGAGCATGTTTATCCTCCTCTTCTTCCACTGGTTCTAATGCTGCTGCTGCTCCTGCTCCTAGGACGTCCTCTTCCTCTGTACCCAACACATTGTGATCTGGGGCGTCATCAGTCTCTGTGTCAAAGCCTGTAATTTCATTCTTTTTTAAATAGTCAATTTCTGCCGTCGCGGCTGCTATTTCTGTATGTAAATTTAATGCTTCCTTCCTTTTTCTTAATATTTGTTCCTCTTCTTCAATATCATGCTTTTGTTTTAGTGTTGCAGCTCTGGCCAATAAAGCTGCTCTTTTCGCTTCTGCATTAATGCGTGCTTGTGCGGATGAGGTTGATCGTTGGCTGCCTAGATGTGACCTGCGGCTGCCTGGAAGTGACTTGATTGACAGGGCTATATCATGCAGGGTCACTGCAGCATTTAAATTCTCCACCTCTTCTGGTTCTACTTCTTCTTGAGGGATAGAAGAGGTGACTTCAGCTTCCTTGGGCTTTTCCATATCTGAAATCCATTGTTTTACATTGGCAAGGCAAGCGGTGATTGGTGCATATTTAGGTTGATACCATATTTCATAATCTTCCTTTCTTTCCTTTTCCTCCAAAGTTTCCATATATGAGGCATGCACATCATTAAACTCCTTCAACATTTCATTTAATTTCATTAGATTTCCTTTGACTTCATCCAGATAATCTTTATCAGACATTAATTTATTGATTATGTTTATTCTCCGTGTTAGGTGGGACAGTTTGCCTGCTCTTGATGAGCGGAGACTCGCAGCTGCGCCATTCATGTCTTTTGGGGCTTGCTGCTTTTCCTCGTCTGATGCCATTGTGACAAACTTTCCAAAGTTTTTTATTTTTTATTTTATTTCCTTTTTCCTTTTTTCCACAGTTAGTCCATAGGTGAAACAGTGAAACAATTATTTAGTTATTCTCCTTCATCCCGACATTTAATTTCCTCCGTGCGTCTTGATGAGGGAATTGTTTGCCCGCAATAAAGGGGAACAAACAGAGATCAGAGTTCGTTAGTACAAAAATCCGGGGGATACTGCTTTTCTTTGTAGTTCAAACAATATCATCAAACGAAAAATCATTGCAAAAATGTTTGATTTTGAGGGCACAAACCTCCTCTGAAGCGTTTCTTTTGTTCCACTTTCTGCGCGTCACGCAGTTTCCTTTTCCCTTGCGCTGCGCGTAATCCTCCACTTCGATCCTCTTAACGTTCAATCCAGCATTGTCATGAACTTGATGTAGTGGCAAAAACAACCTTAGGGTTTCTCCTGTAACCCGTGTTCCAGTGTTCCAATTGTCTTTTATTTTTTACCACTAGAGAAAGCAACTACATATGTCGGACTCACAGCCTATCCAAAAAATCCATTCACAAAAAATATTCGGAGATGGTTTACCGTTCTCAGGTGTTGATGGTTTATTTCACAATAATCTTAAACAAACAGAAAAATGCGGGTGGTGGGTCTAGTGTCTTTGATTGGGAATTGCGGAGTTGCTGATCCCTTTGTTGCAGCAAACATTCCACAGGTGCGGCTGAGCGGCTGAGGTTCATGACAGTATCTGCTGTCTGCTTTCTTCCCGAGCGCGCGCCACAGCTCGCAACTTAAAGGTGCCCTCCCCTCACACCTGCAGAGGGGGCCTAATTGACTCACACGCAACAACAAAAGGACAGATTAATTCACAAACACAAAATATGTCAATTAAATGATCTTAATGGCTTTTATAATAGGGAGAGATTAAGTAATATATTGGGCATGAAAATAATAATAGTAGGCGCCAGGGCCTCTTTCCTGGGAACAATTTGGAGCCAAAATATATAATCTAATAAAGTGTCATAAATGAAATAATCTTTAATGTGGCTCCTACAGTCGGTATTGGGTCTGCACACGGTGTTTTATTATGAAAATCGACTGGATTCTCGAGCAGTTGCTGTGTCTGACTTCCGGGCTGAAAGATCTGCTCTGTGCAGCTTGACGCAGCTTCCAGGCGTCATCCGTGAAAAATAGAACTGCTGCGTATCTTTAGCGGAGCGGGGCGCCGAGCCGCTTCTGGGACGCTTCTGATACGCCCCGTTGCGTGCCTGGTGGGATCACACGCGTTGATTAAAATACCCACGAGCAGCTTCGTAAGGA
The DNA here is from genome assembly GCF_964638095.1 of Poromitra crassiceps. Lineage (NCBI taxonomy): Eukaryota > Metazoa > Chordata > Actinopteri > Beryciformes > Melamphaidae > Poromitra > Poromitra crassiceps. The sequence continues at coordinate 68,858,721 of NC_139623.1, forward strand.
GTCGAGCGCGCGTAGCCCAGTAGATCCATTTGAGAGTGAAAATGTGTTCTAATCTAATGAAGACAAGACCGATCAAAACACACGATTTCACGATTTCAGACGGACAAGCCCGTCTTTATTGTCACACGGTTACACATCAACACGGAGGGCCACAAACACACACATGCTGACGGTGGCCGGTGAAATTTGTCCTCTGCATTTAACCCATCCTGGCTTTGTCCTTTCCTCCGAGGGGCAGGCCAGGAGCAGTGGTCGCTTTCTCGTACAGCGCCCGGGGACCGACTTCGGATGTTGTCGTCACTGGTCGGATGACGATGACGATCTGATCTTCTGCATGTTTTTAATGGGGGGGGGGGGGGGGGGGGGTTATATACGGAGGAACCCCCTGGGGGAGCACGGGGAGAACATGCAAACTCCACACAGACAGAAAGGCCCTTACGACGAGATACCCCACCTGGGCAGTAGGCACTGAAGATATGGGGGGAACACAACCACAGCGCCCGCAGTGTCCCAGGCGAGAATCGAACTCAGGACCTTCTGACTGCGAGGCGACAGCTCTACCACTGAGCCACCGTGCCCCACGGTGGAGGGACAACACCGTTCCACAAAAAGGGGGCGACGACACACTGCGATGGCAGCCAGAAGATTCAATAATACTATAATATTAAGTTACTATACTATAATAATAATACTCACCACACAGACTTCAGCCTGCTTGCAGGAGCAGGAGGGGCTGACCAGAGTCTCCAGCTGGTCTCTGATCCGCTCGTCATCATCCAGGACCTGGGCCAGCTTCTTCACAAAGTCCTGGGCCTTGCCTGGGTCTGGCAGATTCCCTGTGGATGCACAGAGTCATAGCTAATGGCTAATTGGTAGGGGTGTCACAATATATCGTCCCACGAAATTTCGCGATAGTAAAACGTCACGATATGTATCGTTGAGATGAAATCTCATTATCGTGAAAAAAAAAAAAAAAAAAAAAAAACATTTTTTTTTTTTTTTTTTTTCAAAAGTAGACAAAGAAACGTCTTTGTTTGTTGAAGTTCAATGTGTGGAAAGTAGTTCAGTTGAACAAGTCTCTGAAGAGACACATGAGAAGTTATACAGGAGAGAAACCATTCAATTGAGTTTCTGGCAAAACTGTTTACTTGACAGGAAAAACTGAAGATGCATAAAAAATAGACTAAGAAAAGTCTTGTTGTTTGAGTTTGAAGAAAAACTGAAGATGCATAATGAGAATTTATACTGCTGAGAAACCTTTTAGTTCAAAGTAAATCTAAGTGACGGTGTAACTCATTCTATTTCAAGATAAGCCTTATCTCCAATCTCATGTTTTTTCTAGTTGTTATTGTAATAACAATTTCCCACAACAGCATGTTTTGTATTTGTGCATTTCAAATAAAATACTACTAGCAGTCATATATTGTCATTATTCAAGTTTAAAAAAATATTGTTAAAATCGTATCGTATCGTATCGTTATCGTGAACCCAGTATCGTGATACGTATCGTATCGTGAACTGAGTGTATCGTGACACCCCTACTAATTGGTAATTGTTGTTTACCTCTTTAACAGATCACCGGCTGGGGTAATTTATTATATTCTTATATTAGATAGCGTACCAAGACAAGGCAGATCAAACCAAGAGGCGCGACAATCATGGCAGTACAGCTTGAGTCTGTATTTGAACTTGTGCAGTGTCAGTCAATCCAGCAACCGGGGAAAGATATGGACCATTTCAAAGCAAAGGCCACTACAGTTAGCTCAACCACTGCAGTGCTCCTCTCTTGAAAAGAGTATTTATTATTGAGTGTGTGTGTGTGTGTGTGTGTGTGTGTGTGTGTGTGTGTGTGTGTGTCCTTACTTGTGATCACCATGACCTTGGCAAACACAGCCTTGGTGGAAGCTTCAGACTGGAACACATAGAGAAAACAAAGAAAAGATAATTTAGGGAACACCACACAAGGGAATTAATCCATTAGCCCATTGTTTCTCAAATGGGGGTACGTGTAGCCCTATGGGTATGTGTAGGTACTATTAGGGTTGTGCGATGTCACCAAAATATCCATCGTGATTGTTTCACAGTCAAACATCGTGATTAACGATGGCATCGTCATCGTACAGTACGTGCTCGTCCCCGAGCGAGTAGCACCTTTCTCACTCACCTTGTGTGCGGTTACGTTTAGAACTCTAAACCCTGATTGGTTGCTTTGGGTCAGACCGGCAAAGTTACAGAACTGCTGTTATGTAGGGCGGCTAGGGCCTGGTGACGCTGTTATGTAAAAGGGGAAGGCGCTCACAGACACACGTTTGTTGATGTAACTCATCAATGAAATATTGTTAGTGACATGCAATAGTCAAAATGTGCTATTTCAACCAAAATTATAATGCAATAATAATGCCTACTGCAGCTTTAAGGAGAAACGCATTATTTAATACATTTTCTATCATGCCCCTAAAATTCTTTGTGTGCTCCTAGTTTTTTCAACTTAGGGGCACACGTGCTCCTTCTGAAAATTTTAAGTGACCAGCCCTGCCTTGGGCTGTTTGACGAAGTCCAGCAGGTCGTTATTAGGGATGCACGATATATCGGCAATCATATCGGTATCGGCCGATGTTAGTCATTTTTTAACATATCAGTATCGGTCCGATGTTACAATGTTAATATCGGTTATCGGTATCAGCCAAATTCTTCACATTGAGATGAAATAATGCAGTAAATCTATGATTTATGGGCTTTTACAAATGTTTTTGAAATAAAAAATGCATTACTTTTTCAAATTCAGTGTTTACATGTGTTTTTCAGTATGTACAAAATATTATTATCATAGACATGTGTTTTTATACAGATCATATCGACATCGGTAAATATCGGTTATCGGCCATAACAGCAATGTTAATATCGGTTATCGGCATCGGCCAAAATTTTCATATTGGTGCATCCCTAGACGTTATTGTAGAGTGCTCTACTAAAGAGTTACCTTGGGCTGTTTGACCAGGTCCAGCAGGTCTTTGACGTTGTGTCGCAGCATATTCTGGCACTTCCACATCTCATTCAAGGCTCTGAGACGGAATAAAGGACGAGGATAAAAAGACATGAGGAGAAAGAGTGGTGGTGGTGGGAGGAGGGGTCACAGGGAAAATACGGTCATTTCATCTATCTATTCGTTCATTGCAAATGGGTTGAAGTCAGTGGCATCTGAAGGCTAGATTTCATAAGCTCACTCTGGAGACCATTATATTCTTCTCAAACGCTCACATTTTATAAACTGCAGAAGACTGTCTTATCACTGTTTTGATCTTGTGTGTGTGAGCGAGAGACTGTGTATGTGAGAGAGAGAGAGAGACACTTACTTGACAGCGTTGGTGTCCAGGGTGGCATACAGGTAGTAAAGACACTTCATCCTTTCTGTAGTTTCCAGGTTGTGAGGGACCATGTACTGGGCAAAGATCCGTTCCACCAGCAACCTGAAACACCGGACATGACAGAATGTTACATTCAATAGGAGAATATGATGGAGAAGGAATACTGAAAAGAGCTCTGGGAGCCTGCAATCTGCCATTAGATTGGTTTGGCATAAGATCATCCAGCACTGCCCTGATTCACATAGTTACAACATATTTGATTGATTGATTGATTTTATTTATGGATATAGCAGAACAAAATCCAAGGGATAGACATGTAAAAGTGTGAACGCATATTTCCAACATGGTTCCTGGTCTTATAAAAACAGGACATACAATAACGCATAATATCAAATAAACAAAATAGAACAATCGACAATAAAAAGAAGAAAAGATATAAACCACACAAGTTCAAAAACCATTATACCAAAAGGCTCACACATTACTCAAGTTTACTCAGCAAGAATTTTTAGGCCGGTGCTTGCACTGGCCTATATGACCATGTGTGTCCCAATCGCTGCATACACGACTCCTGGCACACTTTCATCAAGATGGGCTTTTACTTTGAAATTGGTTTTATTTGACGAATGTCCGGTTTCGGACTTCCTGTCTGGCCTGATCTGATCTTGTTCAGCTTGACAGAGTCGCTCACGGCCGCAGAGGGTCCGCGCCCATGTTAACGTTACACGCGACGCAACAAATAAATAAACACACATTTCCCAGTGTCTCTGGACATCAACAGTAGCGGGAGACGTCTCCCCTTCCAACAAATATACATGAATGTTATGCGTAAGCAACATGAACATCTTACCGCGAGGCAGAGAGCTAAGCTAAGTAGCTAACAGCTGAGCTAAGTAGGCTATAACTAGCGTGTTAGCCGATCGGAAAAGCATGTAAAACAGCGGTGAGATTAGTGAGAGAGTCAGTGAAAGGAGGAGAGACCCGCGAGTGCTTGTGCAGAACTAGTGCATGTTGTGTACAGCGGGTAATGAGCCGCTGTTATGAAGATTAAAGCGATATTCACGGAGTTGAGAGCAGACAAACTCGCATTTGCATCCTCTCTCCAGCCTCCTGCACATGACGCGTTCAGGAGCCGTCGGGAAAGCGTGACATCTGTAATGTGTCACAACAAAATAAATAACCTGGGTTACCCTTAAAAAAGACACTAGGTGGACACAGGCCCTTACAATGTTATCGTGTGTTACTGGACAGACACACTAATAACTTTTCAATCTGAGCCATTTTACATAGCCTATAGTGTGCTGTAGCCTGGGTAAACCCATCCCCCACGTGACCTGCTCTCAGACCTGTTCTCAGTCACTAGTGACTGGGAACTGAGAGAGCAGGTCACGTGGGGGCTGGGTTTACCTAGGCTAAGTGTGCTGTGCCAGTGCTGCAGTTTATATTTTTCTTTTTGTGCCCATGGCACACCAAATGGCACGACAAAATCTCAAGGCACACCTACAGTATATAGCCTAAGTCTATCGGTGCAAAATAGCCTCTATTACTCTTATCACTCTAAATGCTTTTTTATTTACTAATGTCAAATACAATTTGACAAAATATATTACTCTAGGAATTAATTTGAAACTTTGCAAAATTACTAAATCAAAGCAGCAACACACCCACTTTTTGTATAGTTTTAGGCTATATTTGCAATGGCAATAATGCAAAATCCCAAGGCACACCTGTGTGCCTTGGCACACCATTTGGGAACCACTGGCCTACATTATGGCGTTGTTCTATCACAGAGAGACATTCAGTTAATATGGCGTTATTCTTCTAACACAGAAACATTCAGTTAATATGGTGGTCTTCTAACACCAGAGAGACACATTTCAAAAGGTGTCCTTCAATCCCACAGTGACTGTTAACTCATTCACCGCCAAAGACGTCTTTGACGTGTTATCAGAAATAGCCATCCACGCCAAAGACGTGTTTGACGTGTTTTTGTTTTTATTAGTGCAGCGCGTAGTTCAAACACTTCCCCAGCCTGTGACATGTTTTCAGGTCCCTAGCCTCAAAGTCAAGCCGACAACACGCGATCAAACACATACCGCAGCTGTTGTTTGAAATGAGCAGGAGGAAAAACAGAGAAACGCGCTTCCTTGTAGAGAGGAGAAACGCCATTGAAACGCCCCTCGGCGCGCTGCACTGCTCGCCTTGCTGCAGGGCGAACCTGGATTGCCTAGTCAAACCCGTGACGAACATGATCGATCCGGTTCCAGCGCCTGGTCCCAAAGCCAAGCCGGACCCGTTCCTGTGTCGTGTCGCAGCATTCGTCCCAGCCCGAACGAGAGGAGGAAAACGAGCAAAGGCAGAGGAGGCTAGACGCTGATCTCAAACCAGTTTGGTGTTCCCCTCCTATGCTAATTTGCGGGGGAAGGAGGTGCGATCCAGCAGCAGCTGTGGACAGAACTCTCTCTGTGTGTGTGTGTGTGTGTGTGTGTGTGTGTGTGTGTCTGTGTGTGTGTGTGTCTGTGTCTGTGTGTGTGTCTGTCTGTCTGTCTGTCTGCACACTCACTCACACTGAGTAAACTGTATTGTTGAATGTAAAAAAAGCACTTCATATATATACGTATATATATATATATATATATTTTTTTTTTTTTGTCATTTGTGTCATAATGAATAATATTTACATGTCTGATGTCAATACAGTTCAAAATAAAAGAATTGAGAGCGAGTTCTGCCTGAGATTGTCTCTTTTACAAAAATTGCCTTTTCTGCTGTTTCTCTTCTCCGAGAGACCTTTTTGGTGAAAACAGGGTGTATATAAAAGGCTATAAGTAGAGTACAGAACATGCTAAAAGCTCACTTTTTTTTCCCTGGTGAACCCAGAGACGTACATCTTCATTTTGAGGTATTGCAAATCACTTTGGTGCTAATAGATAATTTACTGTGGGTCTTGAAAGATGACCAACAATTATGAAAATCTTTGGCCTGTGCTAAATATTGGCAGTCCTAAACTGGCCATGAATGAGTTAAGGGTGTTACTAAACCTTGAATTTGTGAATGCGATCAACCTTGTGGACATTCTGCTTCTTATCCATTAGGTATCGAGTATCGTATCTGTATTGAGTATCGAAGCAGATATTTATGGGTTATCGTATTGTTTAAAAAAATCCATAATATATATAAAATATAAAATCCTGCATCCCTAAACACAAACAGGGAAAAAAGGTGGAAAATCAGACGACGGCTTATATGTGTTCTGTTGATTGTTAAAATGTGTATGGGTATACATGGGTGACGATCCCATGCACCGGCCGTACGCCAGGTTTCGACCTGGCCTTGTTTCAGAAGGTTTTTAAAACCATTCAGAGCTGTGTAGTGTGCATGCTAGGGCTGCTGCGATTTGCCATCAAATCGTATATTGACGATTGAAGGGAGTGATCGCCAATTGGCTTTTCTACAGCGATTTGAACTAATTTACTATCATAAGACATTATAAACTAGAACTAGAACTTATGCCTCCGCCATTAGTTGATTCTGGAGTCCAAATCGCCATTTGAGGCAAATTGGAAGAGATTCCGTCAAGACGCTCCTGTGATGTTGCGTTACAGAGCTTGGAAATTGGGTGTGTGAGAGGTCACAGTGACCTTGAACTTTGACCACCAAAATGTAATCAGTTCATCCTTGAGTCCAAGTCGATATTTGAGAAAAGTTTGATTAAATTCCGTCAAGGCATTCCTGAGATATCGCGTTAACAAGCTTGAAAATGGCGTTCGAGAGCTCACCTTGACCTTTGACCTTTGACCACCAAAATCTAATCAGATCATCCTTGAGTCCAAGTCGATGTTTGAGACAAGTTTGATTAAATTCCGTCAAGGCATTCCTGAGATATCACGTTAACAAGCTTGAAAATAGCGTTTGAGCGGTCACAGTGACCTTGACCTTTGACTTTTGACCACCAAAATCGAATCAGTTCATCCTTGAGTCTAAGTAGATGTTTGAGGCAAATTTTATGAAATTCCGTCAAGGTATTCGTGAGATATCACGTTAACAAGCTGGAAAATGGCGTTTGAGAGGTCACAGTGACCTTGACCTTTGACCACCAAAATGTAATCAGTTCATCCTTGAGTCCAAGTCGATGTTTGAGACAAGTTTGATTAAATTCCGTCAAGGCATTCCTGAGATATCGCGTTAACAAGCTTGAAAATGGCGTTCGAGAGGTCACAGTGACCTTGACCTTTGACCTTTGACCACCAAAATCTAATCAGTTCATCCTTGAGTCCAAGTCGATGTTTGAGACAAGTTTGATTAAATTCCGTCAAGGCATTCCTGAGATATTGCGTTAACAAGCGTGAAAATGGCGTTCGAGAGGTCACAGTGACCTTGAGCTTTGACCTTTGACCACCAAAATCTAATCAGATCATCCTTGAGTCTAAGTCGATGTTTGAGGCAAATTTGATGAAATTCCATCCAGGCGTTCCTCAGATATCGCGTTAACAAGCTTGAAAATGGCGTTCGAGAGGTCACAGTGACCTTGACCTTTGACCTTTGCCCACCAAAATCTAATCAGTTCATCCTTGAGTCCAAGTCGATGTTTGAGACAAGTTTGATTAAATTCCGTCAAGGCATTCCTGAGATATCGCGTTAACAAGCGTGAAAATGGCGTTCGAGAGGTCACAGTGACCTTGACCTTTGACCTTTGACCACCAAAATCTAATCAGATCATCCTTGAGCCTAAGTGAATGTTTAAGGCGAATCTGATGAAATTCTGTACAAGCGTTCCTCAGATATCGCGTTAACAAGCTTGAAAATGGCGTTCGAGAGGTCACAGTGACCTTGACCTTTGACCTTTGACCACCAAAATCTAATCAGATCATCCTTGAGCCTAAGTGAATGTTTAAGGCGAATCTGATGAAATTCCGTACAAGCGTTCCTCAGATATCGCGTTAACAAGCTTGAAAATGGCGTTCGAGAGGTCACAGTGACCTTGACCTTTGACCTTTGACCACCAAAATCTAATCAGATCATCCTTGAGCCTAAGTGAATGTTTAAGGCGAATCTGATTAAATTCCGTCCAGGCGTTCCTCAGATATCGCGTTAACAAACATCGTACGGACGTACGGACAGCCGTACGTACGTACGTACGGACGGACAACCCGGATCCATAATGCCTCCGGCCTGGCTATCGCCGGCGGAGGCATAAAAATAATATCTAGAAGCTGCGCCCTACTGTACACTTAAGAGATGTTTCTGGCAGAGCTCTGTTAATCAGCGCGAGTGAGGGGGAAAGCCGTGCGTAACGTTACAGCACTCGACGTTATAAAAATAATATCTAGAAGCTGCGCCCTACTGTACAGTTATACCTTTTTTACATCAAAAGTCCCACTAGTACACGTGTTTTTGTTACCCAGGAAAGCAGCAGGGGGTAGCAGCAGCAGCATCGCCTTTTAAACTTTTATATCACACTCAACCCACGTTTCTCCACCGCTACAGGCTGTCTCTTCCCCCTCCCTTTTCCCTTCTCTCACGGCTGCCCTAGGTGCAGTAGTATCAGGCCAGCTAAAACAAAATGAAAACTTCCGGATAAAAATGTCAAACTAATGTGATTTAAACAAGTAAATAGCCTCACTGATGCACGTTGGAAGAGAAAAAGGTGTTTCAACAAACGAAGCAGCAAACATCGTATCAAAATACTCGTTTTGGTGTTAAGATTACATAATAATGAAGCTGTAAAGCATTACTCAAAATGTGAACGTTACAACGAGGGATTTATTTTGAAGAGCTAAAGCGGATGACCTACTTACATTCTGGCTGACTTGATGCAGTCTATGTGCCTGGGGCTGCTGGGCTCGTGAGCTTTGTGGGGTGCACTCGTGCATGACGAGGGACACTTTTCTCTCAGCAAGAAAGTCGAATTTCAGCCTGTGGGAATAACTCAATCTCACTGACTCACGCTGGAAAAGGGGAGGCAACTCACGGAAAATCACGGGTTGGACCACCGCCAAGAATTATATCTCCAGCCGGAGCAGAGCCGCCGCGTTAAAATCCACCTCACTTCCAGGGTCGCTCTATCGGCCCGGGTTGGAAACTTTTAGACTGAAGAAAATGCCACTAGCTTGTGGATATTAGTGCGATTTTTAATTAGTCTAAAAGAGGTTTTAGAGATGAATCAGCACAAGAGGGGGGAGCCGTCCTCTGTGACATCATCCTACCCGCAGATCCCTAGTTCGATAAATTTGTCCCAGTTCAGCGTTATCGACCACGACATCTTAGAGGAAACTGTGCAAGGCCTTAAATCATCTTCGTGCTGTCTCGATACCCTTCCAACAAGCTTTTTAAAAAGCGTTTATAACTGTCTGTCTTCTGACCTATTGCAAATAGTTAATAGATCCCTTTTGACCGGCACTTTTCCTGAGTCCCTGAAAACTGCAGTTATTAAACCCCTACTAAAAAAGCGTAGCCTTGATGCATCGGTAATCAGTAACTACAGACCAATATCTAATCTCCCCTTTATAGCCAAAATAATTGAAAAGGTTGTTTACCTACAACTCAATAGATTCCTAACCTCAAATGATCTCCTAGATAAACTCCAATCAGGCTTTCGCCCCCATCACAGCACAGAAACCGCGCTTACTAAAGTCATAAATGACATCAGAATGAACACAGACTCAGGCAAAAATTCGATTCTAGTGCTACTGGATCTTAGCGCTGCATTTGACACTGTTGACCACTCAATTTTATTGGACAGACTGGAAAACTGGGTTGGGCTATCGGGTACGGTCCTCCAGTGGTTCAAGTCCTATCTTCAAGACAGGAAGTACTTCGTCTCCATTGGCAATTACACATCTGACCTAACTAGGATGACTTGTGGGGTGCCTCAAGGATCCATTATGGGGCCCGTTCTCTTCAACCTTTATATGCTCCCTCTAGGCCTAATTATGCAAAAAAACAAAGTAGCCTATCATAACTATGCAGACGACACTCAGTTGTATATAACTCTTTCCTCAGCTGACTATGCCCCCATAGAATCATTGTGCCAGTGCATTGATCAAATAAATAACTGGATGTGCCAGAATTTCCTACAGCTAAACAAAGACAAAACAGAGGTGATCGTCTTTGGCCCCAAAGAACAAAGGCTTAAAATCACTGTACGCCTTGAGTCTCTATCCCTGAAGCCTAAGGATCAAGTCAAAAGTTATTATTGATTCCGATCTCTACTTTAACTCCCACATTAAGTCAATTAGAAAATCAGCTTTTTATCATCTTAAAAATATAGCAAGAATTAGGGGATACATGTCCAGACGGGATCTAGAAAAACTAATTCACGCCTTCATTTATAGTAGGTTAGACTACTGCAATAGCCTTTTTTCTGGTCTCTCCAAAAAAGAACTTAGGCAACTTCAACTCATTCAGAATGCTGCTGCTAGAGTTCTAACGAAGACTAAGAAAGCTGATCATATCACTCCAGTTCTTAAGTCCTTACACTGGTTGCCAGTGTGTCATAGAATAGATTTTAAAATACTTTTATTAGTCTATAAATCACTTAACACGTTCACTGCCGTCGACGAGTTATCTCGTCAAAAAAAATCCAACGGTTGACTGCCGTCGACGAGTTATCTTGACGGTGGGACGTGGATCAAACCCTTTTACATCTCCTATAAAAATATGGGAGCCACCGAACGTGTACAACCCATTCCACTGACCCACTAAGTGGCGACAATGCTCTCCAGACTAGAGAAAGCCGAGCCAAAACTGCAGGGAAAAGCGTGAGGAAACCATTCTCATACTGTAGAATGGTTTGGCGAAAACGCTTTCGCGCTGGCGCACAACGGTGGCGCACAACGGTGGGGGGTTCCAAAAATAGACTGGGTGCAACACACTTTGAAACACGCAGCATAAAGCCCAGAATCGCACAAAGCTTCATCAAAGCTCTCAACCGAAACCCCAAGAAACGAGCGAGCCCCATCCAGACTCGCCCGTGAGGGGCCGCCAGCAGACAGGCAGCAGAAACTCGCTTGTGACAAATGCTGCAAAGCCACCAGAGACACACCCACGGAGGGAGGAGTTTGAAGAAGAGGGGGGTGGGGGTGCTGTTATGGAGGAAATTACTGTTCAGAACTATTGTTTAGATGTCTGATGTCTTACTGATGCCAAAAATAAATGGTTAAAGTGACTGTTCTATCGAATTTCACAAAAAGGCATTTATCTCAGCTTTCCTTTTCAGACGCTGAAACCATGCTGTATTCAACTGCTAATGCCTACATAACTACTAACTCTACAAACTAACTCTTTTAGACAGCGAAAGCAAACATTCTATTAGTTATTTTGAGATATTTTGTGTTCACAAAGTCCTAGCAGAAAATAATCCTCGGCTCTTGAAAGATGAGCCAGAATCCTCAAAAAACCCCTTGGCAGAAGCTACCTACAGTAAAAAAAAACTGTTGGCAGTGAATGTGTTAATGGCCTAGGCCCAAAATACATAGCTGAATTGCTCCCACGCTACGAACCGTCTAGAACTCTTAGGTCAACAGGGTCCAGCTTATTAACTGTCCGTAGGATCAAATCAAATCATGGGAAGGCTGCATTTACCCACTATGCTTCTGCTAGCTGGAACAAATTGCCTGAAGACCTCAGATCTGCCCCAACCTTACTTACTTTTAAAAATAGACTAAAGACTTTTATGTTTACCGTCGCTTTTAACTGCTGACAGCTACTATGCAAACCCAATGAGTCCTCTATAAGTTTTTAGCTCTTTCTGCAACTGCTGCGCCTGTTGCTTAATGCACTTTTTATACTCTTTTTTTTATGTTTTGTTGTGATGCTTTTAAATGTCCATTTTATTCTCTTCTTTTCTTTTCCTGTCAACCATTTTATGTGAAGCACTTTGAATTGCCTCTGTGTATGAAATGTGCTATACAAATAAACTTGACTTGACTTTGCTCCTCTCCTGTTTCCTCAACGAGCACAGTCAAGTCAGCCAGAATGTAAAAGTATTTCTTCCGCAGCGGGCTTTCAAAATTAACGTAAGGTAACCGTTAAACTTAAAGGGATAGTTCCGTTTGTTTGAAGTGGGGTCCTATGAGGTACTCTCATACAGTCAATGCACTGGGTAAAGCACTCTGGACACATCGCCCACCGAGATAGGAGAACTGCACTCCAGCTGCGGCAGGCACAGAGAGCTGTCTGCTGAGTGTGATGGGGGCCAAGAGCAAAAACATACAAAACAACAGAAAGAATACATAAAGTGCTTCCATACTGCTCACCTGGCATAATGCAAGTCTCCACAAGCCCTGTGATGCCAAGTTGACTTGAAAATATGTCATTTACACCCTGTTTTTAGCTGAAATCGTCACTGGAGCTAGCAGCTGAAAGTTCAACAACTAGGGTACAACCTTGCTACAGTGACGATTTCAGCTAAAAACAGGGTGTAAATTACATCTTTTCAAGTCAACTTGGCATCTCAGGGCTTGTGGGAGACTTGCATTATGCCAGGTGAGCAGTATGGAAGCATTTCATGTATTTTTTCTGTTGTTTTGTATGTTTTTGCTCTTGGCCCCCATCACACTCAGCAGACAGCTCTCTGTGCCTGCCGCAGCTGGAGTGCAGTTCTCCTATCTCGGTGGGCGATGCGTCCAGAGTGCTTTACCCAGTGCACTGACTGTATGAGAGTACCTCATAGGACCCCACTTCAAACAAACTGAACTATCCCTTTAATATAACTTTTGAGTAATGCTTTTAGACTAGTTTCACTCCATATGTAATCGTAACATTACAACCAGTCTTTTTGGTGTGTAAGCTATTTTATGGCGGTTCCTCGTAGTTAAGGCTATGAGTGATTTAAGTTTATTTTGCACTGTGTGCTTTTATTTTTAAGGCTAGAAACTAGAGATGCACCGATTGCCATTTTCTTGGCCGGTTGCGATTTCCGATTTTTGAATAGTCTGACTTGCCGATACTGATTTTGGCCGATTCCGATTTTCTTTCTAAGAACAATAATTGACGGGTTATTTTTTTTAAGTTTTTTTTTTTACTTTGCTTTAATAGAAAATTAAGATTCATGTCACATTTCTTATCATTTGCATAAGGTAGGACGATCTCGCTCGAAAACATCTCAAAATAAAAGTGTTCCAGGTTATTGGACAGAGCTTTTCTTTTTTGTGTAAATACAATGAATATACTGTAAAACAATTAATTCCAGTATATCCCACAGCTATCATGCATTTACTTTTCCAAAAGAAAAAAGGTGCAACAGAACAGGGGATCCAGATGGAAAGTATCCTATGGCTAAATCTGTTACAAAGCATCTCTTCTCCTTAATGTTTTTTTGTATATGTCCCTGCCAATTAGGGTTGTGCGATGTCACCAAAATATCCATCGTGATTGTTTCACAGTCAAACATCGTGATTAACGATGGCATCGTCATTTATGCCATCCACCGCTGCAATGCATGTTAAAAGCAGGACAGCTGAGCTCTTCATGAGAACGACAGCCAGGCTACTAGCTACTGCACAGAGCCAGGCGACTCAAGCAGTGAGCGGCAGCTACGTAACAGCTAGCAGTAGCCTAGCTGCTGTTGCTGCTGTATTTCTCTCTCAACTCTCTCCAGTCTCCTCAACTCTCTCTCTCATTAGGTTCAAAAGCCCACTAATCTAACGTTATATCCGCCAGTAATTCTGTCAGTTTTCTGCCAGCTAGTTATCAACACACACACGTTGTTGGTCAGGATATGTAACGTTAGCGTTAGCCTATTTGTTTTGCGCCGTTCAATATTGCTAGTGCTGTATCAACTTCAACTTTCACTTTGGAAACAGGCGAGTTAAATTCACAGTTGAAGACTTGTTCTCACTTTGGGTTGAAAACAGGAAAGTCTTGTCTTGTCTTAAAAGTGTTCACAACAAAATAACTGACTTCCCATGCGCGGGGGACGCCCCGGCGACATTAAACAAGCGCACCCAGTGCAGAGAAGCACTAGAGCGGGGGAGGGGAGGCTTCTCTGAGTCTGAACTGGGTGCGTTCGTTTAATGCCGCCGGCGCGTCCCCCACGTGTCACGGTAAGTGGACTTGGTATTTTTTATTATTAAAACGGCAACAAATTAATTCAAACAGATAATTAATCACGATGATCCGATGTAGAAGGCTCAGCGGTCGATGGGGGGTCGGCCAATCACGATGGTCGATGCCATCGTCCATCGTGCCAACCCTACTGCCAAATAAACTAATAAAATAAAATAAACATCAAAATGTTATCCATGGACAAGGAGTTAATAGCCTATAGTAGGGCTGCTCGATTATGGCAAAAATCATAATCACGATTATTTTTAATTGATATTGAGATCACGATTATTTAACACGATTACTTATTGACATTGAGAACATCATGAATTTATTGAACATTGACACTGGCTTTTCTTTTTAACATTGGATGTCTTTGGATTTTAGATATACCGTAAATTCCGGACTATAAGCCGCGGCTTTTTTCCCGTTTTTTGGCCCCTGCGGCTTATATAACGGTGCGGCTTATCTATGGATTTTTTCAGAAAAAAAATTCCAAATACAAATAAAATCTCTCTTTTTTAGCACTCTTTCTACCTATAAATCCACTTCTGTTTTAATTTCCTCTGTTGCCCTCTTTTCACCACACCGCGGACACTGTGTGCACTGTCGAAATAAACAAAGGTGTTGTGTTATGTTGTTTTGTTGAAATGTTACGGTAATACGGTAAATGGGAGCTTCCTCAAACAGCCAACAATCCCCTCTGTGCGTGAACCCTTACATATGGTAATTACGGTAAGCAAACGGCCACTCGGTGACCTCCAAAATCGATGGATTTTACAGGTTACACAGCTTCATCAGCACATTTTATGTGCATTGCTTTGCTGCTTGTTTTTTCGATTATTTTTTTGTAAAGCACCTTGAATTGCCTTTGTGTATTAAAGACTTGACATCATTGGCGGAAATCAACCGGTTACTCCTACCGGTTCAAAGTTCATCAGCCGCCCGGAATCACAACAAGACGAGCAGTCTCTCTCTCACTTACCATGGGGAAGGTACGCAGAAATTCACACGACGCAGCTTTCAAGCTGAAAGCAGTCGAACTCGCACTAAAAGAGGGAAACAGAGCAGCAGCGCGTACCCTGAGCATCAATGAGTCGATGGTGAGACGTTGGAAGAAGCAGCAGGAGGAACTGTCTCAGTGTAAGAAGACCAAAAAGTCCTTCAAAGGTCATAAAAGCAGATGGCCGGAACTAGAAGATTCCCTTGAAGACTGGGTGTTGACCCAGAGAGCAGACGGCCGAGGCGTTTCCACGGTGCAGATCCGACTGAAGGCCAAAACAGTCGCCACCGAAATGAACATTGAACATTTCAGAGGTGGGCCATCTTGGTGCTTCCGATTCATGAGACGAAAGGGACTGTCCGTCAGGGCGCGGACGACTGTGTGCCAACAACTCCCTCCCGACTACCAGGAGAAAATCGCAAACTTCGGCGAATACACACAAAGGAAGATCAAGGATTATTCCATCGAACCGGAGCAGATCATAAACATGGATGAAGTGCCTTTGACGTTCGACCTGCCACTCACTCGCACTGTTAACAAGAAAGGTGAATCGTCGATCACATTGAGAACCACTGGGCACGAGAGAACGAATTTCACTTGTGTTCTCGGCTGCACAGCATCTGGAGCAAAGCTGCCGCCAATGGTGATTTTCAAGCGGATTACGATGCCGAAAGAGAAAATGCCCAGTGGGATATGCGTCAGAGTCAACAAGAAAGGGTGGATGATGGAAAGTGTCATGAAGGAGTGGTTGGCTGAGTGCTACGTCAAGCGCCCTGGAGGATTCTTTCACCAAAAGAAAGCTTTGCTCGTTCTGGACAGCATGAGGGCTCATATAACAGATTCGGTGAAAGCAGCCATCAAGACCACAAACTCCATTCCAGCTGTGATTCCTGGGGGCACGACCAAGCATCTGCAGCCACTCGACATCAGTGTCAATCGCGCATTCAAAGTGGCACTACGCGTTGAGTGGGAGACGTGGATGACGAGCGGCGACAAATCATTCACAAAAACAGGGCGCATGCGAAAAGCAACTTTCGCACAAGTTTGCCAGTGGGTCCTGACAGCGTGGAGGAGTGTTAAAACATCCACGATCACCAACGGGTTCCGAAAGGCTGGACTGCTGCGTGATGAAGAGGAGGACGCCGCCACAGCTGAGGGCCTTCAGAGGCTGTTCGATTCCGACAGTGACGAAGAGGAGTTCGTTGGTTTTGAGAGCGACAACGAAGGAGAGAGGAGAGTGGTTGACGAAGCCACCCTGAACCTGTTCGTTTCCGACACTGAAGTTGAGGACTTTGCTGGTTTCAGTACGGAGGAAGAAGAGGAAGACGAGGATTAGTGACTTGACTTTGACTCTGTTTACAGCCGTTTGCTGCACCTTCACCTAAAAGATGAAGACAAGGATTACGGTACCTGGTTTCATTGTTGGCAGCACCTTATCCTTTTGAGGATTGTTATATTATTGTTTTCCAGTTATTTACTGCACCTTACCTTAACCTTTTGAGAATTGTTTTATTGTTTACAGCACTTTATCCTTTTGAGGATTGTTTTATTGTTTACAGCACATTATCCTTTTGAGGATTGTTTTATTATTATTATTATTGTTTTATTTTTTATAGCTACGGTATTTATTTTGTTGAAATGTTAATAAATGGGAGCTTCTTATAGCCTATAGCCTACCGTAATGCTTGTTTTGTTGAAATGTTAATAAATGGGAGCTTCCCCAAACAGCCATCTCTTTCCCGACATTCCTCTCTGTGCACGAACCCTTTCATATGGTAATTAAACATCAAAACACCCGCGGCTTATAGACCGGTGCGGCTTATATAAGAAAAAAATAGTCAATTTTGGTGCTGCGGCTTATAGACCGGTGCGCCTTATAGTCCGGAATTTACGGTAATTGAAAATAAATACTATTAATCTACATTCAATATGTTGGTAAACATCTGAACTAGTAGTCCTTAAACCTCACACTAGCCAAAATAGTGTCGCAGAAAATGACCAATCAATGAAAACGGTATTTATTTACCGTTGTTTAATTAAGTGGAATGAAAACAGTCGGGACATATGTTACCGACTGCAAATTAGTGTTCATATTTCATCAAAACTAACCAAATGAGAACGCTATTGAGTAACGTTTGTTTAAATTACATTAAATTACTCATTTGGCAGATGCTTTTATCCAAAGCGACTTACGTTTAGGTTCATAATAGGCTATTGTTAATGTTTATCTGTGAGCTCGTTAGCTGTTGAATATGCGTTTGCATTGTAAAGAGTGTCCTGAATCGATGACTGTGGCAGGAGTAACTAAATGGGGCTTTGTCGTTTTGTTCGTTTAGCGTTTATTGCTTGGTCATAGACCACTTTGTGAGTGGATTTCAAGTGATTAAACAAAGAGGGAGAGGTCGTGTTGCGGGGTGCAGCCACGACCGCGCATATCTTGTACACTGTGTTTGTTTCAAGTCTGTGGCTGTGATTGACAGGTGGGTTAAAACTCGCATCGCAATTCCGTGCTGTATATTCGCATCGCTCTTGAGGACTTTTAAACTCGCCGAAACCAGTGTTTCCACCCCACCAGGCACGTGCACACATAGACATGAAAGGGGGCTTGAGCCCCTGCCTTTTTTTCAGTCTGTAAAAAGTGCCTTTTTTATTTATTTATTATAATACATTTTTCATTTTCATTCCAACAACACATGAACAAAACAAACAGCTCAGACACATGAAAAAATCAAATAAAAAGTGCCCTTTCCTGACCATGAATGCATTTCTAATGATGCTTTGTATGGAAATTGCCCTTTCCATGCCATCACTGAAGGCAGCATTCAAAGAGAAATGCCTTTTCCGAGCTCTCTTGGCCTTGAATGCACCATTTGTAATAGGCCTCTGCATGGAGCAGTGTTTTTCTAAACCGCCCCTGAAGGCACCAACCCAAAAACGCACGTGGCCCGTCCCCACCCACTCCAGCAGTGCACACTCCACTCAGCCAGAGCAACCATGCAGACGGACAGCAGCAGCACAGGCGCACACAGTCTGACAGATATATCAGTCAGTCAACGTGAATCAGGTATGTATGTTTGTCAAAGTCTCATCCTAAAATGAGATATTCCTCTAAATCTGGTTAAAATCGGAATATTTAAAATGAGTTATACCCATTGACAGTAAATATAATGGACCACCTTAGCTATATGTTTTTGACACGGCAAAATGAAGCTCATTTCCCGATATTGTTTGATTTCGTTTGATTGGATGAATGGATTTTCCTGTTGCATTGTGGGAAATCTGTTCAAACCTGGAGCCGGGAAAACAGGAAAGGGCGTGAGCGTGGACGGGACTCGGGGGAGGGTTTCCTCCGCCACGGCATCCATCTTGTTCATGTTATTTTCCCTGCTAGCCGTTAGCTTGGCTAACAAATGTTGCTAACGTTAGTTGCTATTGCTAGCCTTGCTCTCACAGTGAATACAGTAGCCCGAAGAAAAACCAGAGTATTATTTCCTCCAGACCTCGCGCGGCGTCACCAGCCTGCCGCTTGCATCTTCCACAAAATCGAGGTAATCTTATTTTCTAACGTAACGCTAATTGCATAGCATGACATTAACGCTAGCTACATGTCCATTTGTCATTACAGGAGGACGTTAGACTAGAGTAGCATAAGTTAACGTTATACAACGTTAAACAGTATTGCATGCTGCACAGATTCGGACGTAGACAGAAAACAAACGCAGTTCTGTTTACCTAGGTTACCTCTTTGAGATGAGGCAGATTCAAAGCATACTCATATGCAGCTATAGCGTTATATATCTAGCTAACGTTAGATAACTATCAATCAATGAGGGGGAACAAGGGGGTTCAACTCCTCTGGATAGTTTATCCACCTCTGCATTTACAGTATTTACCAATCGCACGTAGTGTTGGGTAAGCAAACGTTAACGTTATACAGTGATTAACAGTGTCTAATTCGTTTCTTCCAGGGGTAGCCGCCGTCCAGTACCAGATGGGACACACACAACAGAGGATCATGATTTGTGAAGATCAAAGCTATAATATTCTGTTCTCCTGAGATTAACGCTAAACTACACAACAGAAGATCATGATTTGTGGAGATCAAAGCTATAATATTCTGTTCTCCTGAGATTAACGCTAAACTACACAACAGAGGATCATGATTTGTGAAGATCAAAGCTATAATATTCTGTTCTCCTGAGATTAACGCTAAACTACACAACAGAGGATCATGATTTGTGAAGATCAAAGCTATAATATTCTGTTCTCCTGAGATCAACGCTAAACTACACAACAGAGGATCATGATTTGTGAAGATCAAAGCTATAATATTCTGTTCTCCTGAGATTAACGCTAAACTACACAACAGAGGATCATGATTTGTGAAGATCAAAGCTATAATATTCGGTTCAAGTTGTAGCTAGTGCCAGTGACCGGAGAATATTGTTATATTTGCTTGTTTTAATGCTTTTGTCAATAAACATTGTCAACAAAGATAGCCTTGTTGTATATTATCATGTATAAGATTGTTGATGTCGAGTGAACACAAACAAACTACGAACCGAAGATTGGACCAGAGGACATGACGACAGAGAAACCAGCAGTCTGCTTCAATCAATGAATGCTTAATATTTATTGAAATGAAATATGGTGATATCTGGTGGGCTGAAATTACTCTCTCTAGCTAGGGTAACTGGCTTATATTGTCATATTATTGTAATGTCTGCTACACCATACAAATATATTTCGATATAATTCAAACAATTAGCTCACCATGGGCTGGACTGTATTGCTGTGAAAAATTTACATTTGATTGTTTTAAGTGTTACACGTTATATTTTTAACTGAGCTTTGTGGAATTACCTCAACACAATTGTGTATCAGCTTTAAATGTCCAATATATACAGCGTTAAACAAACGACCAGCAGCATTCAAATGTGCAAAAACGTTATATTTATTGAAATGTGGTGATCATGTCACAAGTCACATTACATAACGATATAGCGTTAGGTGTTCTTTTGATCAACAGACCTCATAATGGGGATCTATACTGTTACTACGTTGCTAGCTAGCTAGCCGCAGATCAGCTCTGAAGCCCCAACTTGTATGGTCGCTGCCCGTCCACTAAAACCCGATTTCGATATAGCGTTTTAGGTGTTCTTTTGATCAACATACCTCATAACGGGGATCTATACTGTTACGTGTGTCTACTAACATCATTAAAATATCATAAAGGTAACGCTGTTTCTGTTATTTTACTTTTAATCTCTGGCTACGTTGCTAGCTAGCTAGCTAGCCTGCCTTGGCAACTGGTTGGGATCATCTGGTTTCCTGTGGCTGGTGTCAATCAAAGAAAATCCCGCCCCCAAAGTTATAATTTTTATTGGCTCTTTTACTCGAAATGGGACCATAATTTAGAAAACGGAGCCCAGGAGAGCATGAAAAAGACTTGAAATTGTTTATTCAGACCATAAGCTCATTCGGAAAATGTTTATTTAAGACAGAACGAGAGAGAAGTCGGCTCATTTTTACATTGGAGCCAATGTACGTGTCGTCACTTCCGGACCTGACGTGCGCCCCCCCCTGCGGACTTTTCGAATTAATGGAATTCCAGGACTGGCCTCATACATTCCCTAATTCTGTTGCCCACTGGTTATACCCCTAAATTGGCCTTCAAATTGCCTCAAATTTCACCCTCCGGACGGCGGCTGTAGTGCCCTTTTATGAATTTGAGCCCCTGCCCCTCTAATGTTCTCTGCACGTCCCTGCACCCCACATACGTTGTTTTACCTCTCTTCTCGACCAGCGGCTCTCTTTCTGTGACTTCTGTCATCTTATTCTTGTGCTACCAAGGAAATAAGCGGGGAGGATAAACGTGCCGGGTGGCTCTTCACATGACAGGCATTCACAACTCGAGCTGAAACGAAACGGTGTGCTTTGGGCTTTGGGGGATGGGCCGAGCAAAGGAAGGGGTGCTCTTGATTTACAACTAGGGATGCACCGATCGATCGGCACGTGACCGGAAATGGCCGATTTTCACGTGATCGGCCTCAATTGGTGATCTGCGCCGGTCACTCTAAAATGCCGATTCTGTGAGCCGATTTTCAAGTGACGTGCGCGAACCCAAAAGCAGCAAGACAGAGTGGATGAGTTGCAGCCAAAACGAAAGCTGTCAATACACAGTACACACATGCCACAGCATGTCTTCGTCGGTGTGGAGCCGCGGAGGGGCCGGGTAGGTTGGAGTCCACAGTACACTCCAGTCTGAGCGGCTTGCTTCACCTCACCGTCCCCTCTTCCCCGACCAGCCTCCACATCACCGCTGCCTGCTGCTGCTGCTATCTGTCAGTCACGTTGTAACCCTAACCCTAACGTGTACAGCCAAGAGAGGACTTTTGTTTCGTATTGCCAATAGAACGACGAACATAATAATAAAACGCATCGGACCAGTGTGCAAGGTTTTCTGTGAGAGATGATTTTTTTTCGAATGGCGGATTAAAAAAAACGCGCTCCGTGTGTAAACTACGATATTCAAACTGAGTCAACTCAAACTCATTTCCTCATCTAGGCTACTCAATAACAGCCAAATCCACAACTGTAGAGTGGGCATGGCTTCGAAGGTCTCTGGGCTCCAGAGCTATAGGCTATAAACTCCTTGTCCATGGATAACATTTTGACGTTTATTTATTTTATTTTATTAGTTTATTTGGCAGGGACATAGGCCTATACAAAAAAACATTAAACCCCATAGGGGAAGAGATGCTTTGTAACAGATTTAGCCATAGGCTACTTTCCATCTGAAGCCCCTGTTCTGTTGCACCTTTTTTCTTTTGGAAAAGTAAATGCATGATAGCTGTGGGATATACTGGAATTAATTGTTTTATATTCATTGTATTTACACAAAAAAGAAAAGCTCTGTCCAGTAACCTGGAACACTTTTATTTTGAGATGTTTTTGAGTGAGATCGTCCTACCTCATGCAAATGATAAGAAATGTGACATGAATGTTAATTTTCTATTAAAGCAAAGTTAAAAAGTTAAAAAATAACCTGCCAATTATTGTTCTTAGAAAAAAAATCGGAATCGGCAAAAATCGGTATCGGCAAGTCAGACTATTCAAAAATCGGAAATCGGAATCGGCCAACAAAATCGCAATCGGTGCATCCCTATTTACAACACAAGACAGAACGAGAGTGACAAGAGCCGCAAAATCGTTTTATGTCGATTATCTTGTTTTCATAATCGTGGACAGCCCAAATCGTAATCATGATTAAAATTTGATTAATCGCCCAGCCCTAGCCTATAGGTCTGGAGCCCAGACCTTCGAAGCCATGCCCACTCTACAGTTCTGGATTTGGCTGTTCTTGAGTAGATGAGGAAATGAGTTTGAGTTGACTCAGTTTGAATATCAGAGTTTACACACAGAGTCCGTTTTTTTTAATCCGCCATCTGAAAACAAATCATCACGCACAGTAAACCTTGCACACTGGTCCGATGCGTTTTATTATTATGTTCGTCGTTCTATTTGCAATACGAAACAAATAGTCCTCCTCTCCTGTATCCACGTTACAACGTGACTGACAGATAGCAGCAGCAGCTGATCTGCAGCAGGCAGCGGTGATGTGGACTGCAGCTGGTCGGGGAATGTAACCATATACTGGCCACAAGGCCCCATAGTAGCCTACTTTCACTTCGCCAAGCCGGCTGTGTTGTGCTGTGGCCGGGGAGAGAGAGGGGGCGGTGAGGTGAAGCGAGCCGCTCAGACTGGAGTGGACTCCAGCCGAGTGGGACTCAGCAACGTAGGCTTATTTTCAACTTGCATGTGTGACAAACTGTAAAATTTCCACAATGAGGAGGACATGCTGGCATGTGTTTCCTTTTGGCTGCTTGCGGTGCGCGCACGTCATCGATCAGCTGAAAATCGGCCATTTCCGGTCACGTGCCGATCGATCGGTGCATCCCTACTAGAAACGGAAGTGGTTGTGTTGTTTGCCGTGTTCTCTCTGCAGCCGTACCACTGAGCTATAATGGAGCCGTACACGCACCTGTGAATAACATGGCGATCTCGTTCAAAAGTTTACTCCAGCCTGACGAGTGCAACAGTTACATGACCTTACAGCCGCTGTTAAATCATCCAAAATTAACATGAAAAAGGAGGCAGCAGGAAAAAAGTCATGAAGTGTTTCAGCAAGTGTGAGGCAGCTTCAGAACGCATGCATGGTAGGTCTCTCTTTCATCTTTTCTCTTATAAATGGATAATCTGCGCTTGACCTACAGGCCTACAGACCTACAGACCTACAGGTATTCGATAATATGATCGATTGTTTTTCCCCTCCAAATTATTAATGCCATAAAATAGGAATAGGTCTCTTTATCAAAAATAATAATAATAACTCAAATGACGGCCAATTAATAGATTATGGCGATTTGATCATCAATCGCCAATCTCTAATGACCACGATTGGACGATTTGAAAATAGGGACGATTGAGCAGCCCTAGTGCATGCGCTGCACCGATGACTGCACACAGCGCAAGCGCCACATGGCAAACGAGAAGTAAGTTCGGTTATACTCTGGTAAGTTCTCGGTGTGTGGATTTACTACGAAAATGACCGTTTCACGTAATTTTGGATTATTATTTCATTGCGCGGTGAGCAGGGATTCCGTTAGCCGGTAATTGCCGGCTTTTAGCCGGTATTTGTTGCCGTGGGCCGGCAAATTAAAAGGTCGCCGGCTGAAGTAGCCGGTTGGAAATGTGCCAAATAAATAAATTAATTGTATAAAATTGCCCAATATTGTGTGACCAGTGAGGTTGCCATAAGCTACAACTTAAATATAGACTAGGGATGGGAAGCACCAACAGCGCTTTGGCTTGACACAAGAAATGTCAACGCAGACATCCCTCGGCCAGTACTTTTTATGTAACGATGGTCCAGAACAAGATCCAACCAGCCATGAGAAGCCGCCACAGCGAGGAGAAGTTGGTTACAATAATCGCAAGTTGGCTTCAGCTTTGCACATGTAGTGGAGCGCTGATCATGAAGAACCTGTGCGGGCGTATTGCGAGATTTCTCACAGCGACAGAGAGGTCCTCTGACAGGTTGTAAAGCTTATTATTACGTCCGTTAATTTAGCCACTAATGTCAACATCATTTCAGCATAAATATCCTACTAGAACCTCAGTTGATTTGCCATTTAAGGAGTATTTAATGGACAGCTTTCATTTGTCTGAATGACTTTATGGAGCATCATCTCAAAGCTCACAGCATGTAACAAGGGATTTCGTTCTCAGATGTAGGTAGGCTACAGGTAGTTTCCCCCCAGACTCAAATATTACGTTGAATCGCTGTGCTCCGCATACTACATAAGTGAGTCTGTGCCAGTTAACAGCCACTGCTGGTTTTGAAGGCGGGTTGAAATTGAATGAGTGACAGGTCGTAGCACCGATGAGAGAGCGGTTCGAAAAATGGGCTGTGCATCCCGTGTCGTCTGATCGCAAAGTCGTTACTCATTGGAGAGGACTGAAGCCATCACTGGCATATGACTGGCCAAGTGAACGGTTCCCTCCCATAACCAGCCCTCTGAGGGAAAGTGTCCCAGACCCAGAGAGAGATTTGCAGCATGCAGTAACGTAGTGTATCAGCGTAAGAACTCTCATGGGTCTGGTGTTGAGACTAGGCTACAGGTAACACAAGGCTAATATTCTTACCTTTGCCCTTCAGTTTAAAGTAAAGCAAATATTCTCATGTTGTGAAGTAGGCTATAAGTCCATTCTGAAAGCGAGTTGGATGCCGCATGTCGACCAGCTGCAGTCGGCTTTTATAACCTCGTCATCGTTGTCAATATAGACCCGCTTCAGAAAATATAGGCTAAAAGTTTGACTGACTGCACGTCTCATCTCTGGCTTGTTGCAGGTAGGGATCTTCTTAACTCACTGAGTGCCAATGACGTCGAACGGCGTCAAATCAAATAGTAACGTAGAGTGCCAATGACGTCGATCGGCGTCAAATGCGTTTTTTGACAGTGGGACGTGGATCAAAGCCTGATCCATCTACTGTAAAAATATGGTGGATGTCGAATGTGTAAAAGCTATTTTACGGACCCATTAGGTGGCGACAGTGCTCTCCAGATTAGAGAAAGGTGAGGAAAAAACACGAGAAGAAGTCATGGGGAAACGGAAACCGCATCGGTATGCATCGCTATACATGAAGCATAACGTTAGCTGTGCCTGTGAACAGCAGCCAATCTGCTGCCACAATTGAGCGCCTCCGTAGAGCTGCCGAAAATAATCGATTCAGAGATGCATCGCGATGCTTAATAGGACGATTCTGAATCGATTAACAAATATCAAAAATCGAATATTTAATTATTTATTTATTTTGTATTTTTTTTATAATCAAATAAAATAGAATGTAAGTACATGCAGTTGTTTATTTTAATTATGGATCATAATACAATGCAATTCCAAATGCACTTTTATTTTAAAAGTAGCCACACAGTGAGAAAAAAGAAAGTGAGAAAAAATAAATCGTGTATTGCGGAAAAAGTGATGCATCGATTTAAGATGCATCGTATAATCGAATCGAATCGAATCGTAGACTTGTATAATCGAATCGTATCGAATCGTGAGATCAGTGAAGATGCACAGCTCTACCCCTCCGTCTCCGCTGCGATAGCCCCTCCACATGATTATTTGCCGACACCAGCGTCTTTCTGAAAAGTTACATTATTCTCAGCAGGAATAAGCTCTCAGCTCGGCGGAACGCTGTGAAAAAGCTGGGCGTAGCGCACTTTTCAGTGCAGAGCAAACGCAGCAGAGAGCCACCAGAGACACTCCCACGGAGGAGGAGGAGGGGGGTGGGGCACGCAGGGCAGCATACAACACAGACCCAGACAGCAGGCTCGATGGACAGATTGGCAACAAACACAAGCTAGAATATCTGATGCCCACCAGCAGTAAATCAAGACCAGCAAGAAGGTGTAGGGTCTGCGCACCCAGGGGCCAGCGCTGCGCTGGTTGCAGCTAAAAAATATTATTTTGCCAAACAAAATTCCTTTGTTTTCACTGTTTTATTGAAGGAAATTATTTTTGAGGTGTCACTACATCAGAAAATATTAGCTTCAGAGTCAGTGCTTGAAATGCTTCATTTCACATTACGATTATCTCAGCTTCTAGTTTGAAACGTCTGTTTTTGGTGAAATCAACCTAACTTCTCCGGCTGATAACTAAAGAACGGGAAATGATATCAATAAACTTTTTTTTGCTGATGATAGAAGAGAGTCTCATCGTTCTTTGGCCGTGTTCGGTGTTTACATAGTAATATCACACAATATTCTGTGGGCCACGAGAAATCACTGAAAACGCTCTGAAACTCTGGCACTGGGAGCATCCGTTTTCCAAAAGTGGCTGGCACTCAATGAGTTAATTTAGATTATCTTTCAAGTTATTTAATTTCACGTTCTTGGATGCAGAGACATTTAATGTAGGCCCGCCAGTGTCTTTCTTTAGGCTTAATTAAATGGGAATATATGACAAACTGTTCAGTTCACAAAGTTTGTGAAGAGTTCATTCACTATAATAAAATACATTTGTTGGATGATTGGACAATAGCTTTTGTTTTTTGTGTTTTATTGTTTAATCTTAATGGGTCTGCAAACCCGAACCAAATTCATTAATTAAATAAGGAGCGGTGTGCGGCTCGCTCCCTTTGCAAGCGCACACCGCAGTGAATTGTTAGATAGCCTAATTATTTTGAAATCAAGGCAACAAAAATTATTTAAAATTAAGATTTCGTTTGCTAAAAATTATACAATAATATGTTGCGTATCTATCTTTTTTCCAATACATTTTGACTGGGCCGGTAAATATTCTATAAGGCCGGAATTCTGGATGTTGCCGGCTCCATTGGCCGGCCAGAAAAAATCCTAGCGGAATCCCTGGTGGTGAGTACACGAGTCACAACATGTACATGTAAGTGTTTCTGGTGCTGTTGCAATGTGTATTTTGGGCGACGGAACGGGAGTAGGCAAAAGTACCATAGATTGCCATTGTTGTGCTAAGCTAAGTAGCAGAGAGGGCTCTACTGCAGTCTGTACTGCACGCAGATTGAAAATAAAGCCATGTACATACTAGTTTTGATATTTGGCCGACGGCAATGTCGCAAATGGCCTAAACTCTCAAAATGTTGGCGTATCCCTTTAAGCATTGTTTCAGATAGCTGGATTTATTTCTGCTGTCAAATTCCAATGGGAAATATGTTGACATGATGTTAGGCCATCCAGGTTTTGATACAAATTTGATACATGATGTTAGGCCATCCACGTTTTGATACATATTTGATACATTATGTTAGGCCATCCACGTTTTGATACATATTTGATACATGATGTTAGGCCATCCACGTTTTGATACATATTTGATACATGATGTTAGGCCATCCACGTTTTGATACATATTTGATACATGATGTTAGGCCATCCACGTTTTGATACAAATTTGATACATGTTAGGCCATCCATGTTTTGATACATGATGTTAGGCCATCCACGTTTTGATACATATTTGATACATGATGTTAGGCCATCCACGTTTTGATACATATTTGATACATGATGTTAGGCCATCCACGTTTTGATACATATTTGATACATGATGTTAGGCCATCCACGTTTTGATACATATTTGATACATGATGTTAGGCCATCCACGTTTTGCCAGTGATGCAATAGAAAAAGAAAAATACAGCACCAAACATGCCCAGGGATGAAAGGCACGTAGTTACCAAAGGGCAAAACAAAAGCTGTTGAGCAAAAGAAGAGGCACATATTCATTTAACACAGCCAGATTCTCCCCAGGCAATCAGAGGATTCAAACCAGCATCCTTTTACCGTGTCACACCGATTCCTCTACCGTTTAATCTACAATTAACCCCTAATATTAAGCTTCATTCAGATCAATGACAGTCTTACACTTTCCATATGTTTCTAATACTACAGACACGCACACAGGCACACAAACCTGTCATCGATGCTGTTCTGGTAGTAAATGTGGAGCAGCTTGTCTTTGATCCAGGAAATCTGCTTGGAAGCTTCCCGCCCTCCCTCTCCCTGCAGCGAGTACTTCCTGTAGATTTGAGCCAGGCCCATCATGGCCTCCTTACGCACACGCCACTGAGGGGCAGAGAGCGGAGGGGGGAGTTTGAATTTCTAATCGTGCCAACTGGTTTAAATGAGAACTTAAAATAATAAGAGAAGTTCAATTGTTTGTAGTTCCAGAAAGAAAAATCATTATCGTAGGAGAGAGGAATTCATTACTATACTGACACACACAAAGGCCACTTACTCTCTTATCCAAGGTCCTCTCCTTCACAAAATTGAGCAGTGCATCGTTGACCAGAGCCAGGTCTTTCTTGGCAGCCGTTACGATGGAGACGATGACGTCATGGCGGATGGCCTCCTCTGGGTCATGTGATCTGACCTTCAGGTATTCTGGGAAAGAAAACAGACATGTACGAGTGGGATGGGAGAAGACCATGTCACCCCAAACACACGCACACACAAAAGACCTGCTGGATGCTACTCAAACACACGCACACACAAAAGACCTGCTGGATGCTCCTCTGTCCTCACATCGCCTGAATTATCCCTCAGATGGAAGCCCGCATTGGAAGGATCAAGAACATTCTAACTAACTAACTCAGCCGCCCGCCTGCTCACCCACACCCGGTCCCGCGATCACATCACCCCTGTCCTCCACTCTCTCCACTGGCTCCCCGTCAAGCAACGTATTGACTTCAAACTACTCCTCCTCACCTTCAAAGCCCTCCACAGCCTAGCCCCCCCCTACCTGACTGACCTCCTCATCCCCCATCGCCCCTCCCGTACACTCCGATCCTCTTCTACTGCCACCCTCATCATCCCCCCATCCAGACTCAAAACCTTTGGTGACCGTGCTTTCTGCCGCGCCACACCCCGACTTTGGAATTCCCTCCCCCAGACCGTCCGAGACTCTCCCTCACTCCCCACTTTCAAAACCCGACTTAAAACCTACCTGTTCTCCCAAGCTTACAACCTCCCCTACCCCTGACCACCTCCTCCTAACCACCACCCTCCGCCTCCCCCTCCTTCCCCCTGCCCCTCCCTCCTGTTCTCTTCCTCCTCTGCTTCTGCATACAACCTTGCCCTGAACCGCCACTGTTATTTGTTACTTGTACCTGTTGCCTGTATCTGTTGCCTGTTTCTTGTCTTTTGTTTTACTGTTAAGCGTCTTTGGGTTCTGAAAAGCGCTATATAAAATAAATGAATTATTATTATTAACTGATCAGTTGATCCTCTGTCTAAAGCAGGGGTGGCCAAACTTTTTTGGTTGTGGGCCGCATACAGAAAAATAGAAGGAGTCGCGGGCCAAACAATATTAAGCGCGGCAGTTTTCGCAGCAAAAAGATTGGACCAGAAAACCCTTGTGTGCCATCAAAATTTTAATTTCTACCTAAATAAATATATGACACATAGTTTATTGATGTGCTCACCTATTACAATGGGTATTTCTGTATGTTTTCAAATGTTCTTTTCCTGTGCCAACAGGTTAAGACAGAGATAATTTAACATAACATTAGTATTAAACATTCATTCAGCATTAAAAATGTTTAAAAATAAATAGACCAGGTCAGGGTACTCAAGTATAACCCATTTTCAATGGTTCTAAATTGAAAAAACAAAATGGGGGGGAATCCGTTTTTTTGTGTTTGTTTTTCAGTTTTTTTTCAGTTTTCATTTTCCATTTTAAAGTCCCTGGAAACCAGAAATATTTTTTTATTATTTAGCATTTTGAGTTCATCACATCACAGGAACCTATGTTAATAAGCCACCAGCCAAATTTGAACGATGATGAACGTCGCAAAGTATATAAATTTAGGTTTGACAGTCATGACAAAAGTCATGAAAATCAATTAGATTTTAGACTCTCTTTTCTCCCGCGGACTGTGTGGGCGTGTCCCATGTGTGTGCGTGCAGCCAGGACTGCAGCTCCTCAGAGAGAGAGAGAGAGAGAGAGAGAGAGAGAGAGAGAGAGAGAGAGAGAGAGAGCGGGCAGCATACACAGGCACACAGAGCGGGAGGTACGGCTCTGGCGGGAGGGAGACAGACAGACACTGAGCGAGCGCTGTGATTGGCCAAATCTTATGACGTGATAAGATCATTCAGTTTAGCACCGTGCGCACCGCTCTCTTCAATGAGGAAGTGGAAATCCAGACCTTGTAGAAAAGTGGCGATTTTGGGGGTTTGGGTTGAAAGTAATGTCTGCTACTTTCTGAGGCACACAATTACTCACATAAGACCCTACATTTAATAGTTAGAAGTTTTTTGTGGATTTTGGTTTCCAGGGACTTTAAACTTTAACACATTCACTGCCAGCCGTTTTTTTTTTTACTGTAGGTAGCTTCTGCCAGAGGTTTTTTTTGAGGATTCTGGCTCATCTTTCAAGACCCGAGGATTCTTTTCTGCTAAGATTTTGTGAACACAAAATATCTCAAAATAACTAATAGAATGTGTGCTTTCTCTGTCTAAAAGAGTTAGTTTGTAGAGTTAGTAGTTATGTAGGCATTAGCACTTGAATATAGAGCTGTCGAAAATAATCGATTCAGAGATGCATCGCGATGCTTAATAGGACGATTCTGAATCGATTAACAAATATCAAAAATCGATTATTAAAAAAAAAAAAAAAAAAAAAAAAAAAATTTTTTTTTTTTTAATAATCAAATAAAATAGAATGTAAGTACATGCAGTTGTTTATTTTAATTATGGATCATAATACAATGCAATTCCAAATGCACTTTTATTTTAAAAGTAGCCACACAGTGAGAAAAAAGAAAGTGAGAAAAAATAAATCATGTATTGCGGAAAAAGTGATGCCTCGATTTAAGATGCATCGTATAATCGAATCGAATCGAATCGTTGACTTGTATAATCAAATCGTATCGAATCGTGAGATCAGTGAAGATGCACAGCTCTACTTGAATACAGCATGGTTTCAGCGTCTGAAAATTTAAGCTGAGATAAATAGCTTTTTGTGAAATTCGATAGAACAGTCACTTTAACCATTCATTTTTGGCATCAGTAAGACGTCAGACATCTAAACAATAGTTTTGAACAGTAATTTCCTCCATAACAGCAGGAAACACCCCTCTCCTTCAAACTCCTCCCTCCGTGTGTGTTCTTCTTGGCTGCTGCTCCTGTCTGCTGGCGGCCGCTGGGCAAGTCTGGATGGGCTCGCTCGTTTCTTGGGGTTTGGGTTGAGAGCTTTGATGAAGCTTTTGCGATTCTGGTCTTATTTATGCTGCGTGTTTCAAAGTGTGTTCCACCCGTAATCTATTATGCAAATTTGCAATCCCGCACCGCCAGCTCCCAAGCGCGAAAGCGAAAGCGTTTTCGCCAATCCATTTTCATGAGAATGGCTTCCTCACACTGCTTTTTGCTTGCCTTCCTCTAGTCTGGAGAGCACTGTCGCCACTTAGTGGGTCGGTGGAATGGGTTGTACACGTTCGGTGGCTCCAATATTTATATAAGAGATGTAAAAGGGTTAGATGCACATCCCACGGTCAAAGAAAAAAAAATCTTTTTTTTGACGTGTTAACACGTCATTGGCAGTCAACCGTTGGAATTTTTTTGACGTGTTAACACGTCATTGGCAGTCAACGTGTTCAAACGGAAAAACTTTTTTCGAAAAAAAAAAAAAAAAAGGGGCCGCAGTTGGCCCGCGGGCCGTAGTTTGGCCACCCCTGGTCTAAAGCATTAGCACGCATGATGGTAAACTAACTAAATACCGGTCACAGTGGTCCAGTGTGCAATAAAGATAATTGGCACGTAATGTATACTTACTCTACTTATTTTGCTTACGGTACTTTAGACGTATTCTACTTATTTTTGCTTCTATCGCATTTACTACTGTTTATTCTATGCTATGTTGTGTTCTTATTCTGCTTATTCAAGATTCAAGATTTTTATTGTCACTCCATGGTACAAGTATCACGTGTGAAATTCTTGTGCTGTAGACTCCGTTTACGACATAGTACAAATATAACAATGAGTGCAAAAACAATAAGCAATGAGGCAATAAGCAATAAGCAATAGCAACAATAACAATAACAATAGTATAGTGATAAGACAGTCCGAGACAGTGGCATATTCACTGCACATAGGTGCACATGTCATGTACATACGTTAGGCGTGCTTAAACATTTTAAATTCGACGTATTTGACATACAGGTGCAAATAGCATGTACCTTGTTAAACATACAATTAAACATTAGACATACGTAATGGTAGCAGCTGCAGTACGGTACGGTACGACTACTACACTATTTGTGTATGTTAAGGAGTCTCGTGGCCTGCGGGAAGAAACTGTTCCTCAAGCGATTTGTGCGTGCTTTTGGAACCCTGTATCTCCTAGCAGGGAGAACAGGCTGTTGTGGGGATGGTTTGTGTCTTTGATGATCTTCAGGGACCTCCTGAGGCACCGCTGGTTATACAGTTCATGCAGTTCTGGCAACTCACATCCTGTTACGTGCTGGGCCGCGCGCCTCACCCTCCGTAGCGCCCTGCGGTCCATGGTTATTTTGCTTACTATCGCATTTACTACTGTTTATTTTATGCTATGTGTGTTCTGTGAGCGAGCTACTGTAACTTGGATCATTAAAGTCTTTCTGATTCTGATTCTGATCTGAAAATGCTGCCATCCTTATTGCTAGACAACAACGGCTAAAGTTACCTGTGAGGTCTTTGGCCAAATCTGGGTGGTTCATGAGACAATGACTGGCAAACTTCACACACTCCAGTCTGATGGGCACATGGATGTCATTAAACCTTTTGGGAAGAGAGAGAGAAAAAAACAATGTCAATAACTATCTAGTAAAATGGCACTCACATCCTCTACTCCAGTGATCCACACTATTTCTTCGATGAGAGCCGCACTTGCAGGACAAAGTCAATAGGAGAGCCACCCCAACCAAGCACATCTGCCTACCATTATTTTGCTTTTTTTGTTTTCCACACACGCACGCACGCACGCACGCACGCACGCACACACACACACACACACACACACACACACACACACACACACACACACACACACACACACATATATATACCAGTTTCCCCTAGAAAATCTTTCAGGCCTGGAGGGATTTCGAAACGTACCCCGACCGCAACGGTGGGGGCCGTCGGTGGGGACCGTCGCTGAAGTTTTAGCTAACCTGTTCACATCTATGTTCGCAATGGCATCCCAAGTATCATCATACTATTATGGGATGCGATGCGAACAGTTGTATTATGGGATGTGCGTTAACCAGGCAACGACACACGTTGACACGTTTTGGAACAGCGCTGCATGCTGCCACAATACTCCTAAAAGCAAAATGCTTATTGTTTTGAATGATTTGGCACCTTCTATTACTGTCAACACCAGTATTGTTGTATTGTAATAATATGCCATAAAGGTTTATTTAAATTTTGGGAAGAGCAGGGGGGGGGGGGGAAGGGAATCTTTAAAAAGAATCTTTAAAAAGAAATCTAAAAAACAAAAAACAAAACGCAATTTCTTAGAGCTGCCAACTAAAGCTTCGAGAGCCGCCAGCGTCTCGCGAGCAGCGCAATGAGGAACTAGGCTTTACTCCCAAATATAAGAGGTAAAAAAAGACAGACCAAAAGCCTTGTTGTAACGACGCATTATGAAGAACTGTACATTATGTAATAAAATCTTAAAATGTAATAAAATGTCAGTTTCAATATATAATAACGACGCATTATGTAATAATATGCGCAATATGTAATGCGCAATATGTAATAAATTGCCTGAACGCAATATGTAATAACATTTGATGCATTTTGTAATAAATGTATTACATATTGCGCAGCTTATTACATAATGCGGGGGTTAGGGGTGTCGCGGTACATATATTCGTCCCGTGAAGTCACGGTAGTGTTGGAGTCGAGACCACCTAACCCGAGACCGAGACAAGACCAAGACCAAGGGGGTGTGAGACCGAGACAAGACCAAGACCAAGGGGGTGTGAGACCGAGACAAGACCAAGACCGAGGGCGGACGAGACCAAGACCAGACAAATGCGAGACCATTTTCAAGACCTTTTACAAGCGAACATTTAACCTTTACACCATTGCTCTGCTAACAACCAAATAAATCATTATTTAGGAATGATAGTCAAATGTAAATGGCTGTATAGTATTAACCTTGCTTGCAAGATGGATAACCTCGCGAGATCAAAAGAGATTCTCTCGACGTAATCCATCTTGTCATGCACTGGCAGTTAAGATGATTGGCCGAACCATGCCGGCCCGACGAATCAGCGGCAGCCTTACGCTGGGGACATACCGGACGCGGAACTTGCGCGCATGCACCGCGCAGAAGTCGCTTAAAAGTGTCCACACAGAGAGCGCAGCTCACTTTGCGCGCTCTGCTCGTCCGCTATATATTTTGCCCCAGATCTCCTGTCTTCGTTATCATGGGTAAGTAAATGACGACATAAATATCTAAAGTAATTAGGGATGGGCATTTTAAGCAATTTAAATAGTCGAGTACTCTCCTTCTATTATGGACAAGTGCTCGAGCACTCGCGCAGGGGGGGGGGGGGGGGGGGGGGGTCTGTGTCATTACTATGGTAATGACTGAGCAGGGGTAATCTGCTGTGTGGGGGGCTGTTCACACATTACGTTTGCATTTTTGCATGGAAAAAGCGCTACCTGGAGCATTTTTTGTCAGGAGAGGAACTGACTGATATTGGGTGACGCTAAGCTAACATCTAAAGCCTACCTCAGACAGTAGCCTATCTCCGATGGTTGGATGGATGGCATTAGCGCTTTGGAGCAGACACGTTGTGAAACAAGCGAAGGCATTTCCATGTCTTGTCCAGCAATGTCAGGTTATTGTCCAGTATCATCCATTTTACTTTATGATCACTGTTACATTAACGTAAATCCACGGA
Organism: Poromitra crassiceps; assembly: GCF_964638095.1. Lineage (NCBI taxonomy): Eukaryota > Metazoa > Chordata > Actinopteri > Beryciformes > Melamphaidae > Poromitra > Poromitra crassiceps. The sequence continues at coordinate 68,894,131 of NC_139623.1, forward strand.
TTACAAGGTCCGGTGTTCTGCCAAAAAGTGAAAACTGACCAGTGTGATTAACGTTACAGCTGCAGCTGAATAGTGATCACCATGAAGCGATTGTCTCCCAAAAAGTGATTCTTTCTCCACATCGTGACTAACGTTATGGGAAACGACAGTGTAGTCAGTAAACTAGTGCAATGTTTTGAATGAGTTTTATCGGGCGTGCGCTGTGAAGAAGCGTGCGGGAGCATATCTCCAGCCACCATTTTCGGGATGAGCTGGAAAACTTCCGGTTAAAACTTTCAAAAATAATGTTACTTAAACAAAAGTAAATAGCTTATTGATGCACGTTGGAGGAGAAAAAGTATTTCAACGAATGAAGCAGCAAACCTTGTATCAAAATACTTGTTGTGATGTTATATGGCGTGAAACTGTGGCTGTAACGCATACATGGGCAACATACGGCCCGCGGGCCGTATGCGGCCCGCCAGCGCCCCCTGTGTGGCCCGCGATGGTATTGCAAAAAAAAAAAAAAAAAAAAAAATTTTTTTTTTTTTTACAGTGCACCTGAACGCAAATGTTCATGTCATTCTGGCCAATACTCTTCTGTTATAGCATTTCAGTCTGGAATATGGAATATATTTCAATAATATTTATGACTAAAAGGCTAAAAGTAATCTCATGTGTAAGAAATGACTGTTCTACATTGAAGTAGAAATTTAAATAATTAACTTGTTGGTTTTGGATTTATTTAGCTTCAAGAGTGCATTTTTGTTCTTGTGTGACCCTCAACACAGGCTTTGAGAATCCCGGGCCACTTACTGATACTTAAGCTTAAAATAACCCACTCATATTCTGGTTTATTTCAAGAAAAACATTTCGGCTAGTGGAAATTCGAATTGGCTGGTAACTTTAAAATCTAGCAGCCATATTGGCAGGTGGTGAAAAAAGTTAATTTCAAGCCCTGCAGGGAGAGCAGGTGGTGACATAGGAGTGCGTGAGAAAAGGATCAAATATTGGTGGTTAAGACTGAATAATGACATCACAACTGTTAATTTAAAATGAGTTATTCCTCTAAACCTGGCTTCAAATGCCCAAAATGTTTCGCGCTGGTGCCGTTCAGCCCTCAGCAAAAACTGGTAGCGAGGACATTTTTTTGTGGCCCTCTCTATCATCAAAGTTGCCCATCCATGGGTTACGGCGTGACAATATTTGTTCGGCCCCCGGCAACAATCTGGGTTTCTCATGTGGCCCCCCATGAAAAACAGTTGCCCACCCCTGCTGTAACGCATTACTCAAAATAAATAAGGTTACATTACAATAAGCGTTTTATTTTGAAAGCAACAAAGCGGATGACGTACTTGGACATTCTGGCTGACTTGACGCCCGTGCAGTTCATGCTGCCAGATCCACATGACGATGCGTGCGTAGATCTTAGACCATTTTTAAATGGGTGGGGAGTGGGGCGAGTACCCGAACAGCAGAAACGTTACTCGAATACTGACGTTATGAACGAGTGCTCGAGTACCCGAGTACTCGCGCCCATCCCTAAAAGTAATATGTTTGGGATAACAGTTAATGGCTACCTTTGTTATAAAATGCAATTGCATCATATTTGTCTGTTCTCCTCCCGTTTTCCCAGTGCGTGCTGTTGTAGAGAGAAGGCGAGTCCTAGCTCTCTACTTGTTGCTCCGCAGGCAACGAGCCCCTAGATGGAGCCGCTCCCCATCTCCAACTGCTCTCTCTCTCTCTTTTCACAATTCAAAAGGGGGCAATCAACAACGTAAATAAACATTATTTTACTTTGAAATTGGTTTTATTTGACGAATGTCCGGTTTCGGAGTTCCTGTCTGCCCTTATCTGATCTGTTCAGCTTGACAGAGTCGCTCACGGGCGCAGACGGCCGTGCAGGAAAATAGAAGTCCAGGCTGGCCTGAGCGGCCGCTGAGCTGAGCTGCGCGCTGCGCGCAATTCGGTGTGGACTGACAGATCTGTTAACATGGTGTCCTAATGAAAACTGGCTGCGCACAAGGTCGCAAATGGTCGCGCCGCGCAGCTTACGTGCAGGAGACGCGTGCGGTGTGTTTTCACCGTTAGGCGGGCTCGGGCTCGTCTGGGCAAGTAGTGGGTACATGGTCTTTGTAGTTCTTTTCACTCATCAACATGGCTGCCGCCGCGGAAGTGACAGGCAGTCTGAATGAAATTGAATGTAACGTTCCCAATTCTATGTATTAAATTCTAAAAAACGACCCTCAACATTTGGGAAGGCTAAGCCACACAACTAGTTCGTTATAATCTAACTACGGTAAATGCTTCGAAGGTGACTTTACGACGGTGAGGACTCAATCAATGAATACCACGGAGATCAGGCACAGGCACCTTCGGCGATCTGATTGGTTGAAGTTAACACCCACCAGCGGTGATAGACAGATGGGTCATCCAATCACCTGCCAAGTAGCTTGGAAAAAGTGCCCGCCTCCGTCAGCGGGTCAGGTTACTGCATTCCCAGATCGACTGGTTTAGTGAAACATATGTGGAGCTATACCGTCGATCTGGCAGCGTCAGGTTAGTACAGTATATACTCAGTGACAGAATGCAATCCTTTGATCTGAAACACTATAATTCCATATCACTGACCTTCAGAAAGGCTCAACACAGTGGACAGAATGAAGTGTAAAAACACTTTACTGCGGCTAAATTATGACTCCTCCCCCCTTTGTGGTTTATATAAGCAAATCGTATGACTGGTGATTTGGACAAGATTTTTCCAGCCACCTTGTTGACCTGTGTTGTCCCCCTTTGTACATGAACGTGAGGGGAGTGGCTACAGCGTTAGAAACTTTCAAACTGCAAGGTTATTGGTTGCGATTGAAGGAGGGATTTTTACACCCAATCACAATAAAAAATATATACACAGGCAAGTAATGATGTCACTGTAGTTGTGGTTTCGGCTGGTCTTGAAATAAAATCCCGAGTTCGGCTTGCCCGAGACCGAGACAAGACCTGATGTTCCTGAGATAACGTGTTAATGAGCTAGAAAATGGCATTCGTGAGTGAGGTCACAGTGACCTTGACCTTTGACCACCAAACTGTAATCAGTTGATCCCTGAGTCAAAGTGGACGTTTGAGGCAAATTTGATGAAATTCCGTCAAGGTGTTCCTGAGATATCGCATTAATGAGCATGAAACGAGCGGTCGTGAGGTCACAGTGACCTTGACCTTTGACCACCAAAATGTAATCAGTTCATCCTTGATTCCAAGTTGACGTTTGAGCCAAATTGGAAGAAATTCTGTTAAGGCTTTCCTGAGATATCGCGTTAAAAAGTTTGGAAATGACGTTTGTGAGGTCAAAGTAGGGCTGGGTATTGGCAAGGACCTCACGATACGTATCACGATACATGGGTCGCGATACGATTGTATCACGATACATTGTGATACAATACACATTGCAATAAATATATTATATATATATATATTATATATATATATATATATATATTGCAATACTTAAAAAATAGAGCTAAAAATACAACACTGTGTACCACCCAGGTAGTGTAATAATATGTACATCACTTTATATTGATAACTTAGTGGACAAATCATTACATTTAGTCAAAACTACTGAGTGTTGAGTGTGTTACTGAATGCACTGAAATAAAAAGTATTCTTATTGTGTCACTGACCACACGGCTGTGCAAAGAAATCGATATGGGAAATATCGATACAGTATTGCAGAAAAAAATATTGCGATATATTGCCGTATCTTATTGCACAGCCCTAGGTCACAGTTACCTTGAACTTTGACCACCAAAACCTAATCAGTTCCTGCTTGAGTCCAGGTCGATGTTTGTTGAAAATTTGATGAAATTTGATGAAATTCCGTCAAGGCGTTCCTCAGATATCGCGTTAACCAACATCGGATGGACAACCCGAAACCATAATGCCTCCGGGCTGGCTATCGCCGGCAGGGGCATAATAAATGAATAAGCTAATCTGTTTTGCATATTGTACTTAGGGATGGGGCCGATCCGATCCAATATCGGTATCGGGTGCCGATATGGCACTAATTCACGGATCGGATCGGAATTGGGTATTTTTTTTATTTTTTTTTGCAATTCCAGCGCACAGCTGGCCATAATTTGTATAATAATGTATAATAGTATCCTTCTTTGCCTTGTATATTTTCTTAGTTTTGTCTGCTTTTTGCAAGGTATATTTAAAAAAAAAAAACTTTAATTGGCCAAATCTTTGCCTATACTGTATATTCAAGAAAAATATTGGTATCGGCATAATATCGGTATCGGCAGATATCCAAATTCAGGTATCGGAATCGGATCGGAAGTGAAAAAAGTGGATCGGTGCATCCCTAATTGTACTATTCTACAAGTCTGGACATGCAGTATGAAAAATGCATGCCACTGCATGGATGAAAACCCCCACGTTTTGAAGACATTTTTATACATGTTATCTATAATGATGTAAGACATCGAATTTGGATATTTTAAGACTTTTTCAGATTGTTGAAGGACCTGCGCGGACACTCTTGACACCCACCTGCCCAGGTAGCACTGCCACAGTGGTTTGTTCTGTGCAGCCAGCTCCGAATCCTTGGCTCCAAACATCTTAGCCAGCAGCTTCACCACCTGCAGCCTCTCATCATTATCATTACTCTGCAGAGAAAGAAAAGGGGAGAGCAGCAGAGAGAAAGAGAGAGAGAGAGATAAACGCATAGAACTCATTTCCATTAACTGTGTTGGCAACAATACACATCACATGAACGCAGCAGTTTCTTAAGTATCAATCTGTTTTTTTAGAGCGAGACAGAGAGGAGAGAAAACGAAATGACTATGAGAGCTAAAGAGAAAGACAAGAGGGGCAGAGATAGGGAGAGGGAATGAGTGGGCATGATGGAGAGAACGACAAACAAGAGGGAGAGGAGGGGGGGGGCGATGAAGAGAAAGCAACAGAGATGAGAAATCAAGATAATGATGGGAAGAAAGAGGTGAGAGAGAGAGAGAGAGAGAGAGAGAGAGGTCTGGGCGGGAGAGATTTTATCGCAGCTATTATTTTGAGGAGACACAGCAGTGATGTACACTCCCTGGGAACAGCTAATGAGCATTATACATCAGCAGGATGCCTTCGTGAGACACTGCAGAGGCAACAGTATGCTGAGTGGCTGAGCGCTTTATCTTTCTAATATGAATCAACAGACAGAGAGAGTGCACCACTCTGTGTGGAATGGCTCAGAGAATGTGGGTATCCAGTGTGATGTGTGTGTGTGTATAAAGTAATAATGCCAACATCAATACTAGCCAGAGATGGGGACTTGGACTTGAGACTTGGACTTGAGTCGCACTTAAGTCTCACTCACAGTGACTTGAGACTTGACTTGAGACTCGTCCTCAAAGACTTGAGACTTGACTTGGACTTGAGTTTTGGGACTTGTGAACAATCTTTATTTTTTAATTTAATTTTTTTTGTGCATTAACATTAAGGAACTCTATAGTGATGTCATCCAATCAATGCTGATACTGTATGCTAATAGATAAAGGAGTGAGGATAATACAGTACATGCTTTGAATTCCTTAGTTTTAGCTATGCAGTGTTCTAAGCAGACTGGATGGCATGCAGCAGATGATAGCACGCTCATCCATAAGAGACTTGACTTGGACTTGTGACCAAAGACTTGTTGAGACTTGACTTGGAATTGCAAAAATTGACTTGTGAGCATCTCTGATACTAGCACAACCAATGTTGCTGCTGCTACTACAAATAATGATCAGAATACCACTATTACTACTACTGTACTACTACCACTAGTAATACTACTACTGATAATACTACGTTGGTTTTTGTAAAGCACTTTGTAACTCTGTTCTGATGTGCTGCAAAGTCTAATTATAATGGCATGTTGAGCAAATGTCCTAAAGTTACAAAGTGTTGTAAGATAAATCAAACCGTAACAATTGACTTGGCACACTCAAATATAGGGGTCGACTGATTATCGGCATCTTCAATTATCGGCGTCGATATTCAGCATTTTGACGATTATCTGTATCGGCATTTTCATTGGCTGTTTGGCGATATAATCATTTCATTTAAAAATGCGCTAAGTTGTAGGGATGCCCCGATCCACATTTTTTCACTTCCGATCCGATTCAGATACCTGAATTTGGATATCTGCCGATACCGATATTATTCCATATGATTGGTATGAATGTAGACATGAATGATGGTGGTCGGAGGGGCCGTTGAGCGCCGATGTGTGGCTGCCACGCTTTCGAACCACGAATGGTGGTGGTGTGAACGAATAATGATTCTGTGAAGCGCTTTGAGCACTTGGAAAGGCGCTATATAAATCCAATCATTATTATTATTATTATTATTATTCCGATACCGATATTTTTCTTGAATATACAGTATAGGCAAAGATTTGGCAATTTTTTTTCTTTTTTTAATATACCTTGGAAAAAGCAGACAAAATTAAGAAAATATACAAGGCAAAGAAGGATACGATTATACATGGGCAAATTACGGCCAGCGCTGGAATAATAATAATAAAAAAATTAAAAAACGATTCCGATCCGATCCGATTCCTGAATTATGTCAGTATCGGCACCGGATACCGATATTGGATCGGTCCCATCCCTACTAAGTTGGCCCTGCTGCAGCTGGAAGAAGCCTCTGTCTCTCCTACAGTAGTTCATGCTCCCTCTGTGTGATCTGGAGCAATGTCCCGTCCCCCCCCCCCCCTTTCTGATTGGTTACACATCGAGCAATAGCCTATCAGAGGGCTCAGAGATGAAATCTTGACACCTCAGCGCTCTGTTCAGCCTACACTGGACAGAGAGCCAGAGGCTCGTCGGGGAACTGCTTTGCACTGCCTGTAAGCGAGTGCAGCGGACTCTGTTCTCTGTTAAGGAACCGAATAAACTAGGACGTGACATCTCGTCAGTGGACTGTTTGTTTGAATGAAACAAGGAACCGAATAAACGAGGATGAGACATTACGTTAGCGGATGCACAGATGAACGTGTTTGTGTCAATATTCTCCTTTGAGAGCCTGGGGGTGAGGTTAGTGTCAGGTGTAAGCAGAGGGAAACCGGAAACCCTCTTATTTTGTTACTGTGGTGAGTCGGTGTTAGTTTGTTAAAAGTATAAGTCCACAGCTTTATCTTGATAATGTGCCACTCCACATGTCTCTAGTGGAGACACAAGTCTCCACTAGATTGAGAGCACGCACACACACACACACACACACACACACACACACACACACACACAACAACAACACTTTGCTTAATGTTAATAGTGTGACTATTTTCAATTAATATTGTAGTTGGATAAACTGAAGAAAATGCATTTTAATGGGTCGTGTTATTCTAAATTTTGACAAAGATTTTAAGTTTTACTGCTTAATGTATATCGGTTCCAAAATATCGGTTATCGGTCTCTTTGATTACCAATAATCGAAATCGGTATCGGCCCTGAAAAACCATATCGGTCGATCCCTACTCAAATATAAAACTACTAACACAATAGGCTTAGAAATCCACTCAATAGTACAAGTGTAGAAAGGTACAAGTGAAAGAGTGTGAGTGTGTACCTTGAGTTTGAACTCCAGCTGTGGCAGGACAGACTGCAGCAGGTGGCTGTCTATGTTGTAGAGCTCCAGGATCAGGTCGAAGACATGTTCAGACAGATCGCTGACCGACGTCTTCCCCAGCATCAGCACCTGGTTGAAGAACTGACCGAGAAGAACCGTGCTTACAGAGACCACATACAAAACACAGGAGTTCCTACATGTCTCCACAACTAATTTTTCTGTGACATATACCGTAAATTCCGGACTATAAGCCGCAGCTTTTTTCCCGTTTTTTGGCCTTTTTTGGCCCCTGCGGCTTATATAACGGTGCGGCTTATCTATGGATTTTTTCCAAAAAAAAAAAAAATCTCTCTTTTTTAGCACTCTTTCTAACTATAAATCCACTTCTGTTTTAATTTCCTCTCTTGCCCTCTTTTCACCACACCGCGGACACTGTGTGCACTGTAAAAAACAACACAGGTGGTGTTATGTTGTTTTGTTGAAATGTTAATAAATGGGAGCTTCCTCAAACAGCCATCTCTTTCCCGACAATCCCCTCTGTGCATGAACCCTTACATATGGTAATTAAACATTAAAACACAATTAAAAAAAAAAAAAAAAAAAAAAAAAAAAACATTAAAACACCCGCGGCTTATAGTCCGGTGCGGCTTATATATGTAAAAAACAGTCAACTTTGCAGGTGCGGCTTATACTCCGGTGCGGCTTATTGTGCGGAATTTACGGTAAGCCACTTCTAAACATGAAGTCTGGACCATGTCCTGCTAGCCAGAGCAGGATATTTTCTGGTTTTACCTTTCTAGACATGAGGGGTCTTTGTTTAGAAACAGCTGGAAATGGTCTGTTTTTTCTGCCAGTTTAGAGTGGGCGGGGGGAGTGCGGGGGCGGGGGGAGGTGAGGAGTGGGCGGGGGGAGCGCGTTGGCGGTGGGGTACGGTGGAGAGCCTGAAGAACAGAATTGGGCATGGGCACTATACCCAAAACACGCACACAGGTCTCCATACCAGTGGTGTAGTGGAGGGTAGACGCAGGTAGACAGCGTCTACTTACTTACGGATTTGCGACTATTCACTTCTAAATCTCCTTTAATGCGCATCCGTTCAAGTTTTTGTCTCTTTTCTGCCTGAAGACTCTGCCGGGCAGATTGAGATTCCACCAAGAAACGTTGTATTAAGACGGCGAGGCGGACGCAGCCTGTCTAGTGAACGCCTGTGTCCACCAGATGCGTCCCCGAAGCGGCTCTCCGCTCTGCTCCACTAAACAAATCGGCCTGTGTGTTTTCACTTCTCTCAAGAGTTTCGTCAAGCAGCGCAGAGCATAACGAGCTGGGCAGGAATTCACGAGAATAATAAAATAAAACATCCTGTCGAGAGTGAGGTTTCATACCAAATTTCAATCAGAAGGCCGCCATATTTGCATAACCTGATCAGCCCGTGACGTCAGTCAAGTTTAAGTATGACATCAGTTATGACGTCAGTTCATCCTAGTATATATAGCGAGGGTTCTACGTCACCTTCCTTTCTGGCAGATCATACAGTAGCAGCAGCCGGCATCACGGCTGTTCATCGTCTCCTCTGAAGCTGTCGTTTCGCCCCACCCACCTCCCCAGTCCACCACCAATGAGTCTTGACTCCCAAAGAATCCCCCACGGGGGGCGGGGGATTCTCTATCCTAGCCTATTCAGATGCGCTCCTCTCACCTCAAGAGGAGTGCCACCTGACAAGGGAGTCATATGCCAAAGTAGTTGCCATGCTTGCCATTTGCTAAATAAAGCCGCTTGTTAAATCTTACTGACTGGCCTCTCATGATTGAAGTATAGTTAAGTATGTGTATATATATATATATATATATATATATATATATATATATATATATATATATATATATATATATATATATACTGTATATATATATATGTATGTATATATGTGTGTATATATATATATACACACACACATACCGTAAATTCCGGACTATAAGACGCACCGGTCTATAAGCCGCGGGACCAAAATTGACTATTTTTTTCTTCTATAAGCCGCACCGGTCTATAAGCCGCGGGTGTTTTGATGTTTAATTACCATATGAAAGGGTTCGTGCACAGAGAGGAATGTCGGGAAAGAGATGGCTGTTTGGGGAAGCTCCCATTTATTAACATTTCAACAAAACAAAACAAAAGTCAGGTCACTAATCCCCAGACAAAATCACACAACAATAGGCTATATGTGCAGCAAACCTGTAACCAGAGAAGTCAAGTCACTAATCCTCGTCTTCCTCTTCTTCCTGCGTACTGAAACCACCAAAGTCCTCATCTTCAGTGTCGGAAACGAACAGGTTCAGGGTGGCTTCGTCAACCACTCTCCTCTCTCCTTCATTGTCACTCAAAACCAACGAACTCCTCTTCGTCACTGTCGGCATCGAACAGCCTCTGAAGCCTCTGACGGCCCTCAGCGCCAGCTGTGGCGGCGTCATCCTCTTCATCCCGCAGCAGTCCAGCGTTTTGGAACCCGTTGGTGATTGTGGATGTTTTCACACTCCTATAATATTCCAGAGACAGTTCCTCCTGCTGCACCGTCCAACGCCTCACCATTGACTCATCGATGCCCAGGTTACGCGCGGCTGCTCTGTTTCCCTCTTTTAATGCGAGATTGACTGCTTTCAACTTGAAAGCTGCGTCGTGTGAATTTCTGCGTACCTTCCCCATGGTAAGTGAGAGTGTTGCTTCTACTGCTCGTCTTGTTGTGAATATTCCTTGATCTTCCTTTGTGTGAATTCGCCGAAGTTTGTGATTTTCTCCTGGTAGTCGGGGGAGGGAGTTGATGGCCGAGTGGCCGTTTGCTTACCGTAATTACCATATGTAAGTGGTCACGCACAGAGGGGATTGTCGGGAAAGAGATGGCTGTTTGAGGAAGCTCCCATTTACCGTATTACCGTAACATTTCAACAAAACAACATAACACAACACCACCGTTGTTTATTTTTACAGTGCACACAGTGTCCGCGGTGTGGTGAAAAGAGGGCAAGAGAGGAAATTAAAACAGAAGTGGATTTATAGTTAGAAAGAGTGCTAAAAAAGAGAGATTTTATTTGTATTTTTTTTTTTTTTTTCTGAAAAAATCCATAGATAAGACGCACCGTTATATAAGCCGCAGGGGCCAAAAAACGGGAAAAAAGCCGCGGCTTATAGTCCGGAATTTACGGTATATAAGCGGCCGGGGGGGAAGTGGTGGGTAAATGACAGTCTACCCACTGCTCCAGACACTGCATCCACAACATGAGATCTCTGTCAAACACTTTTCTCCACTACTCCATAATGCTCATGTCTCACTGTGAAGTTCCTGATGCATTCCGACACATTCAGGCGATGACGTGGGGTGGCAATGTGCCAAAAAAAAGTGAGCGCTTGCCTTTTTTACACCGCCCAAAAACCGCCAGTCAAAATAGTGGTCGCACCGTCGCACTATAACGTTAACCTGTGGATGATTTTACAAGTGGCATTCAAGTCATATCTGACTAGTTTTCAATTTATTTCTCACCACAAAAGTTAGGCTATATGTCTCGATAGAGGCTGATGCCACACTATCCCCGTTTGGCACTCTTTTCCGCGTAGTACGTGATCGTCGTTGTCTCGCTATGGAAAAACATCACATATAAATTTAACGGTTCTTGATTATACAGAGGTAGGCCTACGTCAAATGTATTACCAGACGCCACTCTTCAATTCGGCATATATATGATCCACGGAGATGTTACTGTAGCTGTTAAGTGAATAAAATGTCGATTCTGGATGTGAGTCGCCTGAAATCCCGCTGTCTTCCTCCGTTAAAACTGCATGTTTTGCATGAGTTTGGTTAAAGATTCGCTAAAGCTGTTCATTTGCAGCACTTGCGGAAACTGTGAGTTTGCTCATTATAAGCGATTGCGCGAACGATTAATTAATTAATAGGCTAATGGGCACGTATCACCCAATAGCCTAATGCAGTAAGTAGTAGGGATGGGCGCGAGTACTCGGGTACTCGAGCACTCGTTCATAACGTCAGTAGTCGAGTAACGTTTCTGCTCTTCGGGTACTCGCCCCACTCCGCACCCCTTTAAAAATGGTCTAGAAGATCTACGCACGCATCGTCATGTGGATCTGGCAGCATGAACTGCACGGGCGTCAAGTCAGCCAGAATGTACAAGTACATCGTCCGCTTTGTTGCTTTCAAAATAAAAAGCTTATTGTAACGTAACCTTATTTATTTTGAGTAATGCGTTACAGCCACAGTTTCACGCCATATAACATCACAACGAGTATTTTGATACAAGGTTTGCTGCTTCATTCGTTGAAATACCTTTTCTCCTCCAACGTGCATCAATAAGCTATTTACTTTTGTTTAAGTAACATTATTTTGAAAGTTTTAACCGGAAGTTTTCCAGCTCATCCCGAAAATGGTGGCTGAAGATATGCTCCCGAAGGAGACGCAGACTTCTTCATAGCGCACGGCACGCCCGATAAAACTCATTCAAAACTTTGCAGTAACGCTAGTTTACTGACTACACTGTCGTTTCCCATAACGGTAGTCACAAGAAATGTGGAGAAAGAATCACTTTTTGGGAGAAAATCGCTTCATGGTGATCACTATTCAGCTGCAGCTGTAACGTTAATCACACTGGTCAGTTTTCACTTTTTGGCAGAACACCGGACCTTGTAATCCGTGGATTTACGTTAGTGTAACAGTGATCATAAAGTAAAATGGATGATACTGGACAATAACCTGACATTGCTGGACAATGGACATGTAGGCTATTGGAAATGCATTCGCTTTCACAACTTGTCTGCTCCAAAGCGCTAATGCCATCCATCCAACCATCGGAGATACTGTCTGAGGTAGGCTTTAGATGTTCGCTTAGCGTCACCTAATATCACAGTCAGTCCCTCTCCTGACAAAAAATGTTCCAGGTAGCGCTTTTTCCATGCAAAAATGCAAACGTTGTGTGTGAACAGCCCCATATACAGCAAATTACCCCTGCTCAGTCATTACCATAGTAATCACACAGACCCCCCCCCCCGCGCGCGAGTGCTCGAGCACTCGTTCATAATAGAAGGAGAGTACTCGAGTATTTAAATTGCTTAAAATGCCCATCCCTAGTAAGTAGTAGGCTATCATCTCCTTGTTGCATTTTCAAACTGGCAGATGGGGGGGAGGGGGAGAAACGATTCAACTTTTACTTGTTTACTCACCTATATTAGGCTCTCTTCCAAATAATCCAGCCACGTAACTACGTCCATTCATGAAATGATTAAATAGCACAATAATGGTTTGTAAAGTGCCATTTAACCACCCGCCCACTCAGACATACATGATCCGGATCATGAGCTGTCTGTGTTACACAACAGCCATTTTGCCAATGATGCAGATCCTGTACTAGGGGCTCAGATGGTCATGATCCGCACTCGCGGGAGTGCGCATAAGGCGGATAATAGTTTCTAAATATGCAGGCAGAGCGGCTAGCAGCTGGTTATAATCTGGATTCCACTGCATGTTTAGAAGAGGCCATAGAGCAATTTCCATGGCTGATAGCTGTCAGCATCCTTGTTCAGATGTTCTTTTAATAGGGATGCATGATATATGGGTAATCATATCGATATCGGCCGATGTTAAGTCATTTTTTAAATATAATCGGTATCGGTCCGATGAGCAAATGTTAAAATCGATATCAGTATTCGTCCAAAATCTTCATATTGAGAGGAAACAATGTGGTAAATCTGTGATTTATGGGCTTTTCAAAATGTTTTGGAAAGACATTACTTTTTCAAATTCAGTGTTTTTCACTATGTACAACATTTTATTATCATAGAAATGTGTTTTTATACAGGTCATCGACCAGCAAATATCGGTTATCGGCCATAACAGCAATGTTAATATCGTTATCAGTATGGGCCAAAATGTTCATGTCGGTGCATCCCTACTTTTAAAGGATTATTTTCAGGGTATTTTATGTACTGTGGAGACAACAGAGAGAGACAGATGACCCGTGACAGAGTCACAAGATAATGTAATCATAATGGTATCCTTATAAGGAAATTCTCTTTCTTATTTATTTGAAACTGAGGGCGTAATCTTGGCAGTGTTTGTATTATCATGCTCTATGCAATGCAATGAGCGACACAGTACAAACTTTGTGGAAATGTACCATTTTAACTTTTGCAAGCCTGACAAAGACTACTTCCAAATGTCATGACTTTTACAGACTACACATAACTGCATGGTATCCAGAACAAGCAACACAGAAACCACAAGTAGGTCTCCCACCCCAAGACACAAAGATGCAGATTCCTTAAGTCAGTCAAAATAAGGAAATAGACTGTCAGAGATGTCATTCTTACATTGGTGATGTAAGGTTCAATGGACTGAGCAGTCCTCTTCAGCAGAGCTTTGGCCAGGTCATACGCCTGTTTATTCAGATTCTACAGAGAGAAAGAGAAAGAGGGGGGGGAACAGGCAATACAATATAACACCAACTAGCCATGTGAGAAGAATCCCATCAAGAGGCTTGGAGCGGGTGCAGATCATGATGGATAACAGAGAAACTCTCATCCTGCTTTACATCTTCTCACCTGCAGGGGTCTCACTGAATTGCAGGACATTGGCTTCAGTGAACTGGCACTATCAAATGACTCCAGCTGAGTGAGATGTCTCTGCTTGTGTCACATCCAACATGCTTGGTGGGACTAAGGCCATGTTCAGACTAGGAGGCCAAATCTGATTTGTGAACTTTAGTGACCTATTAATGACTTTATCCAGATTGGTTTTATGAGTCTGGACGCTCCAAGTCTGATTTGTGTCACTTGTCCCAAACCACATATGGAGGTAGTTTCCAATCTGCTTTCGACTGATGTGACTTCAGTGTGGACGCACAGATCCACCAAATCTGATTTGAACGTCATTCGCAACTCGTCATCAAATGCTTCTGCGCAGGAAAACCACGTCACCAACGTACGTATTTACTGACGCCCACGTCGTTACCATAGCAACCCATGCTCTTCTGCCCTCACCATGTGTTACATGTGTGTACACGGCCTAGACAGCGAGTTAAACACTTCTTCCAAATAAACACTCGACACAAGATCCAAGGTTTGAGCATTTAGTGGAAGCTTTCTTTTTGTGAAACTGTAAATAGATACAGAAATAAAGAGATACATGAATGTACTGTATGACAATGGAATCACACAAATAAACTACACAGTTCACCTACATGATGTGAGATAATGTTCAAATAAGACAATTCACCAAGGTAAACCAGTAGCAATTAGTTAGCACAGTTAGCATTGACTGAGCGCTAACATGTGCTCATGAAGCATGAAGTGACTAAACATGTAAAATAAAGATATTTATCAAATTTAACGTTATAATTAACACATGACTATCTAATTGTAGCTATACTTACAGATTGTGCCGAATCAAGGGCGAAATCAAAGAAGGATGTGGATTCATCTCTCCACTGCTGTGCCTCATGGCCAAAATGGAGACTGATAATTTTCCCCAAAGGTTTAAGTACTTCCAGCCCTCACCACTAGGTGTCACTAAACATCATCTGACTTATTTACTGGGGCCAGAACACTCCCCGCCTGGCATCTATAAGATGTCAATCCAATAAACTTCACAGAAATAACAACAAATGACTTCAAAGTTAAGTAAACAAAGGGTAAGTAAAACTGTCTAGAATAGTATAATTATCTGTGTCTTCTCCTCTAGGTAGTGCTCTTGGAAACCAGGAGAATGACCTCGGACACAGGTCTCAGGAACAGTCTCTGTTCACCTTTCCGGACTATCTTCACCTCGATCTTCCTGACCTTCCCATCTTCGCTAGGAAAGGTCGTGGTAACCAGCCCGACTGGCCAGTCGTTCCTCTTCGCTTGGATATCTTTAAGAACGACAACATCCCCTTCTTGTAGATTAGGACGCTCAGTCCTCCATTTGCGACGTCCTTGAAGCCCACTGATATACTCCTTCCTCCAGCGATCCCAGAATGTGTTAGCTAGGCTCTGGACCCGCCGCCATTGACTTCTGAGGAGGTCGCTGCTGTCGAATTGGCCAGGTGGTACGGGAGGTGCACCAACCTTCTGCGTGAGGAGCATGGCTGGGGTGAGTATGATGGGTTGATCTGGATCTGAGGAGACTGATGTAAGTGGTCTTGCATTCACTATCGCAGTGACTTCAGCCATGAAGGTTACCAGGACTTCATGTGTGAGCCTTGCAGGGCTGTGTTCCAGGAGCATGGCATCGAGGATGCGGCGTGCGACACCGATCATCCGTTCCCAGGTCCCACCCATATGTGAACTATGTGGAGGATTGAACTGCCATTGACATTCCTGATCTACGAGGTAGCTCTCGATTTGCTTGTTGTGGCAACCCTTCTTGCTGATCTGAAGCTCCTTACACGCACCCACGAAGTTGGTCCCACAATCAGACCTGATCTGCTTCACAGGGCCTCTGATGGCAAAGAAACGCCTGAGAGAATTAATGAAGCAGGATGTGTCCATAGATTCGATCACCTCGATGTGGATCGCCCGTGTGCTCATTAGGGCTGTCAATCTCCCTCTATAATCAAATTCGAATTTCAGTGCTTTATACATTTTAATATTCGAATTATATTCGAATATTTTAATTAATTTTTAATTGAATTAAAAAAAAAAAAAAAAAAAAAAAAAAAATTGTCTGAGTGAATTGTTGTCTTCTCTTATGTTATGTTCTGATTCTAAATATAGCTGAATCTTTGGGTTTGACCAAGTAAAACTTTTTCTAAGCATTTTACCAAATGTAGATGGAAAAGTGAATGGTGGATGAATATTCAAAATAATATTAGGCTGATCACAAATAGTCCAGCAATGATGTTTATTTAAGAAAACATGTTCCTTGTACAATGTACATACATTCATTGCATTAGAAAATAGGTCAGATAACCAGAGCTTAGTTAATATTCATCAGTGATGTATTGGTGCTGTCTGAAATGCTAAAATAAAATAATTGATAATAAAAAAAGACACAGCCTTTGTTTAAGCTCCTTATCAATAAACAAATAAGTAAACTTTGCCAAAACAACAATGAGCGATGAACAAAAAAAAATCAGTCACGTATTGCACTTAAGAGCTACAGGTTTACATTCAGTATAGCAGCTTCAACAGTCAACTTCAGTTAACAATGAATGAACATACATTTTAAGAGCTACAGGTAGGTTTACATCAGTATAGCAGCTTCAACAGTCAACTTCAGTTAACACTCTTTTCTTCAAGTATGTTGTCAGAACTTGTCACTGTTCTAGTGTTCTAAAAAAAAAAAAAAAAAAAAAATTAAAATATTCGTTTTTAAAAAATAATAATAATCGAATTTCGTTCATAATTATTAAATTCGAATAATATTCGAATATCAAAATTCGTTTCAACAGCCCTAGTGCTCATGCACGTGAAGATGACTGCCCATCTTTTTGCATTGGCTTGACCACCCCGAGTTCTTCGTGACGTGACATGCCAGGGACCAAACACATCCAGTCCAACATATGAAAAGGGAGGATCTGTGCTTAGTCGGTCAGCAGGTAAGTCAGCCATGATCTGTTGTTCTTGTTTCCCTCGCAACTTGCGACAGGTGACACAGTTGAAGATGGCGCTACTGATCGATCTCTTTCCCCCGACGATCCAAAAACCAGCCGTCCTTATGGCTCCTTCTGTAAAATGTCTGCCCTGGTGACAAACTCTCTCGTGGAAGTGTCTGATCAGCAACAGTGTGACATGATGTCTGCCAGGAATGAGTATTGGGTGTGATTCATCTGACGTCAGTTGAGCTCTTGTTAGCCGACCCCCCACCCTGAGAAGATGATCTGAGCCAATAAAGGGACAGAGCTTGCTGAGTGGGCTTGACTTGGGAACAGGTCGTCCCTCCTGGAGACATTTGATCTCATCTGCATACACTTCTCTCTGGACAGTGTGGATGATTGTGACTTTGGCCTGGTTGAGTTGCTCTTCATTGAGATGCTTGTTGCACTTATGCCAGCCGTAACAAATTGTGCCCTTGGACCCCTGGATGAAGGACTTGGCGATGTGTCCAAGCCGGGCAACAGCCTTCAGGAGAGGACTCCAAGTAGAGAATCGTTCAAAGCGTGCACTGCCAAGTTTGCTGTGTGACAGACTGGTGGCACAAGTGATAACCTCTGACCGCACCTCTGCATCTGACTCAGGGTGAACAAGGCTGAAGGTCTCCTCGCATAGCTGATTCTGTCTTGCTTCAGTGAGGAAGGCAGGTCCTGTTAGCCATGAAGAGAAGGCCAGCTGGTCAGCTGGTAGTGATCTGGTTGCATGATCAGCCGGGTTTTGGTCGGTGGCACATAATTCCACTGACTTGCTAGTGTGGACTGCCTGATGCGCTGTACGCGGTTGTGGACATAAACATAAAACCGCCTTGACTCATTGAAGATGTAGCCAAGCACCCCCTTGCTGTCGGTAAAGAACTTGACATCATCCAGTGTCGTGTCCAACTCTTCCTGGAGCAGCTCTGCTATCTCCACGGCCAGTACAGCAGCACAGAGTTCGAGGCGTGGAATCGTGATCTCGGGTCTTGGAGCGAGCTTTGCTTTGCCAAAGATGAAGCCTGCTTCACTGTGCCCTCCGGCATCTGTTACTTTCAGGTAGGCAACAGCACCTACTGCTTTGGTAGACGCATCACAAAACACGTACATTTCCCTTCTCTGAGCTGTAGACAAGGGAAGCGACGTATACATCCTTGGGATCTTCAGCTCACGTAGGTCCTGCAGGGAATCTCTCCATCTTTGCCACTTCTCGTGATTCTCTTTTGGGAGTGGTGCATCCCAGTCACAGCCGTTGGAGGTAATATCTCTAAGTATTGAACGACCCTGAATGCTGACAGGTGCAGCAAACCCGAGGGGGTCGTACAGACTATTGATAGTGGACAGTACACCACGTTTCGTGAAGGGCTTCTCACTGATAGCCACTTGAAAGGTGAATGTGTCTGTGGACAGGTCCCATCCAACTCCTAGACTACGCTGCATGGGTGGGAGGTCCTGCCCTAGCTCTAGACCTTGCAGTTCTTTAGCAAGGTCTTCACCTGGAAAGGCTCTCATGACCTCTGGGCTATTGGACGCGACTTTGTGAAGTCGTAGATTGGACTGTGCTAGCATGTGTTGAGTCCTCTTCAGCACATCGATGGCCTCAGCCACACTGGAGAATGACTTCAGTCCATCGTCAACATAAAAGTGGCGTTCAACGAAGAGTCTTGCGTCTGTTCCGTACTCCTTTTCTCCCTCCATAGCTGTCCTCTTCATTCCGTAGATGGCCACGGCTGGAGACGGGCAATTCCCGAACACATGGACCTTCATCCGAAACTCCACAATGTCCCCATCAAGCTGGTGGTCATGGAACCACAGGAAGCGGAGGTAGTCACGGTGTTCTTCTTTGACCAAGAAGCTGTGGAACATTTGTTGAACGTCGGCCATCACTGCAAAGGGTTCAGACCTGAAGCGGACAAGCACACCGATCAGACTGTTATTTAGATCTGGGCCCCTGAGTAGCACATCATTGAGGGATATGTTGTTGCACTGGGCACTTGAGTCAAAGACTACCCTGATTTGTTTTGGCTTCTGAGGATGATAGACGCCAAAGCTGGGTAGATACCAGCACTCTTGATCATATTCCAGTGAAGGAGCTGGTTCTGCATGCCCGTTACTGAAGATCTTTTGCATGAACTCCACGTAGTGGTCTTTCATCTCCGTCTTTTTTCTCAAAGTACGCCGAAGGGAGAGGAGACGGTTGAGGGCCTGCCCCCTGTTGTTAGGCAAGCGCTGTCTTGGAGAGCGGAATGGGAGGGGGGCCACCCAACTGTTTGAGTCGTCCTTGGAGAACTCTTCGTTCATGATGTGGAGGAAGATCTCATCTTCGACCGAGGGTGCTAGTCTATTGTCCTCAACGGTGTGATAGAAGATCTGCTTGCCAAGGCCGTCTGGAGCTGGCCTCCCAGGAGGTTGTATAGGGTGTTCACCTGTGAACCTCTCTTTGACATATACTGTTTTCACAAGGTCTGAAGAAGCTGGTTAGACCATTATCCAGAACACAGGTCTTGAAAGTGTTCACAGCAGGTTTATGGGCTCCCCTGAGGCACACGTCTCCAATGATTACCCATCCTAAATCAAGGCGTTGGGCATATGGCGCATTGTGTGGCCCGTTACACTGGCTGCGAACCTTGTGAGCACGGATAATGTCTCTTCCAAGCAGCAGGAGAATCTCAGCTGAGGGGTCGAAAGGTGGTATCTTGGCAGCAATGGCTTGAAGATGAGGATGATGACTAGCGGCCTCTGGTGTAGGAATTTCCTCTTTGTTGTTAGGAATGAGGTTGCATTCAATGAGTGTCGGTAGTGGCAGGGATACCTGGCCATCTACAGCCTCTATCATGAAGCCCGTGGCTCTTCTTCCGCTGGTGTCCGTTATGCCAGAGCATGTTTTCAAGGTGTAAGGAGAGACGCTTCCCTGAATGTTGAACATGTCGAAGAAGGCAGATCTGGCCAGTGATAAATTACTCTGGTCGTCCAGCATTATGTACATCCTCTTCTTCTGCTCAGGAAGTCCTTTGGGATACACGTTGACTAGACACATTTTTGAGCATGACTTTCCATGCAGGCCCTCCCCACAGACTTCTGTGCAGCTGGATGTAGTTACAGTGGGGTTCTCCTCAGCTTGCTCCCCGCCATGTCCCTCCGTTGCAGTGATGGGCTCCCTTACCATCCAGGGAGGTGGGCCGGTGTGAAGAGCTGAGACGTGCCGATCGCTATTGCACTCTGAACAACGGATGACAGTCTTACAGTCTTTGGCTCTATGGTTTGTGGAAATGCAGCACCTGTAGCAAATGGAATGCTCTTTGAGGAAACTCTTCCTCTCATCCAAGGTCTTCATTCTGAACTAGAGCTGCAACTATCGATTCTTTTAGTAATCGAGTATTCTACCGAATAATCCATCGATTAATCGAGTAATCGGATAAGAACCCTTTTTTGTGTTTTCAAAGGCTTATCGTAAATATACACCAAAAAATAAGATAAATCTCTTCAAATAAACAACTACATTAGTTTCTTTCTTAGAAAAAACAACATTTTGATTTTTAAATTGCATAGAACTGGCAGTGGCACCATTCATCTTTTCAACCTGACGTTTGAGTTCTTCCAGTGTACAGCAACCGTTAAATAATATGAATGAATGGCTTACTAGCTAGTTTACATCCTTCATTTACCTTACAGCTGCATGACACACACACTCTTTAGCCGTTTTCCCACATGCGTACCGGAAAATTACCTGTAAGTCAATATCGGACATTTCCCTTCACACCTCTCCTCTGGCATGTGGGAATCTATCAGCGAAATTGCCTGTATGGGGGGGGGAGGGGGGGGCGGCACTGCAGAGCGGGTGGGGAGTGACGTGTCGGCAAAACTCCGAATGGTGAAATAAGTTTGCTTGTTTATCCGTTCACCTGCGTAGCGTTGAAGCACTTTTTACAGACTGGCTTCATTTGATGTGTCCGGGCTTGCCTTGGCTGTCGGCAACGTTGCTTAGTCCCTGTCGGACTGTGACTGAAGGAGGAGGACGGACTGTGGCCAGAGAGCGAGCAGAGAGGAGAGGGGAAAATCAGCACAGCACACACATGAAGCTGACTATAGGCTACTGCTCTTATTATCACAAGATCATTTCGCCAGTTTGCTTTAATGTGCGCTAATGATTAGATTATGCCCGCTGGAACATTAAGCAACATGTGTACACCTCGCCCATGAGAGTGTCGCGCAGAATATGAAGATAGACTAAACCGGGGACAGATCATGACTGATGATTATGTACCTCTGCGCTGCTGCGTGAGACTAGAGCCGTCTGGAAGCGAGAGAGACCAGGAGGGAATTTATTTTGGGAAGATGCTCTGAACAATTTTGACGACGTGGAATGGAATTGCGTCATTTTCGCATGTCCCGGTATTACGTGCTGAGTCTGGTCCGACCCGCACGCAAGATCACCCGGTGGCGAAAACCACTGGAAGCGCGTTTGCGACTGGCAATAGTCCTTTGGTGGTACGCAACACCAGGGGAATATCGAACAATCAGCTGTGTATTTGGTGTTGGACTGTCTACTGTGTGCATTGCAACCTGGTCCACGAAGTCACAGCCCACTGATAGCGGAAAATGCCTTCGGAAATCAGCAAGCTGACATACTGCTCTTATTAGGCTATCACAAGATAATTTCGCCAGTTTGCTTTAAGGTGCGCGAATGATTAGATTATGCCCGCTGGAACATTAAGCAACGTGTGTAGGCTACTCCTCGCCCATGATGGAAGGACCGCTGTCGCGGAAAATGACCTGAACCGTTTCCACTTGCGTCCCCTTAAGACCATACCGCTCTTGTGACTGGCACGAAACTGGTGAAATGTCGGGGACGACGGGGTCGCGCTTATACCGGCACGGCGCCTTTCTCACATGCAGGCATTAGACCACGTACCGGTCATTTTGCGGTACAAAGCGCATGTGGGAAAAGGGCTTTTCTCTCTCACACACACTCACTCTCTCTTTCTCTCTCACACACCAACAGGCTAGTGTGATCACACACACACACACACACAAAATGCTGTTAAATTAGCCGCTAACGTTAATGTTAAGTTGAGCTTTGTATTTCTCACAGAAAACGGTCCAAACTTCTCAGAGAGAGCGGTTGGTATTCACTAAAGCCTTCATATCTCAGGCTCTGTAGTACATAGAAACATAAAATAAAAAGCATTTGAGAGCTTAACCCTTTGGCTTTTCGTATTATATTTGCTCTAATGTTCATTAAAAAAAATCTTAAAAATCTTTAACCCCAAAAAATAAAAATAAAAAGATTCTAATGCATTTTAAGACATGTTAATAAAGATTACGGCAAATGTAACCCTTCCAAATAAAAAGCCACGGGTTTAAGCTCTCAAATGCTTTTTATTTCATGTTGATAGCTACTATACAGGCTGAGGAAATACGTTATGTTGAACCCTTGACAATTACTGCAGCTAACGTTAACGTTAGCGATCTCTGTTTTGCAGTCGTTGTGAAGACAGTGAAAAGCCCCGTTATCTAACAACTACAACTGCAGTGAAACAACTTATCCAGCTAACGCTAGCTAATTAAATAACGTTATCTGATGTTGTAGTCGATGCCTCTCTCAACGTTACAGCCGAGGAGGTGCTGCTAACATTAGCTGCGGTGCGCTGCCTGCTTCATTCACCCTCAGCCTATCTAGTAATACGTTACAGTCTTCAGCATTTAGCTACTGTAAATATATCTTGTGTTTGACCATGCTTCCTCAAGTTTGAGGTGTTTCCCTGGCCAGCTTTGCAATTCACATCACAAATGTTGCAACCAGTGTTGTCTGAGTCTATCTTGGGAAAGTGTAGCCACATTTTCGGGTGGTCCCGTTTGTTGACGTTTCAGGTAGAGTGACGGACTGACGTAACGTGCTCTCACGTGTTGCCTTAAGGTTCCGTCGGAATTTCTATTTTACCCACTCTCTTCTATTACTCAGATGCGTGTCGAGGCGAATCATTTTGGCCTCGATCAATTTAATTATTCGAGTTATTCGAGGTACTCGAGGAATCGTGACAGCTCTATTCTGAACCCCCTACATTTCCTGAGGGAGTGTGGTTTCTTATGGATGGGACACTGCCTGTCTGGATCCATAGGAGGCTTGTTGCTGTCTGGAGTGTTGGAGGCTTCAACCTCAGTTTTGTTGGCAGAGATGGGAATCCTGGGTTTCCACTGCTTGGCTAGAGGCCTCTCAGCTTTGAGGGGTGCTGTGCTGGAGCCTTGAAGGGCAAAGCTGGGGTCCGATCTCATTTCTGCTTGATAGTTAACAAAGTCCACAAAGAACGAGAAGGGAGGATAATGAACAAGATGCTCTTTCTTGTATCTAGTTCCTTGAGTAACCTATGTCTCCTGAAGGTTATGTGGGAGCTTCTCGACAATTGAATTTATTCATCTTGCTGTATCGAGGAAGCTGAGACCTGACAGGTAGCCTTCGTTCTTTGCGGCTACCACCTCAAGGAGAAGATCTGCTAGCTCTTGAAGTTGTTGGTTGTCTTTGTAGGAGATCTTCGGTGAGCTTTCCAGACGTTTGAATAATGAAGCTTCAATAACTTCTGGAGAACCGTAGTTCTTATCCAACCGTTGCCATAACCTGTCGAGGCCAGCTGCTGGATTGGTGACATGGACTGCTCTGATTCTCAAAGCATGCTGGAGTGCCTCCCCGCCAAGCCATTTGGTTAGCAAGTCTAGCTCCTCGCTAGGTTTGAGATCCAAGCCTTCTATGGCATTGCAGAAGGTGGATCTCCATGACATATAATTCTCTGGCCGATTGTCAAATACCTTAAACCCTGTGGCGAGAAGGTCATGACGTGCGAGGAATGCAGCAAGGTCAGAGACATCTGTTGCCCTGGGTGTGGGCCTGTCAGTGATTTTAAGTGGAGAACTCACTGCATTCTTGCCATGTGGTGAGTAGGGCTCAAAGGCTTTAACGTTGGCGTTAAGCTTGACTTGAGGGTATAAAACGTCTTGAAACTGCCGGGTTGTGCGTTGGCTGGCTAATAAAGGGTCTGTATACTGAGGCTGTGTAGTATGTGCCGTCTTCCCTTTATCATCTTGCTGGTGATTGAAGTGTGCATTAACATATGCATTAGTGCGTTGTCTTGACACAGCTGGCGATAAAGGGGGACCGGAGCTGGCCTCGTCTCTTTTACCATTTTCACTTTCTGCAGCAGCTTCTAGCACCTTTGCTGCGGCTAGTGCAGCTTCGGCTTCACCCTCCTCTTTGAGAGCATTCAATGTCGCATCAATACGTGCTCTTTCAACCTCCATGTTGATTTGACGTTTGGCATATTCAGCTCTTGTGCGCGCAGCTTCTGCCTTTGCCCGTGCCTCAATTGCAGTCTGACTTGCACGTGACTTAGAAGAACGACGTGAGGAAGCTGCGTGGCTTGACCCACGGGAGTGCCGAGAAGATGCCCTTGTAGATGAAGCTGCAGCCTCTGACCTGACCTCCAGGCTGGACTCTTCATTATTCTCTTGAGTGGTTGACATCTTTAAGATTGGCGGAGAAGATGACTTTGCAGATGAAGATGCAGCCTCTGACCTGACCCCCAGGCTGGACTCTACATTATTATCTTGAGTGGTTGACATCTTTGCTGTTGGTGGAGATATAGAGTGTATCCAATCCACAATGATGTCCTTGACGTATGGCTAATCTTTTCACTCTTCTGCCCTCACCATGTGTTACATGTGTGTACACGGCCTAGACAGCGAGTTAAACACTTCTTCCAAATAAACACTCGACACAAGATCCAAGGTTTGAGCATTTAGTGGAAGCTTTCTTTTTTGTGAAACTGTAAATAGATACAGAAATAAAGAGATACATGAATGTACTGTATGACAATGGAATCACACAAATAAACTACACAGTTCACCTACATGATGTGAGATAATGTTCAAATAAGACAATTCACCAAGGTAAACCAGTAGCAATTAGTTAGCACAGTTAGCATTGACTGAGCGCTAACATGTGCTCATGAAGCATGAAGTGACTAAACATGTAAAATAAAGATATTTATCAAATTTAACGTTATAATTAACACATGACTATCTAATTGTAGCTATACTTACAGATTGTGCCGAATCAAGGGCGAAATCAAAGAAGGATGTGGATTCATCTCTCCACTGCTGTGCCTCATGGCCAAAATGGAGACTCTGATAATTTTCCCCAAAGGTTTAAGTACTTCCAGCCCTCACCACTAGGTGTCACTAAACATCATCTGACTTATTTACTGGGGCTAGAACACATGCAGATAGGCTGTTTAGGTCTGGACACACAGATCCGACTTGAGAATCAGATTTGTGGCAGTGTGGACACACTCCCAAATCAGATTTGGGAAACCAATCAAGATAATGATGATTAATGACTTTATCAGCAAATCAGATTTGCCTGTAATGTGAACATGGCCTAAGTGTGTGTAAATGTCAATACTTGTGTTTGCCTTTCATGTGATGGTCCATGTCAAGCATATCATTTGAGCGTGTGCCAGATACCTTGTGTGCTGGCACCAGGTTGACCAGCACGGTGTCCAGGAGCTCCTGCGATACAGTGTCTCCCTCACAGATGATGGAGCTCATCAGGTCCACCATATGCATGTGCACCTTCTGGTTGTGGCCGTTGCTGTGGAAACAAGGCGACGCAGGGTCAAGGGTCAATGATGACATCACTGAAATTGAAAAAAAAAAATCTAGCTGCAAGCATATCACATTCATCACTGAGTGCAGCTGATGCAGCGACTTAAATTTCACATCACGGGTGTCAATTCAAAATGTTATAAATACATTTTGGGAGGGAAAAGTGGTTTGATGAAGCTTATTGTTGCTCACGGACTATATGATAAAAAGAAAATACCATTTTGAAAGCAAGAATACCTAATTTCTCATGCCAGGAGGCATTTTGCAGGTATTGTTGTGACATTTGCCCCTTGCGATGCACTGATCAGACAGAGGTTAGTTTTACTTGCTCCAAAGCATCCATGTTACAATGGCAAGTCAAGCTTATTACCTAGATTTATATCTCAACGACTGTCTGCCATCTTCAACGCTGTAGGCATTACTAGACTCATTAGCTCGCATTCACTGGAAGCCACACACACACACACACACACACACACACACACACACACACACACACGCACACACACACACTAGGGCTGTCAAAATTGCCCCAAAATCATACTAATATTCCCTCTAAACAGAATATATTAGAATATAAAATAAATAAATAAATATATTTGACGTATTTGTCGTGTCGCTTCACGTACCGAACCGTGATGCCCGTACCGTGAACTCACGGGACGAATACATAATACCCCTAATATCTATATATATATATATATATATATATACTGTATATATATATATATATATATATATATTTATATATTTATTTTTTTCTATTTATTTTTTTCTGCTTGCTAACTAATGGCTTTGGCTTCAACCATTTAGGCTACCCATTAATACAAGCAAACACACAAACCTGGTTTTGATCAGTTTTTGCGTTTTTTCGTTTTGTTTGTTTTGAAGTCTGTCATTTAATTTGACAGTTATTGAGTGTTAAAGTGTGGACCAGTGACATCACTGGTCCACACTAACTCAAATTAATAACTCATTAACTCAAATCAACTCTCAATAACTGTCAAACTATTCATCATTCATCTAGTTTGACAGTTATTGAGAGTTGATTTGACTTAATGAGTTAGTTGAGTTAGTGTGGACCAGTGATGTCACTGGTCCACACTTTAACACTCAATAACTGTCAAATTAAATGACAGACTTCAAAACAGTTTACAGATATACTACTGATGTTCTAATGATACAAAGCTGGTTGAAAATGGGCGGAGTGTTCCTTTAAGAAAAACAATAAACAGTAGTGCAAATGACATTTTGAGATAGCCTAATTTATCTTCACATTGGCATGTAGCCTACTCATTCAAGACATTTCTTTCAACAGTGCAAACAGCAATTTTACATAGCTATTCTTTTGAATAGACAGACCTACATCATTAGTGCAAAACATTTTAGATTTCAGATGAAATCTTCTGAATAAAAGGACAATTTATTGAAAAGTATGGATTTAGACTGAGGATATCTCTGATTACTGTAACAAGTCTTACACCTGCAATAGCCTACTGTTGTAAGCAGGGTTTGTACAGCTTTTAAGAGTAATTCAAGCACTTTCAAGGTATCTAAACCAGGCTCTCGAAGCCTTTATTATCACATCTAAATATATTGACAATATGAAAAAACAATGGCATTGTGATGCCTGGTGAGTGAGGAACTTTTTTTGAGGCCTCCCTGTGTCCTGCACACTGTCCACAGACTCTCGCTAGGCTGCTGTAACATGGTGTCACCGGCTACATAGGGGGAGAGGCAGCGGTGCCATTGGCAGCAGACGAGACTCCTCTGTGGAGTTTACTCGCTCAAATAGCTTTGTACTACAGTGTCTCTCGAATACGGGACAAAGCGCGTGCCATATCAGTTCAATACGGAACACGTCTTTTTGTTTACAAATACGGGACGATTCCGTATTTTAAGGGACGGTTGGCAACCCTACCCTACCCACATGCTCACAGCAGACATTTAGCATGGGAAGCAGAGCCCTTTAACACACACACACACACACACACACACATAATGTTGTTCCAATGGCAAAGTGCCAAATCATGTGCTGCAGAATCCAGCCCTCAAGGTTGTGTTCAGCAGAGTGAAAGGGAGTGTAGTGGGGAAAGGGGGGGGGGGGGGTGTAGTGGGGAAAAAGGAGAGGGGGAGGGGCCATCAGACAAAAACAAATGGATCGCTACAGCACTGTTCTCACTCATTACCATTGTACAATGTAACATGCTGATCACTTGGCTGCAGTTCTGAGTATAAAAGCATCGGCCCCAGCGTGGAGTCCACATGTGACTCGCGGGGATCCGCCTCGTGGAGCCTCACTCGACTATAATGAGACCTTTAGAGAGGGCTACAGGGGATCAAACTAGTGTGGTCACGGTTTTCGGTACTTCGGTACTTAGTCGGTACTACATTGTTTTCGGTACTTCGGTACCTGTTTTTGCATGGTACCGAGGGTATCGATTTCTTTTTATTCAATAAACAATACTTGAGGGCTACATGCCACTGGTGTTGCACTGTCTGCACTCACTGCCATACAGAGTTGAATGTAAGAAGTAAGCAGAAGCACATTGTTTTGTTTTTAAGTTGAAGGCTACATGCCATTTGTTCATTGGAAATGGTTGCATACTTTAATAAAGGAGAATATGTTGAAGAAATATCAGTCTGTTTTTTTTTACCGAGTACCGTGGAAATTCACTAGCACCGCTACAGACTACTGAATTATTGGTACCGTGACATCACTAGATCAAACCCATTACACACACACACACACACACACAGAGGGAGAGGGATGGGCTTTGTTAAAAGGGACTTACTTGATGACCTGGAAGAGCGTTCTGTAAAGCTGAGTGAAAATCTCATTGCTGTCCTCAAGCTCAAAGCAAATATTGTAGGACTTCACCCAGGCAATGTTCTGAACAGAAAGAGAGAGAGAGGAGGTTAGTGCCAAAGCTACATTATTAACACTGCTGGTGCGTTTATGTTCTGAACAGAAAGAGAGAGAGGAGGTTAGTGCCAAAGCTACATTATTAACACTGCTGGTGTGTTTATGTTCTGAACAGAAAGAGGAGAGAGAGGAGGTTAGTGCCAAAGCTACATTATCAACACTGCTGGTGTGTTTATGTTCTGAACAGAAAGAGGAGAGAGAGGAGGTTAGTGCCAAAGCTACATTATCAACACTGCTGGTGTGTTTATGTTCTGAACAGAAAGAGGAGAGAGAGGAGGTT
The DNA here is from genome assembly GCF_964638095.1 of Poromitra crassiceps. Lineage (NCBI taxonomy): Eukaryota > Metazoa > Chordata > Actinopteri > Beryciformes > Melamphaidae > Poromitra > Poromitra crassiceps. The sequence goes on from NC_139623.1 coordinate 68,923,166, forward strand.
AGTGCCAAAGCTACATTATCAACACTGCTGGTGTGTTTATGTTCTGAACAGAAAGAGGAGAGAGAGGAGGTTAGTGCCAAAGCTACATTATCAACACTGCTGGTGTGTTTATGTTCTGAACAGAAAGAGGAGAGAGAGGTTAGTGCCAAAGCTACATTATCAACACTGCTGGTGTGTTTATGTTCTGAACAGAAAGAGGAGAGGAGGTTACTGCCAAAGCTACATTATTAACACTGCTGGTGCGTTTATGTTCTGAACAGAAAGAGGAGAGAGAGGAGGTTAGTGCCAAAGCTGCATTATCAACACTGCTGGTGTGTTTATGTTCTGAACAGAAAGAGGAGAGAGAGGAGGTTAGTGCCAAAGCTACATTATCAACACTGCTGGTGTGTTTATGTTCTGAACAGAAAGAGGAGAGAGAGGTTAGTGCCAAAGCTACATTATCAACACTGCTGGTGTGTTTATGTTCTGAACAGAAAGAGGAGAGAGAGGAGGTTAGTGCCAAAGCTACATTATCAACACTGCTGGTGTGTTTATGTTCTGAACAAAAAGAGGAGAGAGAGGAGGTTAGTGCCAAAGCTACATTATCAACACTGCTGGTGCGTTTATGTTCTGAACAGAAAGAGGAGAGAGAGGAGGTTAGTGCCAAAGCTACATTATCAACACTGCTGGTGTGTTTATGTTCTGAACAGAAAGAGGAGAGAGAGGAGGTTAGTGCCAAAGCTACATTATCAACACTGCTGGTGCGTTTATGTTCTGAACAGAAAGAGGAGTTAGTGCCAAAGCTACATTATCAACACTGCTGGTGCGTTTATGTTCTGAACAGAAAGAGGAGAGAGAGGAGGTTAGTGCCAAAGCTACATTATCAACACTGCTGGTGCGTCTAGGGAGGGAGGCAGGTGAAAACAGGAGAGAGGAGGTAGGGCTGTTCGATTTTGCCTAAAACTAAAATTTAAGATTTTTTCTCTCAAAACTCGATTTTCGATTTCTTTATACTTCTCTAAACATTTGCTGCCCTGCAGAGCTCTTTTTTTCATAAGTGACAATTTACGCTTTTACTCTGAAGGCAGAACAACCCACCTTCCTGTTTTAGCTTGCCGCTGCTATGCCTAACTTCTCTATCCTAGTCCGAGCAGATGCCCTCCTAGCTGTGATTTCCTCATGTCCATTGATTATCAGGAAAACACACTATGCCTACTATAGCCTTTACAAACAAATAAATACCTTAATTAATTAATTAATTATGTAGTCTATAGCATTACTAATTTCTTTAATTTGGTTGCTCTTCTCACCATCTCGTCCGGGGTGAAGCGCTTGTAACAAGGGCTGCTGTTGTAAAGTTTGCAGTCACACTTGTAGGCTACTCCCGTGCTGTCTCTGTGTAATCTGAGATATTGCATCTCGCCATCGGGTCAGAAACGAGTGGCATCTTCCTCCCCGCTCTCATTATCATCATCACCACCTTCATCGGAGCTAGCCCCCGGACAGCCCGACTGCGAGGTGGAGCCGCTGTCAGAGTCGCGTACCAGCTAATTTCAGATTATTTCACCACTCCATTAGCTGCTGATGATGAGGGAGAGGTGCTGTCCAATTGCTGTCTGGTTGCGCCTCTAACAGGAATTGAATTTAAAAGACGAGCAATGTCTTCATTACGCAAATTCATGGTTACTTTATCAGTCACCTGTCACTGGATTTCACAGCCTGCCAAAACTAACACATGACAAACACTCGCTTTTTCTCCGTTTCTTTTTTTGACTCTGAGGAAGACACTTTAGCCATTTCTTAACATGCAGTGGAATCCGTATTATAACCCGCTCCTAGCCGGTTGGCCTGCATGTTAAACAACAATTAGCCAGCCTACGCGCACTCCCGCGAGTCCGTATCTTATTCACCTCGCTCACCGGTGTAAGATCCGGATTAGCGCAAAAGGAGGTGCAGTTAAACAGTGGCAGGTCATTATCCGCATAGTGGCTCTTCGTGACTCACTTCACTTCACTTCACGTTCACTAGTTTTTCCGCCCCCTGTATGTTGAGTGTTGGTGAAAAAGAAAAATATAGCAGACGTTTTCGTTAGTGTAGAGCGCCGTTTAAAAGCCACACAAGCAGCATCAGTCCCGCCGGCCAGCGCTGGACCCGCTGTGAGGAAACACACAGGAGGAAACTGAAATGTCATAACAGACATCCCTTGCTAGGCCAGTCGTTTTTTTATCGAGATCATGCAACAAGTAGCCTACTTCAGCGAAGCAAGACGGCAGGAAAGAACCAGAAGCGTGCCTGCCCCCGTCAAAAGCGAAAGCGACCCGACGTAGGCTGTCAATTTAGCGGAGGGAAAAAGCCTTTTTACCTACTTGGGCGAATCAATCAATCAATCAATCAATCAATCAATGGCTCGCGCTTGGTTCGTATGATGAGAAGATGAATCAAAATGCTTACCACAAATAAAGCCACATGGGAGCCGAGAACCAGTGCAGGAGAGCTGCCGCGCAGGTGCCAGGTGTGGATTGGGAGAGATTAAGGTGCCTACTAGCCTATTGCTGGGGATTCAAGTTGTGCGCTGTCGCACTTATTACTTTTAGCTAACGCTACGTTGTTTTTTCATCAAGGCAATGTCCAGAAGATATGGGTTCATGAGTTTCTGCAAATGCAGATAGATAGGCTACAGTAGGAGCATGCATGCATGTTGTCTGTTTCAATAACGAAAGCGTCCTTTACCGAGAACGACGTGCCGACCAATTAAATATTCTTGCTGCGAAATCGGCCTCTTAACACATTCACTGCCAGACGTTTTTTTTTTACTGTAGTTAGCTTCTGCCAGAGGGTTTTTTTGAGGATTCTGGCTCATCTTTCAAGACCCGAGGATTCTTTTCTGCTAAGATTTTGTGAACACACAATATCTCAAAAGAACTAATAGAATGTGTGCTTTCTCTGTCTAAAAGAGTTAGTTTGTAGAGTTAGTAGTTATGTAAGCATTAGCAGTTGAATACAGCATGGTTTCAGCGTCAGAAAAATTATTCAGAGATAAACGGCTTTTTGTGAAATTCGATAGAACAGTCACTTTAACCATTCATTTTTGGCATCAGTAAGAGTCAGACATCTAAACAATAGTTTTGAACAGTAATTTCCTCCATAACAGCAGGAAACCCCCCTCTGCTTCCAACTCCTCCCTCCGTGTGTGTTCTCCTCCTGCCTCCCTGGCTCTCCAGCGGGCGTGTCACAACGAAGTTGCTGCTGCCTGGCTGCTGCCTGTTTGCGCGGTGCCGCTGTTTGAGGAAGTCTGGGTGGACTCGCTCGTTTCGTGGAGTTTTGGTTGAGAGCTTTGATGCGATTCTGGTCATATTTATGCTGCGTGTTTCAAAGTGTGCATCCAATCTATTCTTGGAACCCCCCACCGTTGCCACCGCTGTGCATCAGCGCGAAAGTGAAGGCGTTTTCGCCATCAATTTTACAGTATGAGAACGGCTTCCTCGCGCTTTTCCCTCCAGTTTTGGGTCGCCTCTTCCTACTGTGGAGAGACATGTCGACACTCAGTGGGTCGGTAAAATAGATTATACACATTCAATACCTCCAATTCTGGTGTAGGAGACGTAAAAGGGTTAGATCAACGTCCCACCGTCAAAAAAAAAAAATCGATTCTGAAAACGTGTTAACACGTCGTTGGCAGTCAACAGCTGGATTCTGAAAACGTGTTAACACGTCCTTGGCAGTGAACGTGTTAATGACAACACTGGAATAAATAAGATCGACTACGACTATAGAGGCTATAAAGAATGGACTATAGAGAAATAAATGGATTCAAAACGTTTATTTAGGAAACATAGGCTATCAAACTTTTGTGGGGAGAAATACATTTAAAACTAGTCAGATATGACTAGTTGCCACTTGTAAAATAAATCACCCACAGTGATTGACGACGGTGCGACCACTATTTTGACTGCCTCATAGCTAAAGCTGTGTCCTATCACATTTCTTGTTTTTGATACATGCTACCGCGCCGTTACCGTTACCGCGCCGTTACCGCGCCCCCCCCCCCCCCCCCCGCCCACTGGCAGAAAAAACGGCTCATATCCAGTTGTTTCTTAACAAAGACCCCTCATGTTTAGAAAGGCAAAACCTGAAAATATCCTGTTCTCTGTAGCCAGACATGATCCAGAGTTCATGTTTAAAAGGCACTTTTGCGTGTCGAAGCGTTAGTCTGCTTGCTGCACCTATTAAATTGCCTAAACTTTGACCGTGTGCTCCACATTACTTTTTTCAGATGTTGACTCAGTCCCTCTTCTGAAAGGCACATACGAAAGGCATCGGTCTGGTGTGGATCGTCAGCTGAGGCACGGTTTCTACTCGCTTCTTTTATTTTCCTTTTTCTAAAACACGCCAGAGGGAAATCCATACATCCATACATGGACATGATGACAGCTGGTCAAGCTGTTGCTATGCAGAGAACATGCTCATCAATAATTTTAGTGGACGAAGGTGTATAGGAGAGGGAGGGAGAGGGAGAGAGACAGAGGCACGGGGAGACGGGTTGCCAGGCCGTTTCGGATTAGTCCGCCCGGCGGCAGATTTTGAAGAGGTTTAACGTTATACAAACTGCTCAAACTAGTCTAAAATAACAAACCAATAACAAAACTCCACAATACAACCCTGACTAACTTTATAAACAGAATTTTAAATCCTACAGTAGCCTATTATAACTTAAAGGCCCAATCCGTCAATACTCACTATTACTGAAGCCGGCGGCCGTTAGTGTAACTGCAGGCAGCATGTGAACGAGCTGACGCGCGGGCACCATACTCGCACGCGCACAAGCAGTTGCCTGGCAACAGCAGAGCTGTTCGTTGCTTTGTAACGTTAACTCATAAAAGTCACTTGAAAACGGCAACCTGGACAATTTATCGGTCAGATCAGCCTCGAGATGCCCAGGAAGGATTCTGGATGAATTAGGGGACGTTATTGTGGCATGTTTGGTCGTGTTTTGGCTTGCGTTGGCTGCGGGCAAGTCGATACTCATGTTAGCACAAGCCAGGAAATAGCCTGCTCCCCCTGTATGTACGGTACCGTGTAATGCCTGGAGTTGACCAAACTGATAACAGTAACGTTAGGCATATTTACGACTGTTAAATTCATTATCCACACAAGACGGTAACGTTATTAGTGGGGCTGGTGGTAATTTCTATAAATGTAAATTAATATTAGTTAGCCGCGATTAGCATCAAGCTAACGTTACTAGTATGTGCAGTCCCACTGCAGCCAACTGCAGTCAGAGCCTGCTGGCTGCGGGAAGTGGATACTCATGTTAGCACAAGCCAGGAAATAGCCTGCTCCCCCTGTATGTACAGTACCGTGTAATGCCTGGAGAGTGCCTGTTAGATTCATTATCAACACAAGACAGTAACATCATTAGTGGGGCTGGTGGTAATTTCTATAAATATAGCTAAATCTATTAGTTAGCCGCGTATAGCATCAAGCTAACGTTATGGTTATAGGCAGACTCACAACCGCAGCTAACTACAGTCAAACAATAATGTTCCATGACCATAAGCATAACGGTAGTAACGTTAGGTTTGCATTACTTCACACTAGGGATTAGGGCTGCACGATATTGGAAAAAACTGACATTGCGATATTCCCCGCCCCTGCGATATATATTGCGATATGAAAAAATACAGATTTTCACCAGATTACCAGAATAGCTCTATTTTAAAGAAAAGAATACTTCTAGAATGATTGGGATGATTTTGTAGAGGAGTCCATCTAATTTTGGAGGGGAAATTAGGTATTTTAATGTTTCTCAACCACTGGGCTGTCGCCTATACTGTAGGCCTCAGAGCGTCATCTATCAGGGTGCATACAAATTTTGACCAATGGATTTCCATGACTTAGGCTACATACATGAAAAAGTGAGTGAGTTATGACATTCTACTTTAAAATGTCACTAGCCTACACTTCACTTAGTGTAATGCAGCCTTTAAAACCAGGGAAAGACAACATGTATGCTGTATCACCATATTACCATATCCAACATCTAAGACCATATAGTCTCATATCACAATATTGATATACAATTGATATATTGCCCACCCCTAATATTGAGTGCCAGAATCTACCTCCCAATGATGCTATTTGCAGAAAAACATTAGATTTCATTGATTATAATCACTGCTTTCAACTTCTTTCGTTCTTCTAACGTTTCAATAAATCAACAATGAAACACCCCTGCCACTTTACACACTTGGTCTGACCCCCCGGAAACCCCCTCCAGAAACGACCAAGTGGTACACTCCGCATCTGCGGAGTTCCGGTTTTTGAGCGCAAGGCTGGCAGTACAGAGAGACGAGGATTCACATGCAGCCGACCGGTGACAAACAATTCATTCGTGAAAAGTAATAAATATACATTTAATTGCCCAGATATGTCTCTTCTCTTTTTATTTTCACTGACATGTTTTGTGTAAATAAGTCGCTATGTATGATTAACTCTACCGTTCTAACTTCTCAGTAATCACTTTAGCCTTCGTGTCATAAGTTGCGGTCTTGCTTTTTGGTGTTTCAAGAGTAAATATCTCCACTCCACGGACATGTTGGGTTACAGCAGCCAGCCTGCTGTATGCGAGTGCGCTGCAAACTGTGGACAAGTCCGCCTCCGCAATCACATCGTTTACAGACGGGCTACTGTCAGCAACGCAACATAAGCAAAAGATAATTCAATTTAGGTCTCTGTGCATGTTTGTTGTGTTGAAGCTAAGCACTAAATGAGTGAGTACAGTAGCGGGGCGTCTCTCTCCTTTGAGAGAGCCTGCATTTCACTCAGTAGGCTACCCCTAAAGTGAGAGTTTATCAAGCAACATGACGAGTTAATTTGCTTTTGACATCGCACGTCCTGCGATGTGACTATCGCGCATGCGCACATTGCGATGACGATGTGTAAACGATATATCGTGCAGCCCTACTAGGGATGCACCGATTGCCATTTTCTTGGCCGATTCCGATTTCCGATTTTTGAATAGTCTGACTTGCCGATACCGATTTTTGCCGATTCCGATTTTTTTTTCTAAAAACAACAATTGACAGCTTACACAAACGTTTTTGTAACTTTGTTTGAAAATTAAGATTCATAGAACAATTCTTACATCTAATGGGGATCCAAATAAACAAATAAACAATTCTTATCATTTGCATGAAGTAGGACCATCTCACTCAAACACATCTCAAAATAAAAGTGTTCCAGGTTAGGCTACTGGACAGAGCTTTTTTGTGCAAATACAATGAATACAAAAATTTAATTAAATCCAATAGCCTATATCCCACAGCTATCATGCATTTACTTTTCCAAAAGAAAACAGGTGCAACAGAACATCAAAATGATCCATGGACAAGGAGTTTATAGACTGGCTCCAGACCAGTCCTCTTGAGTAGAGGGGAAATGAGTTTGAGTTACAGTAACGATCTTCAGTCTGAATATCAGGCGGAGTTTACACACAGTCCGAAGTTTGGTATGCGTATTTTTATCTGCCATCCGAAAAAATATCGTCACGCACAGAAATCCTTGCACACTTGTGAGTCCGATGCATTTTTATTATTATGTCCGTCGTTCTCATGTCGTTCTATTTGCAATACGAAACAAATAGTCTCTCCTGTATCAACGTTACAACATGACTTGACAGGCTGAGGCAGCAGCGCTGATGTGGAATGGAAAAGCAGGTCGGGGAATGGTTATACTGGACACAATGCTCGCGTTCACCTCGCCAAGCCGGCTGTGCGCTGTGGCCGGGTGCAGCAGCACTGCTTCCCGGGGAGAGAGAGCAGAGAGAGGGGGGCCAGTGAGGTGAAGCGAGCCGCTCAGACTGGACTCCAGCCGAGCGGGACTCGACCGCATCTCTGTCTCCACGGCTTATTTTCGACTTGCATGTGTGACAAACTGCGAGATTTGTCTACTTCACTGACGGTGAAAAAAATCCACAACGAGGAAGGTATGCTGGCGTGTGTGGTGTGGTGGCTGGGTGCCTATCTCGATACTTTGGGTTGCGCGCACGTCATGTGAAAATCGGCTCACAGAATCGGCTATTTAGAGTGACCGGCGCAGATCACCGATCGAGGCCGATCACGTGAAAATCGGCCATTTCCGGTCACGTGCCGATCGGTCGGTCCATCCCTACTTCACACAAGACGGTAATGTTAGCAGAGTTTCTGACCAGGTGGTCAGATACTTGTACTACGGAGTGACAGTAAAAATCTTGAATCTTGAAAATCCATTAGCAAGCAGCTAACGTTATCTGGTCAAAACCACATTACAGTAGCTACAAGCAGCAAGTTTCTTTCATGAACCGAAAATACAGTCCTGACTCTAGTTTCCCCCCGATGTCAGTCACATTGCTGCTGTCTGGCCAGACGGGCTTCATTAGATAAATATTTATTTATTTAGTCTGGACTTTTTCTGGAGTCTGTGTTGTTGTTTCCTTTAGCTAGCAGCTAGCGACGAACGTAATGTTAAAAGCTACTTCAGCCATTTCCTGTTAGCGTCTAGGACAAGAGACAAGCTCGTGAACGCGCGAGACGTTACATCCTCTAGCTGTGGCGGGAAATGCTATCCCCTTCGAAACTGCGGTTTTTCCATGTATCTTCTGAACGGCTGGTCGGAGAGAAACGCCCCTGGTCGCCATTTTTAAGTTACGTCAAGGCGCATTCACTCATTGCCAATAAAAAACACTTTGTGCACATTTATTTCTCGCCAGAACCGACGGAATGGGCCTTTAAGCCTACCATTTTAGTACTTATAACCCAGTTTATCTGGCAACAAGAAAGGAATGTGAGGCTGCAGGCAGCCTGCAATCACAGAGAGCGGTGTACTTTCACATTCTCACTCTTCCTTTAAGAGCTTAAAAACTACATTTATCGTTCAAATTTCACAATCATCTTTACACAGAATGAAAGCCAAGGCTTTATTTTACTAGAATCAGGTCAAACACGAAAACGGTCAAAGTAAACATTTCGTCATAAAATCGCGTTTCAAGAGAAACACATTAGCGCGACATCCGACTCATTTCGATGGAGCGGGTCACAAATAGGATTATATACACACTAGGGCTGTCAAAATTGGCCCAAAATCATATTTGAATATTCCCTCTAAACAAAACATATTCGTACAAATATATTCGAATACAAAAAATAAATAAAAAGATTGTGCATCATGGCAAGGCAAACTAATACAACCAGAGAGCAAATTATACTACTTGGTATATTTATTTGAATATAAACTTTTTTTTTTTTCAACATAGTTTTCTTCCACCATATTTATTTAGTCAGTACTAATACAGTAGTAGCCTACACTTGTGTAATGTTTTTAAATAACCAGGCAAACGATGTATGTGTTTATGTTGCCCTCTTGGCCAGGTTTGTTAAATGTAAATGTAAAAAAAAAAACGAATATTAATTTTCATATTCGAATATTATTTTAATTTTTATATTTGAATATATAATTGAATATAGAATTTTCTCCTAATAGCCCTAATACACACAAACCAAAACCAGGCTAACTGAGTAACCAATTAAGGATGAAATAATCTGTGGATGTAAACACAACCAGTAAGATGGCAAACACACAGAAACACACGCACCTCAAGCAGGTAGAAGTATCTGTTGAACTGAGCGCTTTTGGTGTCCTCCAGTCCTTTAAGCTGTCTGGTGATGAACATGAAGATGTCCTGGAGATGAGACAGGGAACAGTGACCATCACTACAGTCACTGGCAACGCAACAAAGCACCAAACAGTGGGTGAAAAATCAAAACGGGTCCCTTCAGTTGAAAGGAACAGGATTCATCTTCAGAGTTTAGAAACCATCCCATAACTCGGTGTTTCCCACATACTTGACTTGGGCGGGCCCAGGTATGTGTAATCTTTTTCATTTGAGGTGCAATGTCTAAGATTTAGTTAGGATTTAAGTTTAGTGAATGAAGCACACCTGAATGTGTGACAGGTGCATCGGAGGAAGATGCAACTTGAATCAAGTATCAAGATACTTGATGAAGGTCTGATGACCAAAATGTCTACTCACAGTATTAGAATTTCTCCATGCAGAAGGCAAGACAGTGTGCAGGTGTTTCTTTATTGTTTTCAAGTTAGAATTTAAGTTTAAAACATTCAAAAATGAACAAAAAAATAGGGTCTTGAGAAACAACGGTTTCAACATTATGTCAAAGATGTCGATATAATATATGGGCAGCAACACTGTATATAGCAGAGATATCTACTTTACAGTAATACCGCTGCTACCTCAAGAGGCACTAGGTGAAATAATGAATGTGGACATTTACCAGCTGCTCTGGACTGCTGACCAAATAAGTAGTTTTACCTGCCATAATGAAGTGATGGTAACAAGGTCATGGAGTACCTTGAGTTTATCCGGCGAGGTGTAAGGCGCCTCGGGGGCGTAGATCCTGAAGATGTCTGCCAGGCAGCAGGCCACCAGCAGACGCACGTCTTTGTCTGGGTGTTTGAGGAAGAAGTCTGAAGCCAGGTGCAGGGCCAGGTTCAGATACAGCTCCTTCTCCTCCTCAGAGTCCTGGTCCATGTCCATGAAGGTCTTCACCACCATCTGCAACAGAGAGAGAGGGGGCGGGGGGGTGGAATGGAGAGAGCGCCTGTCAATAGAGCTGTGCATCTTCACTGATCTCACAATTCAATACGATTCGATTATACAAGTCTACGATTCGATTCGATTCGATTATACGATGCATCTTAAATCGATGCATCACTTTTTCCGCAATACATGATTTATTTTTTCTCACTTTCTTTTTTCTCACTGTGTGGCTACTTTTAAAATAAAAGTGCATTTGGAATTGCCTTGTATTATGATCCAAAATTAAAATAAACAACTGCATGTACTTACATTCTATTTTATTTGATTATTAAAAAAAAAAAAAAAAAAATTTAAATAATCGATTTTTGATATTTGTTAATCGATTCAGAATCGTCCTATTAAGCATCGCGATGCATCTCTGAATCGATTATTTTCGGCAGCTCTACCTGTCAAGCACAGCTGTGGTTGGGAGAATAGCAGAATGGGAAAAAAGCTTGAAAATGGCATTCGAGAGGTCACAGTGACTTTGACCTTTGATAACCAAAATGGAATCAGTTCATCCTTGCGTCCAAGTCGATGTTTGAGCCAAATCAGAAGAAATTCTATCAAGCCCTTGTTGAGATATTGCGTTAACGAACTTGGGAATGGCGTTCGTGAGGTCACAGTGACCTTGAACTTTGACCACAATGTAATCAGTTCATCCTTGAGGCCAAGTTAATGTTTGAGGTAAATTTGATTAAATTCCGTCAAGGCATTCCTGAGATATGGCCTTAACAAGCTTGAAAATGGTGTTCGAGAGGTCACAGTGACCTTGACCTTTGACCACCAAAATCGAATCAGTTCATCCTTGAGTCCAAGTGGATGTTTAAGGCAAATTTGATGAAATTCCGTCAAGGCTTTCCTCAGATATCACGTTTAACAAGCTTGAAAATGGCGTTTGAGAGGTCACATTGACCTTGACCTTTGACCCCCAAAATCTAATCAGATCATCCTTGGGCCTAATGGATGTTTAAGGCAAATTTGATGAAATTCCGTCAAGGCGTTCATCAGATATCGCGATAACGAACATCGGACGGACGGACGAACATATGTACGGACGGACGGACAACCCGGATCCATAATGCCTCCGGCCTGGCTATCGCCGGCGGCGGAGGCATAAAAAGCATTTGAAAGATTAGGAAGGTCTCTTGATTAGGTAAATAATTAGGCTTCATTCATTTGGTAATTACTCCCAGGCTTTAATTGATTTAGAGATGTTATTGCTGGGATATTACTGAGGGTAAGAGCTTTAGTGCAGTTACAAAGAAACAGAAGACAATAGTGACTGTCCAAATATTTGAGTACTGTAAGTAATTGAGTAATTTGAATACTTAGTCTTGGGTAGAAGAATAGTTATCATGACTCCAGCAACATGACGACATGGTATCGACCCACCCCTAATCTCTACATCTGTGAGCAAGGTAATGACAGCCGTGCTGTGGCAGAACAGCCGTGCTGTGGCAGAACGGACGGCACTGACCTTGAGCCTGCGAACCATCTCCTCTTTGGAGATCTTGTCTGAGATCTCCTTGACCCCCGGAGGGTAGGTCACCTTCCCATCTGCGGCTCGAGCTTTAGGGTGAGCCATCCTCTCAGCTCTTCAGTGCCTGAGGAGAGAAAGACAGAGCTTTAGAGTGAGCCATCCTCTCAGCTCTTTATGGCCCATTTCCACCGCAGGTAGTAGCGCGATCCCGCTCCGCTCGACAAATGGTCTCATTCCACCACTAAAAACTATCCCAGCCTGGGTTGTATTGGGGTCGAGTCGTGCTACTTTTAGTACCTGCCTCGTCATGGTGCTATTCTGTGAACCCGGGTTCATACGGTGACGTGAAAACATTGTTGACGACTGATTGGTCAGGCAGAATCGTGTTTACTCTGTCTACTGACTGTCAATGCAGTGCAATGCTGGCGGCTGCATACCAGTTTAGTGGGCTTACCGTCTCTTCTGTTATGTATATTTCCATCAGTCTTTTGTGTTGCTGCCTTCGCCTCCGGTGAAATAAAATCGTGGCGGGTGTTCAATTGTCTGAGAGAGAAAAAATTCTGCTGCTCTGGAAGCTCTGTAGCTGAGTGCAGGCTGCAGCGCTCCGCTAGGCCGCAGCGGGTGTTTGGTGAAGCCGCGGTCTTGCCTGGTGAGAGGCCGCGGGGTACAGGCTTCACTCTGTTGCGCCTCTCCCGTCCCCGCACAGCGCAGCGCATGCCTGTGAGTTTGACTAACTACAAAGTGATATCCATTCTCCTGGCCGATTGTCACATTTGCCCATGTACACTGTAGGTCATTTAGAGGCACCAGTATTTCATAAACAGTTTAAAAGTTCTGTGGATGGATTTAATTGTAACGGTATGTTATAGCCTACTTCGGCTATAAGCGAAGGACAGATATGCGGTCGCTATGACGACCAGCTGTGGGCGGGGGTGGGTGGGGGCAGTTGATCCGCGGTGGAAGCAAAACGTCCATCGGGCCGAAATTAGAGCAGAGTGGTGACGAGCTGTGCAGGGCAGTAAAATGTGGTGGAAATGAGCCATTAGTGCCTGAGGAGAGAGAAACAGAGTAGGAACATTGGTAATACACTCAAAATCAGGAGGTCAAGAGAAAGGGCGACTAAAAATCTCTCTGCAGAATGGTTTAAAGTAGAATTTAGCGGAGGGGGGATTCAACCTGGAGCCTATTTTCATGTTTCTTTATGTATAATAACTAGGGCTGGGTCGGTTTGAAAATTTTAAAACCGGTTCGATATTGCCGTCTAAACCGGATCGAACCGGTATACCGATTTTTTTTGTAATAAAAAAAAAAAAAAAAAAATTAAGCAGGGCTCCCGAGTGTGGCCCATAACTGTCTGTAGTGCAACTTCAGTCCACCTGATAGCGATAATACACCTCTAAGCTGGTATTGTCAACCAGCAATGATACTGAATAAAAAGAAGCAGGACACCTGTGTAACAAACACACCCTGTATTTATTTCTCATAACTATTCAGCTCAACTTTTCTTCTAAACATCAAAATAATAAATGAAATAAGACTTCTGCCTATAGTGCAACTTGAGAAAAGGCTAATAAAAACACAAGCAGTGCAATCAGAATGGATTGGCTTACAACTGAGCTGCCTTATAAACTTCAAAACTCACAAATTCACACAATATAGGGCCTAGGCATGGGTCGGTTTGAACATTTTGAAACCGGTTCGATATTCCCCAAAAAAACTTATCAAAGCGGCTGCAGTTGGTGGCGATAATGCACCCCTAAGCTGGTATGCTGCCAAACAGCACGAACACTGAATACAAATAAGCAGAACCTTTTAACTGTAACAACACACTGTTTTTATTTCTCATAACTATTCAGCTTAACTTTTCTTCAAACATCAACATAATAAACAAAATAAGACTTTTGCCTACTAGTGCAACTTGAGAAGAGGCTAATACGAACAATAGTGCAATAAGAATGGACTGGCAAAAAAAAAAATAAAAAAAAAAATAGGTTTTTTCGGTTTGCACGTGATCAAACCGGTTTGGGCTCGTATACCGAACCGAACCGGTAAAACCGGAAATCGACCCATGCCTAATAATAACTAATGGCTCATTTCCACCACATATAACAGCACAGTACAGCTCTACTCGACCTGGTCTTACTCGTCTCTACTTGATATAGACTCTGTTTCCATAGCAAGTTTACTCGCCTCCGCCCACACCTGGTCGTCATAGCGACCGCATATCTGCCCTCCGCCCATAGCCAAAGTAGGCTATAATAGGGATGTAGGTACTACCGGTACTACCCCCGAACCGCGGTACTATTGCTGTAGAACAGGTTCTATACTAAGATTTAAAAAGACCCGGTACTTTTCCGACCGCTGCTATGACTGATAATGGTCAATATGAGCCTGTCTCTTTAAGAAATGCGCTGGAGTGAGTGACGTCATATCCACATGTCAAGCGGTGAGGAAAAGAGTTTGAGGAAAAAAAGCAGCTGAGCACTGAGCAGACCCGCGCACATTAAAAGCAAACTAGCAAAGTAGGCTATGGCTAAACACAAAGCCTCTCCCAGCCCAGTTAGTAGCAGCAGCCAGCCGATCTACTATGAATCACCTCATTCAATGGAAAGGAATTGCTTCAAAATGTCCCCATTCGATGGGGTGGAGTAGATCGGGTGCAGCAGCTGTGCCCTTTCACAGTTTACATCTAACGTTATGTAGGCTACTTTCACGCATACTTCAGTCAGGGTTATCGACAGTCCATATTATTGCCTCTGCACGTTTCCCGACGCTACAGTGAGAAAATGCGCTCGTTAACTAACGTTACAGCGGACTCCGCTGTACTAACGTTACAGCGGACTCCGCTGTACTAACGTTTACAGCGGACTCCGCAGTAACGTTAGTTAACGAGCGCTCACTGTAGCGTCGGGAAACGTGCAGAGGCAATAATATGGACTGTCGATAACCCTGACTGAAGTATGCGTGAAAGTAGCCTACATAACGTTAGATGTAAACTGTGAGTAATACTGCCTGAATGCCCCACCCATGACAAGAAGTGCTAAACTGGAAGTTGAGATTACTGAGTATAAACAATTTAGAGACATCAGCCCTGCAGAGGATCCCCTGGCATGGTGGAAGCAACACCAGACAGACCTGCCCATCTTAGCTCAGTTTGCTAGACAATATCTCTGTATTCCAGCATCAAGCTGTGCATCTGAACGTGTTTTCAGTACTTCTGGGAATATCTGCAGTCCAACAAGATCTAGACTGACCGAGGAACATGTTGACACCCTCGTTTTCTTGGCTAGGAACCTGAAGAAGACATTGGGATGGGAGGGACTGAGTGAGTAAACTGAGAGTCAGCCAAACAGTGAGTCTGTCTACCACCCATAGGAGAACTAGGGTTTAGACTGAGTAGGCTGGGGGACAGAATGGGAATATGAAGCCAGTTATGCTGCTTGTTGAAGAAAAAAAGATTTGAGTTTCTGCTGCTATAGTGTTTTATTATATTATTATTTATTTTATTTATTTTATTTATTTTATTTATTTTATTTATTTTATTTATTTTACTTATTCCCATTTCCCACTGTTCAAAAGATTTGTGTTATGTTACTGAGTGTGTACTTATTTGACAAGTAAAAGTTAGACAGAATTTAAATGCCACCAATTATTTATTTATTGTTGTTATTGGTGTTTCTCTGAGTTTTTGCTGCTATAGGCTAGTGTTTTATGGTCATTTTATTTTCACTGGCATTACTTTATTTTACTTACCGGTATTCTCACTGCTCAAAAGGTTTGTTTTGTTCAGCATTTAAATGCCACACCAATGTATTGGTGTAATTGTTCCCAAACTCTTAAAATAAAGCCAAATCTTGACATTGGACAGTTTCACTTTTTTTTTACAAAAAGTATCGAAAAGTATCGAAAAGTATCGAAATACAAATTGGTACCGGCACCGAAACAGAAATTTAGTACCGCTACAACCCTAGGCTATAACGTATAACGTTAAAAATTAAATCCATACACAGAACTTTTAAACTGATTATGAAATACTGGTGCCTCTAAATTAGGGATGTTCATTTTGAAAAATTTCCATAATCGAAAATCGGGGAAAATTAACGATCAATTATCGATTATCGATCATATTAACACGTTCACTGCCGTTGACGAGATATCTCGTCAACGGTTGACTGCCGTTGACGAGATATCTCGTCTTAAAAAAAAGGATTTTTTTTTTTGACGGTGGGACGTCGATCAACCCCTTTTACATCTCATATTAAAATATGGGAGGTATTGAATGTGTATAATCTATTTTACCGACCCACTAAGTGGCGACAGTGCTCTCCAGACGAGAGAAAGCCAAGCAAAAACAGCCGCGTGAGGAAGCCATTCTCATGAAAATGGATTGGCGAAAACGCTTTCGCTTTCGCGCAGGGAGCTGGCGGTGGGGGATTGCAAATTTGCATAATAGATGACGGGTGGAATACACTTTGAAACACGCAGCATAAATAAGACCAGAATCGCAAAAGCTTCATCAAAGCTCTCAACCGAAACCCCAAGAAACGAGCGAGCCCATCCAGACTCGCCCAAAGAGCGGCCGCCAGCAGACAGGCACAGCAGCAGCAGCAACTCGCTTGTGACACGCCCGCTGCAGAGCCAGGGAGGCAGGAGGAGAACACACACGGAGGGAGGAGTTTGAAGGAGAGGGGGGTTTCCTGCTGTTATGGAGGAAATTACTGTTCAAAACTATTGTTTAGATGTCTGACGTCTTACTGATGCCAAAAATGAATGGTTAAAGTGACTGTTCTATCGAATTTCACAAAAAGGCATTTTTCTCAGCTTAAATTTTCAGACGCTGAAACCATGCTGTATTCAAGTGCTAATGCCTACATAACTACTAACTCTACAAACTAACTCTTTTAGACAGAGAAAGCACACATTCTATTAGTTCTTTTGAGATATTTTGTGTTCACAAAATCTTAGCAGAAAATAATCCTCGGCTGTTGAAAGATGAGCCAGAATCCTCAAAAAAAACCGTTGGCAGAAGCTACCTACAGTAAAAAAAAACGGCTGGCAGTGAATGTGTTAACTCATTGAATGCCAATGACGACAGCTGTCGTCAATTCAAATACTGACGTAGAGTGCCAATGACGACGGTTGTCGTCAATTGCGTTTTTTGACGGTGGGACGTGGATCAATCCCTGATACATCTCTGGTACAACTATTGTAGCTATTGGAGGTCTATAACCTATTTTACAGAACCCTTAGGTGGCGACAGTGCTCTCCACATAACAGAAAGGCAAGGAAAAAACAAAGAAGAAGTCGTTATGGAAACGGAAATCGCATCGCATCCGTATGCATCGATATGCTGAAGCACGTTACTGCAGCTGTGCCTGCAGCAGCCAATCTGCTCCCACAATTGAGCCGCTCCGTGTCGGTTGCGACAGCAAATCCGCACATCCACACCGTGGAGTTGTTATTATTCTCAACTGGAAGCATCATTGCCGGTGACAAACACACGCGGAACGCTGTAAAAAAGCCTGGCTGTTCCGCACCCTTCACTGTGCGCACAGCAAACTCAGCAGAGAGCCACCACAGACAGGAGGAGGAGTGTGCAGTTGAGGCGAGGCGAGGCGGGGCGGGGCGGGGGGGGGGGCACGCAGAGCAGCACGCAACACCCAGACAGACCCAGGCAGCAGGACAGGATTGACAAACGCAAGCCAGAATATCCGATACCCACCAGCAGCAAATCAAAACCAGCAAGAAGCTGCAACCAGCAGCGCACGCAGGGGCCAGCGCTGCTGGTTGTAGCTAAAAATATTATTCTGCCAAACAAAATTCCCTGGCCTAAACTGTTTTATTGAAGGAAATTATTTTTGAGGTGTGACTACATTAGAAAAGATTAGCTTCAGAGTCAGTGATGTGCTTGAAATGATTAATTTCACAAAAGGCCAATTATCTCAGCTTCTAGAAAAAAATTGCTATTTTTGGATGAATCAAGCTATCTTCTCCGGCTCATAACTAAAGAACGGAAAATGGGATCAATAAACTTTTTTTTGCAGATGATAGAATAGAGTCTCATCGTTCTTTGTGCGTGTTCAGTGTTTACATAGTAATATCACACAATATTCTGTGGGCCTCGAGAAATCACTGAAAACGCTCTGAAACTCTGGCACTGGGAGCGTCCGTTCTCCAAAAGTGGCTGGCACTCAATGAGTTAATAATAATTTTTTTTTTTTTTTTTTTTTTTTTTTTACAAAATGAATGCCTATGGCAGAAAATACGAAAGACAACGTGTTCTCCTCAATTAACTCTTTATTTCAATGTGTTTCCTCTCCAACACTCTGCTGTCCCCGGTAGGGATGTCGACTAGGGCTGGGTTCAAAAAATCGATTCTCCGATTTTTAATCGATTTTCATTTTAATCCTCGATTATCGATTCATATGTCCAGAGATCGATTTTTTTTTTTCTTTTTTTTTTTTTTACTAAACAGGCTAAAATATTGTGCTGTGTGTGGTAGTTGAAACATAGTTTCAAGTTGACGTTTAATTATGTTTGTAGTTGAAACAAAAACATAAATACTGTAGGCTACATGAATGGAAATGTTTGATCATTATTAATATCTACTTTTAGAAATTAAATAGGCTGAAATCAAATCACTGTGCATAATTGTGAAAGTGTCTTTATTGACAGATGAAAAGGCTGTTATTTACCCTTTGTCACCACGTGGTGAGTAAATATATGTGTAACTAAAACCATTAAAATTGACAACAGGTCTGCAACTTTTTTTCCCCATGTATGTACTTGGCTGGTTGGAAACCCCTGTGTTACATAACTGGACAGTCATGTAATTCAGGGTACAGCTCAAAAACCACGTTTTGGTATCACTAACCAAATCAATATTGAAAATTGATCGAATCGGAATCGAATCGAATCGAAATTAATCGATTCGCAACCTTGTGAATCGGAATCGAATCGATTCTTGAAATTTGAACCAATACCCAGCTCTAATGTCGACGGTTAACCGTTAACCGGTTAACCGTCGAGAACGTCTTTGGTCGGTTAAGCATGTCGGTTAAACGGTCAATTTCCATGTTAATTTGCATATAACAGTGTTGCCAATGTGGCGATTCTCCCCCCCCCCCTCTTTCGTGGTCAGCAATGTAACATAAGTATATTAAACGATGGGGCAAGTGTTACTCAAGCTAGATTTGGAAATAAACACATGGTTAATGTTGATTTTATCTAGCCTACCTGATGTCTGATCAAACGCATTCCGCAGCGAAGCACACACACCTGCTGCAGTCACAGTGAAGTGAGCGCACTGACTGCCCCGCCCCTCTGCTGCTGAGCACACAGCTCAGATGTGCTCGGTGACCATTTCAGAATATTTAACACACCCGGCAGCGAAACAATCAGCTCGTACATGTTCTATAGTTTTGTTAACTCCGTATGTGCTGCCATTACTTCTTCACTGTCTCATTCGGTCTAACTCTCTCTCCCTCCCTCTCTGCAGTGCATGTTCATCAGGCACACGCATGCATGCGCACGCACAATGATGAAACAGTAGTTTTTACCGTGTTACAAAACTGCAGACATGAAGCGGTCGAATTGACGATTGAAAAGTATCAATTAACGTTAACGTTACTGTCCAGCACATGGTAGTTCGGGTAAATTGTTTCACAAGAGACTGCGTGCGGAGTGCGGACTCGTTTTTATAATGTTGTGGAGCCCTGCAAGACACAGAGAGCACAGCCCTCGCCGCGTGTGTAAAGAGAGAGGGAGAACGGGTGAGACAGAAGCAAACTATTTTTTGCAGATCTCAAAAGCAGGTAAACCACTGTGGGATTAGTGAGACTATTGCTAAAAGAGAAGATACTGTAGTGATGCGCACTTGGTCAGTGCACCCTCGCCTGCAGCCTGGGCTGTCTTCCGCTCAAACAGTACTTCACGGGGCGGCTGCATGTCAATTGACGTGTCCTTAATATGCAAAGCGTGCAGCTCTAAGCAGTATAGCCTATCGGAGGAATGTTTTTGTTTAGATGGCTGGAAGATGAAACTTGTCTTCTCGTTTTGTTAATGTGTTTTTTTCTGCTTGTAGATGTAAAAATAAACGCTTTCTAATGAAAAAAAATCAAGCATTTGTTGTGGTAATGGTTTAATGGGGCACAGACAGTAAAATAGCGCATTTTAATCTTCTCGGTTAACCGACACTTGTCGGCTAATGAGGGTCGGTTGTCGGTCAAGAAAAATTATGATTTTCGACATCCCTAGTCCCCGGCGCATGCCGGTGTGAATTCCCCATGTTTAAAACTGTTTTGTTGGCACAAAGGCCCGTGCCCAGCCAGAAAACTAGAGACTATATGAAGCTCCACCTCACGTTAGTCGGCTGTGCAATGGAGTGGGGCGAGGAGGAACGAATTCCACCCAAACCTAGTCCGCAAAAAAATAATAATATATATATATATTAGGGCTGTCAATCTCCCTCTATAATCAAATTCGAATTTCAGTGCTTTATACATTTTAATATTCGAATTATATTCGAATATTTTAATTAATTTTTAATTGAATAAAAAAAAAAAAAAAAAAAAATTGGATAAAATAATTGATAATAAAAAAAGACACAGCCTTTGTTTGAGCTCCTTATCAATAAACAAATAAGTAAACTTTGCCAAAACAACAATGAGCCATGAAAAAAAAAAATCAGTCACGTATTGCACTTAAGAGCTACATGTTTACATTCAGTATAGCAGCTTCAACAGTCAACTTCAGTTAACAATGAATGAACATACATTTTAAGAGCTACAGGTAGGTTTACATCAGTATAGCAGCTTCAACAGTCAACTTCAGTTAACACTCTTTTCTTCAAGTATGTTGTCAGAACTTGTCACTGTTCTAGTGTTCTAAAAAAAAAAAAAAAAAAAAAAAAAAAAAAAAATTAAAAAATTAAATATTCGTTTAAAAAAAATAATAATAATCGAATTTCGTTCATAATTATTAAATTCGAATAATATTCGAATATCAAAATTCGTTTCAACAGCCCTAATATATATATATATATATATATATATAATAACAAAATCGATAAAAATTAAAATATATATTTTAATTTAATATATATATATATATATATATATATATATATATATATATATATATATATATATATATATATATATATATAATAACAAAATCGATAAAAATTCCACATGATCGATTCCATTCCTTAACGATCAATTATCGATTTTCGATAACTGATGAACATCCCTACTCTAAATGACCTACAGTGTAGATGGGCAAATGTGACAATCGGCCAGGAGAATGGATATCACTTTGTTGTTACTCAAACTCACATGCATGCACTGCGCGGGGGACGGGAGTTGCGCGACGGGGAGAAGGGAAGCCTCTACCCCGGCGGCAACTCACCAGGTAAGACTGCGGCTTCACTAAACCCCCGCCTCCGGCCTAGCGGAGCCGACGTTACACACAGGTACAAAGGGCTTCCCGAGGAGCGGACTTTTTCTCTCTCAAAACAATTGAAAACCACTGCCATGTTAAAGCTGAGCAAGGAGATCGATTTTATTTCACCAGAGCCGAAGGCAGCAACACAAAAGACTGATGGAAATAACATTAACAGAAGAGAAGGTAAGCCCACTAAACTGGTATGCAGCATTGCATTGACAGTCAGTAGATACAGTAAACATGATTCTGCCTGACCAATCAGTCGTCTGCAGTGTTTTCACGTCACGGTATGGTAGGTAGGTAGGTAAGTACTTTATTAATCCGTGAGGAAATTCAGGTATCCAGTATAGCAGCTCGCAGGCCATAGACAAAATGAGACAGGACATAGCACAAACCAACAAACATGACAATACAGGACAATGCAGACAGTACAAGACGGTAACATGACAGGCAGGTTTCTGGTTAAAGATTAAGAAGTAAGAGCTAATTAAAAGATTAAAAGGAAGATTTAAAAGTCACCAAAATACTAAGATACAATTGCACGGTTACTAAAATACAAAAAAATACTAAAATACTAGTTGTCAAAATTGCACAGTGCCCATATCTAGTCAAATTGCACAGTGCCCATATCTAGTCCACAGCAGCGTCTGAGTGGCACTCAGACCCCCATACTGTCACTACTAGTGTGGCGGGCCCCAGCCCCCATGACCCCATCTCCCATGAGGTACCGGGTTCACAGCGCTGGAACCTGAACAAAGCAGGGACCAAAACTAGCACGACTCAACCCGGGCTGTCCACATTTTTGATCGGTGGAATGAGACAAAAAAGCGAGACGAGCTGAAACATTGCTGAATACAGATGACTGGTTGGACACATTACAGCAGGGATACTCAACTTGCTTTGCCCAGGGTCCACTTTTGCAAAATGACAGGAGGCCAGGGGCCAGTTAAACAAATATTAATTTAAATTTTTCTGTAGCAGATTGTAGGTTTTTAGGGCGTCAGCCGGAGTTTAGTCTCACAATTCTGTGCACACAGGATAGTTAGGTTAGTTAAGTACATACAGTATGTGACAGCTCCTGGCGTTTCGACCCACAAGTAGGCCGAGGTCATTTTTCTTTTCTTTTTTACAGATTCTGAAACTGCAGACTGTAAGCTTTCAAATGATGTGTCACACATTGTAATCTGAAAAAGAAAATGAAGGAGATATGCTTATTTGAATGTTCACACTCTGAAAAGCAAGAAGCTGAGAAATCAGCCCT
The DNA here is from genome assembly GCF_964638095.1 of Poromitra crassiceps. Taxonomy (NCBI): domain Eukaryota; kingdom Metazoa; phylum Chordata; class Actinopteri; order Beryciformes; family Melamphaidae; genus Poromitra; species Poromitra crassiceps. Next base: position 68,945,963 of record NC_139623.1, read on the forward strand.
CAAAGTTGGAGAAGTTTTTCACACCTAGGCAGCCAGGTAAGGGGGGAGTGGACAATAGCTCCTCATTTACATTAACCACTCCCAAACCACTTCAGCTGTCAGTCTCTGTCAGATGGGTTGTGTGCACTACACCAGGGCTTCCCAACATTTTTGTGACAAGGACCGGTAGATACATGGAAAAAGAAGTTGCGGACCGGTTGTCAATTTTAATGGTTTTAGTGACATATATATTTACTCACCAGGTAAACAACCTGTGTTGTACTGTATGTAGCCTAATATACAGTATTTATGTTTTTGTTTGAACTAGGGATGGGCATCGAATTTCGAATTTTCGAATAATCGTTGTTATTATCAAGGTCGACTTTTATTATTGAAATTCGAAGAAAAAAAAAGAAAAAAAAAAAAAAATTGAGTGAAATGTTGCATTGTCTCCCCTGATTCTAAGTATAGTCAAAATTAATTTTTATAAGCATTTTAAGCAAGGTTTATGGAAAAATGAATGGCGGATGAAATCCCATGAAGAGGGAGAGGGGGTGACTTTGGCACCCCTTTGGCACTCAGACCTGAGCCTACTAAATATTTAATGAACCACTCATGATTGTCAAAACTGTTTTTTATTTTCGAAAATGTCAATGTCATGTTCTTTACTTCAGTGGTGCAATGCTTGTTTGAGCTAAAAATCCACAGCAGAAGCTTTTTATATTAATTAATAAAGCCGTAGACTTAGAATCAGGGGAGACAATGCAACATTTCACTCACAAAAAAAAAAAAAAAAAAATTACATTTTTAATTTTTTTTACATTTTTATTTTTATTTTCGAATTTCGAATTAAATTCGAATTTGGCCAGCGAATTTCGAATAGTGTTTTTGCTAGAAATGCCCATCCCTAGTTTGAACTACAAACATAAATAAACATCAACTTGAAACTACCGTAAATTCCGGACTATAAGCCGCACCTTTTTTCCCGTTTTTTGGGCTTTTTTGGCCCCTGCGGCTTATATAACGGTGCGGCTTATCTATGTATTTTTTCAAAAAAAAAAAAAAAAAAAAAAAAAAAAAAAAACTCTTTTTTAGCACTCTTTCTAACTATAAATCCTATATAACTATAATAAGTTTTAATTTCCTCTCTTGCCCTCTTTTCACCACACTGTATGACACTGTATGACACTGTGTGCACTGTAAAAAACAACACAGGTGGTGTTGTGTTATGTTGTTTTGTTGAAATGTTAATAAATGGGAGCTTCCTCAAACAGCCATCTCTTTCCCGACAATCCCCTCTGTGCATGAACCCTTACATATGGTAATTAAACATTAAAACACAATAAAAAAAAAATAAAAAAAAATAAAAAAATACCATTAAAACACCCGCGGCTTATAGTCCGGTGCGGCTTATATAAGAAAAAAATAGTCAACTTGCGGCTTATACACCGGTGCGGCTTATAGTCCGGAATTTACGGTATGTTTCAACTACCATACACAGCCTATAATATTATAGCCTATGTTTATTAAAAACTTTTTCTTTTCTTTCTTTTTTTTGGACCGGCTCGCGGGCCAGTACCAAATGCATTGCGGGCCGGTACCGGTCTGTGGCCCGGTGGTTGGGGACCACTGCACTACACAACCCAGTGACAAAAAAAGAAGAAAAAAACACTTCTCTTAAGTTAGGGGTTTTTCAAGTGGGGGCCCAGGGACGCCCCAGGGGTCCTTGAGGGTATTCCAGGGGTCCCCAGCAAAATATATTTTCACTATAATTCCATCCATAAGTAACAGAACGATAGATGGTCATGGGTTTCATGCATTTCTGTAATAAAACATCTAAAAGCAAAGATCTTATGAAATGGGGGTCTATCGTCCCGTATTTGTAAACAAAAAGACATGTTCCGTATAGAGAGCCGCAGGAATGAGTCCGGAAATCATCGATGCTAACAGGCCTGGTTCTTCACTGTTTTCGCCTATGGGAGTTTTGAATGGGTTGATGGGCTGGCTTGATTAAGCCAGCGTTGCCCAGAGAGATTATTAGAAGCATCGCGGCAAAAACCCATTCAAAACTCCCATAGGCAGAAACAGTGAAGAACCAGGACTGTTAGCATCGATGATTTCCAGACTCATTCCTGCGGCTCTCTATACGGAACTCTATGAAGAACCAGGAAGTCCGGGACTTCCGCGTTCTGACTACAAAAATACGTCATCCCTGCGGCTCTCTATTGAACTGATACGGAACGCGCTTTGTCCCGTATTCGAGAGACACTGCAGTACAAAGCTATTTGAGCGAGTAAACTCTGCAGCAGAGTCTCCACTCAGTCCGCTGGTACCGCTGCCCCTCCCCTGGCCTATAGCCGGTGTCATGTTACAGCAGCCTGAGCAAGAGGCTGTGGACAGTGCACAGGACACAGGGAGCAGTCAAAGTTCCTCACTCACCAGGCATCACAAAGCCATTTGTTTTTTCACGTTGTCAATATATTTAGATGTCATAATAAAGGCTTCGAGAGCCTGGTAAGGTACCTTGAAAGTGCTTGAATTTTACTTCCCCTGATTTTTTTATCCCATTTTTATCCCCCGTTAGTGCTAATTTTAATTTATTTATCCTGGTTGCTGCTCCACCCTCTGCCAATCTGGGGAGAGCCGAAACTGGCTCCATGCTTCCTCCGAGACATGGGCAGTAGCCAGCCGCTTCTTTTCACCTGACAGGGGAAGCTTCACCGGTAGGACATAGCAGATGGGAGGTTCACGCTATTCCAACGAGTTCCTCTCCCTCTGAACAGGCGCCCCTAATGACCAGAGGAGGCACTGTAATAGAAAAATGCACCACATCAGCGACCAGGATATTGCATGTTTTGGTGAAGGGGTTCCTATATGAAGGAAACCCCCAGGGGGCATGGGGAGAACATGCAAACTCCACACAGAAAGGCCCTTTTGACGACCCCACCCGGGCAGCGGGCACTTGAGGACATGCAGACGGGCACGCACTCCTTCAGCGCTCACAGCGTCCCAGGCGGGAATCGAACACAGGACCTTCTAGCTGTGAGGCGACAGCGCTTACCACTGCACCACCATGCCCCCCGATTGAATTTTACTCTTAAACGCTGTACAAACCCTGCTTACAACAGTAGGCTATTGCAGGTGTAAGACTTGTTATAGGCTCCAGTAATAGGGCTGCGTTCAAAAAATCGATTCTCCGATTTTTAATCGATTTTGATTTTAATCCTCGATTATCGATTCATATGTCCAGAGATCGAAAAAAAATAAAAATAATAATAAACAGGCTAAAATATTATGCTGTGTGTGGTAGTTGAAACATAGTTTCAAGTTGACGTTTATTTATGTTTGTAGTTGAAACAAAAACATAAATACTGTAGGCTACATGAATGGAAATGTTTGATCATTAATATCTACTTTTAGAAATTATATAGGCTGAAATCAAATCACTGTGCATAATTGTGAAAGTGTCTTTATTGACAGATGAAAAGGCTGTTATTTACCCTTTGTCACCACCTGGTGAGTAAATATACGTGTAACTAAAACCATTAAAATTGACAACAGGTCTGCAACTTTTTTTCCCCATGTATCTACTTGGCTGGTTGGGAACCCCTGTGTTACATAACTGGACAGTCATGTAATTCAGGGTACAGCTCAAAAAACACGTTTTAGTATCACTAACCAAATCAATATTGAAATTGATCGAATCGGAATCGAAACGAAATTAATCGATTCGCAACCTTGTGAATCGGAATAGAATCGATTCTTGAAATTTGAACCAATACCCAGCTCTATCCAGTAATATCCTCAGTCTAATCCATACTTTTCAATAATTGTCCTTTTATTCAGAAGATTTACCGTAAATTCCGGACTATAAGACGCACCGGTCTATAAGCCGCAGCACCAAAATTGACTATTTTTTTCTTCTATAAGCCGCACCGGACTATAAGCCGCGGGTGTTTTGATGTTTAATTACCATATGAAAGGGTTCGTGCACAGAGAGGAATGTCGGGAAAGAGATCGCTGTTTGGGGAAGCTCCCATTTATTAACATTTCAACAAAACAAAACAAAAGTCAGGTCACTAATCCCCAGACAAAATCACACAACAATAGGCTACCGTAGCCTATATGTGCAGCAAACCTGTAACCAGAGAAGTCAAGTCACTAATCCTCGTCTTCCTCTTCTTCCTGCGTACTGAAACCACCAAAGTCCTCATCTTCAGTGTCGGAAACGAACAGGTTCAGGGTGGCTTCGTCAACCACTCTCCTCTCTCCTTCATTGTCACTCAAAACCAACGAACTCCTCTTCATCACTGTCGGCATCGAACAGCCTCTGAAGCCTCTGACGGCCCTCAGCGCCAGCTGTGGCGGCGTCATCCTTTTCATCCCGCAGCAGTCCAGCGTTTTGGAACCCGTTGGTGATTGTGGATGTTTTCACACTCCTATAATATTCCGTGATCTTCCTTTGTGTGAATTCGCCGAAGTTTGTGATTTTCTCCTGGTAGTCGGGAGGGAGTTGTTCAGTAGTTCTCCCCCGGACGGACAGTCCCTTTCGTCTCATGAATCGGTAGCACCAAGATGGCCCACCTCTGAAATGTTCAATTTTCATCTCGGTGGCGATTGTTTTGGCCTTCAGTCGGATCTGCACCGTGGAAACGCCTCGGCCGTCTCCTCTCTGGGTCAACACCCAGTCCTCAAGGGAATCTTCAAGTTCCGGCCATCTGCTTTTGTGGCCTCTGAAGGACTTTTTTGTCTTATTACACTGAGACAGTTCCTCCTGCTGCTGCTTCCAACGTCTCACCATTGACTCATCGATGCCCAGGGTACGCGCTGCTGCTCTGTTTGTTTCTTTTAGTGCGAGTTCGACTGCTTTCAGCTTGAAAGCTGCGTCGTGTGACTTTTCTGCGTACCTTCCCCATGGTAAGTGAGAGAGAGACTGCTCGTCTTGTTGTGATTCCGGGCTGATGAACTTTGCTTACCGTAATTACCATATGTAAGGGTTCACGCACAGAGGGGATTGTTGGCTGTTTGAGGAAGCTCCCATTTACCGTATTACCGTAACATTTCAACAAAACAACATAACACAACACCTTTGTTTATTTCGACAGTGCACACAGTGTCCGCGGTGTGGTGAAAAGAGGGCAACAGAGGAAATTAAAACAGAAGTGGATTTATAGGTAGAAAGAGTGCTAAAAAAGAGAGATTTTATTTGTATTTGAAATTTTTTTTCTGAAAAAATCCATAGATAAGACGCACCGTTATATAAGCCGCAGGGGCCAAAAAACGGGAAAAAAGCCGCGGCTTATAGTCCGGAATTTACGGTAATCTGAAATCTAAAATGTTTTGTACTAATGATGTAAACTCTTGCAGGTCTGTTCTATTCAAAATAATAGCCGTGTAAAATTGCTGTTTGCACTGTTAAACAAAATTTCTTTAATGAGTAGGCTACATGCCAATGTGAAGATAAATTATACCAAAACGTCATTTGGACTACTGTTTATTGTTTTTCTTCCATAGAAAAAAAAACAAAAAACTGATCAAAACCAGGTTTGTGTGTTTGCTTGTATCCATGGGTAACTGGTTGTAGCCGAAGCCATTACAGTTGCCTGTGCCTATGACCAAGCAATAACGCTAAACGAACAAAAAGACAAAGCCCCATCTAGTTACTCCTGCCACCGCAACACAGTCATCGATTCAGGACACTCTTTACAATGCGACCGCATATTCAACAGCTAACGAGCTCACAGATAAACATTAACAATAGCCTATTATGAACATAAACGTGTTATTGTAAGTCGCTTTGGATAAAAGCATCTGCCAAATGAGTAATTTAATGTAATGTAAACGAATGTTACTCAATAGCGTTCTCATTTGATAAGTTTTGAGGTTTAAGGAGGACTACTAGTTCAGATGTTTATTGTTTACCAACATATTGAATGTAGATTAATAGTTGCAGTTGGTTGTGGCAGTTCACTGCAACATAGTAGGCCTACATATACTGTATATTTATTTTAGTTTTTATTTTATTTCTAAATCTTTGCACTTTTATTATTTATTTCCACTTATTTATTTATCTTCAATTATATCTAAAATCCAAAGACATCCAATGTTAACTCATTGAGTGCCAGCCACTTTTGGAGAACGGACGCTCCCAGTGCCAGAGTTTCAGAGCGTTTTCAGTGATTTCTCGAGGCCCACAGAATATTGTGTGATATTACTATGTAAACACCGAACACGCACAAAGAACGAGCTGGCTCTATTGTATCATCAGCAAAAAAAAGTTTATTGATACCATTTTCCGTTCTTTAGTTATGAGCCGGAGAAGATAGGTCGTTTTGAGCAAATACAGGCGTTTCAAATTATTAGCTGAGATATTCCGCCTTTTGTGAAATGCAGCATTTCAAGCACATTCACTGAGTCTGAAGATAATATTTTCTGATGTAGTGACGTGGTGTAGTTGTTGTGTGATGCCCTGCGTGCCCCACCCCCCTCTCCCCCTCTCCCCCTCTCCCCCCGTCAGCTGCAAACTCCTCCCCACACTGCACACAGCCTCACGCACCCACTCTATTTTCGGAGTGCTCCGTTTGTGTGTGCCGGGCGGCTCTCAGTGCGACAGGGAAGAGCCAAACCGGACTGCTGAATGGTTTGTGCTGCTTTTCTGGTGGCTAATCGTGTGGAGAAACTATACAGACAGACAGACAGAGACAGAGGGGCTCAGTTGTGGGCGCGGATTGACTCCTGTTCGGAGCCTACGTCAGCTCCAAACAGAGCAATCTATATGGCTCTGGCTGCAGCATGCATCGGTTTGTCTTTGATCACGGCTTTTTCCTGCTGTTTCTCGGACCTGTCTCTAATCTGGAGAGCACTGTCGCCACCCAATGAGTCCGTAAAATAGGTTATACACCTTCAATAGCTACAATATTTGTACAGGAGATGCAGAAGGCTTTGATCGACGTCCCACCGTCAAAAAACACATTGGACGTCGAAAGACGTCCTTGGCACTCTACGTCACTATTTAATTGGACGTCAAAAGACGTCCATGGCACTCAATGAGTTAATTAGAGCAGCTTATGGAATTTATAAATGTCCTTTGTAGCAGCAGTGTAGAGACTAAATATCTGCAAATGACATCTCAAAGACAGGATGCTGTTGAGAAATATTTGAGGCTGTCTTCAATTGTGCTAAAACAGCATTGGAGAGCTTTATGCTGTTGGTATCCTATTTTATGGTTAAGTAGCCTATATTTGCATGCCTACTCATGGCTGCAGACAGTAGTGTGCTCTCTCCCAGTCTCATCTCTCTCTCTCTCACAGCTGCAGATCGTTAAGTGACGTTAACGAGCAGGCCACTTTGTGCAAGCCGTGTGCCATGTGCTCTCTCGTCTCTCTCTCTCTCTCCCTCTCTTTATCTCTCTCTCCCTCTCTCTCTGCCTCGGTCTCGCGCAAATGCGGGACATCGTCTCAATTTGCGGGACGCGTGAAAAGTGATGAAAATGCGGCGCAGTCCTGCACAAAGCGGGACAGATGGTCACTTATCACTGCAACAAAGTGCATTCGGCGGATTTCAACTCACGCTTCTATCAAACCTACCGTATCTCCACGCTTACTTTGCACTGCATGCCATGCAGCCAGGGAGCGCTTCATACGAATCATCTACTAATAAGAATGATAGATCAGAAGATTGTGGTGTTTATGCAATGTTAGCCTAGATAACTATGTTGTTTATTCACTTTATTGCAAGCTTGGCAGCCTGCTGCGGACTGTCAGTCAGTCCGCTGCACAGGCCCACAGAGCACAGACACTGGCTGTGCGCTGCTGAATGAAGGCAGCTCCGATTTCATCTGAGAAGCCCTCTGATAGGCTATTACTCACCAATCAGATAGTGCTGTGGGCAGGACATTTGCTACAGCAGCAACACAGAGCAGCAACACAGAGAAACACACAGGCTGTTAGAGCTGCATTCTGAGCCAATAGCGCATTTTTTAATTAATTTATTATATAGGCAAACAGCCAATGAAAATGCCGATACAGATAATCGGCAAAATGCTGAATATCGGCCATAATAATCGGCCAAACCGATAATCAGTCGACCCCTAATGTATACAGCTGGACATTGTATGTCTACAGCTGGACATTGTATGTATAGTACAGCTGGACAGTGTATGTATACAGCTGTGGACATTGTATGTATACAGCTGTGGACATTGTATGTATACAGCTGGACATTGTATGTATAGTACAGCTGGACAGTGTATGTATACAGCTGGACATTGTATGTATACAGCTGGACATTGTATGTATACAGCTGGACATTGTATGTCTACAGCTGGACATTGTATGTATACAGCTGGACATTGTATGTATACAGCTGGACATTGTATGTATACAGCTGGACATTGTATGTATACAGCTGGACATTGTATGTTTACAGCTGGACATTGTATGTATTACAGCTGGACATCGTATGTATACAGCTGGACATCGTATGTATACAGCTGGACATCGTATGTATACAGCTGGACATCGTATGTATACAGCTGGACATTGTATGTATACAGCTGGACATCATTGTATGTATACAGCTGGACATTGTATGTCTACAGCTGGACATTGTATGTCTACAGCTGTGGACATTGTATGTATACAGCTGTGGACATTGTATGTATACAGCTGTGGACATTGTATGTGTACAGCTGGACATTGTATGTATACAGCTGGACATTGTATGTGTACAGCTGGACATTGTATGTGTACAGCTGGACATTGTATGTGTACAGCTGGACATTGTATGTGTACAGCTGGACATTGTATGTGTACAGCTGGACATCGTATGTGTACAGCTGGACATCGTATGTGTACAGCTGGACATCGTATGTGTACAGCTGGACATCGTATGTGTACAGCTGGACATCGTATGTATACAGCTGGACATTGTATGTATACAGCTGGACATCGTATGTATACAGCTGGACATCGTATGTATACTAGAGGTCGACCGATATTGCTTTTTCAATGGCCGATGCCGATGCCGATCTTTAGAGAGCAGGGCGGCCGATGGCCGATATATAATGCCGATTATTTTATTTTTTTTCATTCGATAAAATCCGATTAAAATAAACTCCTCAAAAAAAGTTCGGAAACGTTATTTTGCTTGATTATTTCTCCCCTTTAATAATACCAATTGGTATTGTATTTTATATCGTTGGAAAGCCTGATTAGTCACCTTTACAACAGGGTACAACTTGTAAGGATTGTGCATTCATGGAATGAGAAACACACAGCTAAACGTGTGGGTAGCGCCCCCAAAAAATGTGCCAAAATCTCCTGCAATATATATATATTTTTTTTTAACTCATTGAGTGCCAATGACGACTATCGTCGTCAAATCAAATAGTAACGTAGAGTGCCAATGACGACTAAAGTCGTCAATTGCGTTTTTTGACGGTGGGACATGGATCAAAGCCTGATGCATCTCCTGTAAAAATATGGGGGATGTTGAAGGTATATAAGCTATTTTACGGACCCATTAGGTGGCGACAGTGCTCTCCAGATTAGAGAAAGGTGAGGAAAAAACAGAGAAGTCATGGGGAAACGGAAACCGCATCGGTATGCATCGATATGCATGAAGCATAACGTTAGCTGCTCCCACAATTGAGCCCCTCCGTCTCTGCTGCGATAGCCCCTCCACATGATTAGTTGCCAGAAAAGGTTACATTATTCTCAGCTGGAAGCGCTGGGACCCGGCGACAAAAACGGCGGAACGCTGTGAAAAAGCTGGGTGTAGCGCACTTTTCAGTGCAGAGCAAACGCAGCAGAGAGCCACCAGAGACACTCCCACGGAGGAGGAGTGTGCAGTTGAGGGGGGTGGGGCACGCAGGGCACCATACAACACCGACCCAGACAGCAGGCTCGATGGACAGACAGATTGGCAAACACAAGCTAGAATATCTGATGCCCACCAGCAGTAAATCAAGACCAGCAAGAAAGTGTAGGGTCTGCGCACGCAGGGGCCAGCGCTGCTGGTTGCAGCTAAAAAATATTATTTTGCCATCAAAATTCCTTTGTTTTCGCTCTTTTATTGAAGGAAATTATTTTTGAGGTGTCACTACATCAGAAAATATTAGCTTCAGAGTCAGTGATGTGCTTGAAATGCTTCATTTCACAAAAGGCTCATTATCTCAGCTTCTAGTTTGAAACGTCTGTTTTTGCTGAAACCAACCTATCTTCTACTGCTCATAACTATAGAACGGAAAATGATATCAATAAACTTTTTTTGCTGATGATACAAGATAGTCTCATCGTTCTTTGGGCGTGTTCGGTGTTTACATAGTAATATCACACAATATTCTGTGGACCTCGAGAAATCACTGAAAACGCTCTGAAAGGGCTGGCACTGGGAGCATCCGTTTTCCAAAAGTGGCTGGCACTCAATGAGTTAAAGAAATCTAGTAGCCTAGATTTCCATTATCCATTCATGCACATTGAAAATCGAATATAACATTATACTGTAGAACTACATCTAATATAAGATGTTATCTTAGCCAGTACAGTAACATGTTTCTGATTATTCTTTTTATTAAATAGAAAAATACATTGGGTTATGCGGTATATATTTCAGTAGTGGCTGGTAGGCTATAGTGAGAGAGCAGTATGTCAGAAAACTCATTCATGCACTGTTATACATTAACAATAATAATAATAATAATGTAACTGTTTAGATTTGCTGTCATTTGATGGGAGAAGTGTGTTTGCAAAAGATGATGGTGAGGTGAGTGAGGAAACCGTTACAGTAGGCTTATGGGTGCATGAGAAGACTCACATTCCTCGCTTTCAAAGCTCAATAGCCTATATAGCCTACTCTCACTAACTCTTATACGTTTACTGTCTGTAACGATATGATTGCAGCCAGGGGGGATGCATGTAGCCTACTGTGAAACGCTCGGGTTGATAAGAATGACAACATAACGTAGACGCAAGCCAGTCCAATCGTCCGTCTGCGACGAGTCAATCCAACATTATTTATAGCAGGTTGCATGAGCTCAAAACTTTTTCACGCATTAAATAACAACTGTCCCAAGACATGTTTTCGTATGTTACGTTTGTATGAACGTTTGACAGGCTCGGGTAGACTGTAGGAGGAATGCTACGCTATCTCATTAAACACACACGCGAGTGTGCACACACGCACACACACACGGAGCTATTTACTGTAGCCTACTACTAGGAAGCTGTTCCTTCAGCAAAACACTGTTGACAACAGGGCTCGACATTAACGGCTGCCCGGTTGCCCCGGGCAACCAAAAAAAACATGGGGCAACCATTTCTCGGTCTTTGGTTGCCCCAGGGGCAACCACGATTTAACATGCAACAAAATATGTACAGCAGCAAACAGCAAAATATACACCAAATAAATGTTTTAATACTTGTTGTGAGTGACATATATGTGACATTTTATTGCTGTTACAATCGAAACGATGTTACTAATTACCAGTCGGAACCTACGTGATGCATGCTGCACGTGCGGTATGTTTAACGAGTACTGACTGGGACAGGTGGGGCTGCTCGCACACAATCACAGCGGCTGCAAGACGCAAGAAGAACCTCGTCCGCCCGCAGCCCCGCACAGAAACAAAGGACGAGGAAATTGTCATTGAGGTGAAATACCCGTGCGTCTTTGAACGGGACGGAAAACGAATGCTATACTGCAAAGCATGTAGCCTACAACAAGCGCTTAGGTCTCATATGCTTCCCGCATCGGCGAGTGTCCACACGGAAAAGTTAGTTAAATCAGCAGACGCGCCCCTCCACAAGGCTGCTGTGCAGACGGTTTTCGCCTGGCTGTGCACACCCCGAATTGTGTAACTACGTGGACGCGGCTGGGCGGACAAAGTGGAGTTTTCAAGACTCCAGCTCACTTCCGCGAGCAGAAACCCACACACAGTGTATAAACGCTCCACACGTTTCCTCGTCAAGATTCAGTGTCTCTCATTTCCGTGCGACAGCCCAAACTTCAAGCATAATTCCAGCATAACGCTATACTGCAAAGCATGTAGCCTACAACAAGCCTACAACATACACCTCGACCAGGACATCCTTCAAAAACGTTTTACCACCGCGTATATGTGCTGAGAAATGATTTGCATCCCTGGCCTGTCAGCCTCTCATACGGGGTGAGAGAGAGAGGGATTGCAGGGCCGCTTCTGGGCCTTTTGGGGCCCTATGCAACATCAGAGTGGGGGCCCCAAACCACTGTCATCAAAGTATCCCTGAATGAACATGAGGAGGGCAGGCCCGGCGTTAGGGGCGGGCCTGACCGGGCCGGGCCTGACCGGGCCGGGCCTGACCGGGCCGGGCCTGACCGGGCCGGGCCTGACCGGGCCGGGCCTGACCGGGCAGGGCCTGACCGGGCCCCCCCATTTAACAAACTGGCCCCCCCATTCAATTTTTTTTTTTTTTTTTTTTTTTTTTTGTTGTTGCTAAAAACGTTTTTCTGTTTTAAAGTTTAACATGGAATCTGGCTGTCATTAGGCATTGATTAACTCAATGCTATTGCTAACTGTTACTTTGAACATCCATTTGCAATGATTCTGGCTGGATATTAACTATTGTAAATTTGTCACAATGAATGCAATTTGTGCACAATGTGTAAATACACTTAATATTAATTGTTTAGGCCTAATTATTTGTAAAGTCACAACACATTAGAGAGTGTAGTTCTTCACAGATTTAGCCTCTTCATTTTGCTCTCAAATGCACCAGGTTGACGAATTTTACTTTAAAATGTACAAAATCTTCTTCCGGGGGAGAATCCCCCCGGACCCCCCTTGGGTAGCTTGGCCCCCCCAAGCTAGGGGCAGGCCCCCTCTGTAACTTGGGTCTGGAGCCGGGCCTGGAGGAGGGTAGGCTACTTAATTATCAATAACGCTTTTAATTAATAAATTAAGCACAATATGAACAATAACTGTTGAAAAATATATGAAAATGAAAGTTCACAAATATTAGTTAAATCCTTTCAGTGCAAATGCATTATAAAAACAAAAAATAAGATTTGTTTAGAAAACGAAATGACACAAATTTATTATTATTATTATTATCATTATTACTACTACTACACCCGGTGCGCACACTGAATAGGCCTATTATACTATACTATAGATTATTATACTTACTTTTCTGTCACATCGTCATTATTAAGCCGGCTTATGACTGCATAGTATCTTAATTACCGTACTCAAAATATAAAGCGACTAAAATTGGGCAACCATATTTTTATTCGGGCAACCAAAAGCTCTTGCCAGGTTGCCCCTCCGGCAACCACTTTTAAAAGTTAACGTCGAGCCCTGGACAAGTAGCGTTAACACTAGCTTTTGGACTCCCCCTTGTTGAATCTCTAACCCACATTAATGCAACCTGCTTAAACATTGGAATGACTCGTCGCTTGAGACAAGTTGATCTGGCTTGCGTCTGGTTGTTTCAGTTTCTAATGATATGCGTCCCCCCGCAAATTGCGGGCCGCCAATCAATGTTAACGTTACAGACAGTAAACTTATAAGAGTGAGTGAGAGTATATGTTGAGCTTTGAAAGCTAGGAGTGCGAATCTTACCGTAGTTTTCTTAGTTTAAGATCTAGCAAGCATGTATCAGAGTAAGTGAGGAGGACTCCACACTCCTTTGAACAGACACCGCAGGCAGCTCGCCCAAAGCTAAGGAAGGGGGAGGGGTGAAAGGGGAGGGGTGAGCAGCCACACTGTAAACACTTGTAAACCGGCCTTTCTCCGTGGAGTTTAACACTACAATGTTAGTTTCTTCCAAATAGGAACCCCCGCTAAATAATAATAACAAAAACAGACTTGGTATGTGCACAAGTAAACAAAGTTTGGTTGAGATCCGGTGACCTGACGGTTTCCAAGCAGTACTAGTAGTAGTAGTAGTAGCAGTAGTAGTAATAGTGTTGGTAGTAGAGGGAGTGGTAGTAGAGGGAGTGGTAGCAGTAGTAGCAGCAGAAGTACTAAGAATAGTAAATGGTAAATGGACTGCATTTATATAGCGCTTTTATCCAAAGCGCTTTACAATGTGCCTACATTCACCCATTCACACACCGAAGGCGGCCAGCTGCCACGCAGGGTGCTGGCACAGCCATCGGGAGCAATTTGGGGTTCAGTGTCTTGCCCAAGGACACTTCGACGTGCGGACTGGAGGAGCCGGGGAACGAACCACCAACCTTCTAATTAGTGGACAACCCGCTCTACCTCCTGAGCCACAGCCGCCACTAGTAGCCAATAGTAGTAGTAGTAGTAGCAGCAGCAGCAGTAGTAGTGGTGGTTGGCTGTTATAGCGCCACCATCTGGTGGATTGGTGTAATTTTTTCCTCTGAGTAGTGGGTGATGTCTTGAAACTTGAAGTATTAGTATAAGTATTTTTGTGTACAATATCCCTTTAAGTATCTGGACAGAAAATGGTATTTGGGTAGAACATACTGTCAATACGACAAGTACTTCTCTGGCTCTGCAGATACATATAATATGGTCTACAAAGTTAAATACAACAGTCTGGATAGCTCACTTGGTAAAGCTCGTGACTTATGCTAACTAAAGACTATTGTGGCTCAAAGTTCAAACCCCATGTGGGATGAACAATTTTCAACTTCAGACAGTTAAGTCAGTAATAGTAATTAAAACCCCACATGTTGCCTCCTTATTTTGCGGTGTTTCATGAACTTTTTCAATATCTTGGAAATGTTAGCTGGAGATTGCGTGGCTGTGTTCAAGAACGTGTTTTGCAACAGGAGAAGTTAGTTCTTGTCTCATGATGGAGCTTTTGTGTTCTGAAATCAGAATTTTCAGTTGTCATTGAGTCTTTCCCACACACACATCAAACCATAGGGCATAGTGGCGTCCACTACAGAACGTTGATGGTTTTATCCCTGAAATTGCTTTTGATGACTATAGCCAGCACCCTGCATTGCAGCTTGTCATGCAGTCCATTTACCATTAAGGACATGTCTGTATTACACACATAATCCACCACTTTACATTAAAAGTCTGCCCTGAATGGAGGTGTTTGAACTAATTGGTGTGGGTTGTGCTGTTACAATGGAAGTAAAGTAAAGGTAAAGTCCCACTGATTGTCACACAATGTGTGAAATTTGTTCTCCGCATTTGACCCATCCCCTGGGGGAGCGGTGAGCGGCACCGTGCGCCGCGCTCGGGAATCATATGGTGATCTAACCCCCCAATTCCAACCCTTTGATGCTGAGTGCCAAGCAGGGAGGCAAATGGGTCTCATTTTTATAGTCTTTGCTATGACTCAGCCGGGGATCGAACTCACGACCTCCCAGTCTCAGGGCGGACATTCAGACCACAAGGCCACTGAGCTGGACACATGAGTGACAAGGATAATTCAGATTTAATTCTCTTTTTGGACCTTTCACATCTGAAGACACAATAATGTATTGGAATGTTTTTCCTTTCATATATCTGAAAGAAGGCTCCCAGCAAACACAATTACATCATGATGATGTTCTGATATCATCTCTCAGTGACGTTCAGGACTAGGCCAAATCACAGCCGATTTGAGGATCATTTAGACATCTACACAGGAATGTCAAGATGACGTCGAAATATGACATTACCATGAATAGGCATATTCAGTTATTCTGCTATGTACACAGTGTGTATTCAGCAGCGTTATACATAATTATATCCAGATTAACCTTTATTCTACATTTTCAAAAAATAAAACAGTTACCTGGCCGTGGTTTGAACCCAGGACCTCCAGCTTTGGGGTCTGCTACTTTACCCCTACACCATCCTTCCACAGCAATGACGAGGCACGGATGTAACCTTATTATGGCATAAACTTGTTTTTATTCAAACGTGGGTGTCAAGTCTTTGTGGATCGGGCATTACTGTGTGACATCTAAACCAACTGTGTATTATGTTACAGCAGATGCAGAACCCCAAAACACATTAACCCCACCCAAAATGCTACATTCCAACATCCAGTAGTAGTAGTAGTAGTAGTAGTAGTAGTAATAGGAGCAGAAGTAGTAATAGTAGTAGTAGTAGTGTTGGTAGTAGTGGGAGTGGTAGCAGTAGTAGCAGCAGTAGTTGTAATTGACCGGTTAATGAGTTGTGGGCAATTTAGTGTTGGCGTGTGTTTCATTAAAAGTTTCGAGATTTATCATTTCAAAACGGTTTCACGTATCCAAAACCCTTTAATAACCTTAGGTCGGGGTAGTCCATAGATGACCCAGAAAAAGTTTTGTGTGATTTGGCCAAACGGTCTAGGAGGAGCTCGCAAAAGTAGGTTTTTGATCAAATTCAAAATGGCGGAAAATCTACCACACAGAAATGGGCGTGGCCTAGTGGGTTAGATACATGATGCTCCAGGGAAACCAGTAGATGTGGAATTTTGATTCTACAGCTCGCAGTTCAGAAGTTATGGACCGACAAACGTGAAATTGGCTGTTATTAGGGATGGGCATTTCTAGCAAAAACACTATTCGAAATTCGCTGGCCAAATTCGAATTTAATTCGAAATTCGAAAATAAAAATAAAAATGCAAAAAAAAAAAATTTTTTTTTTTTTTTGTGAGTGAAATGTTGCATTGTCTCCCCTGATTCTAAGTCTACGGCTTTATTAATTAATATAAAAAGCTTCTGTTGTGGATTTTTAGCTCAAACAAGCATTGCACCACTGAAGTAAAGAACATGTTACATGACATTGACATTTTCGAAAATAAAAAACAGTTTTGACAATCATGTTCATTAAATATTTAGTAGGCTCAGGTCTGAGTGCCAAAGGGGTGCCAAAGTCACCCCCTCTCCCTCTTCATGGGATTTCATCCGCCATTCATTTTTCCATAAACCTTGCTTAAAATGTTTATAAAAATTGTTTTACTTGCTCAAACCAAGCGATTTGACTATACTTAGAATCAGGGGAGACAATGCAACATTTCACTCAAAAAAAAAAAAAAAAAAAAAAAAAAAAAAATCGAATTTCGAATTTCAATAATAAAAGTCGACCTTGATAATAACAACGATTATTCGAAAATTCGAAATTCGATGCCCATCCCTAGCTGTTATAGCACCACCGTCTGGTGGATTGGTGTAATTTTTTTACTCTGAGTAGTGGGTGATGTCGTGAACCTGTGTGGAAAGTTTGGGTGATGGGGGGTGTATGGTTTCTGAGATCCACACACTTTTAGGGTAGGAAAAGAACAAAAGCAAATACACAAAAGTTTAGACATTTATCATTTCAAAACGGTTTCACGTATCCAAAATCCTTTAATAACTTTAGGTCGGGGTAGTCCATAGATGTCCCAGAAAAATGCCCGTGTGATTTGGCCAAACAGTCTAGGAGGAGTTCGCAAAAGTAGGTTTTTGATCAAATTCAAAATGGCGGAAAATCTAGGCACACGCAAATGGGCGGGGCCTATATGGATAGATGCGTATTGATCCAAGGAATCCCTGAGAAGTGAAATTTTGAGTATAGGACACACGGTTCAGAAGATATGGACCATAACGCGAAATGGTCTGTTATAGCGCCACCATCTGGCCGATATGGGTAATTTTTTGTTTCTGAGTAGTGAGGCACATTTACAATCTATGTGCCCAGTCTGGCTACGCTGAGCATTGCAGTTTCTGCTGTACATACAGTTTTACCGGAGAAGAAGAAAAAAAATAATCGGAACAGATACAATAGGGATCCACGCACTTCGTGCTTGGACCCCTAATAATAATAATAATTATAACAATAATAAATAATAATAACTATAATAAAAAATCGGCCTTGTGAGCAAGGCAGAGGCCGATGCCGATTAATTAAAAATGCCAATAATCGGCCCCAATTAATCGGCCGGCCGATTAATCGGTCGACCTCTAATGTATACAGCTGGACATTGTATGCACTATGCAGCAAACCCAGGGGATCTAGCAAAACAAGGTGTGACTATTAGGGCGGGGCTGCAAGGCATTCTGTAGCTAAGGACTGGATGAATGATCACACAGGGCAGCTTTGGTAAGTGACTCTCTGGTGTGGTGCTGCTATTGTCATTGAAGGAGAATTGTTTGTTATGAAGCAGTCTGGGTCACCAGGTCTGCAGCCTACTTACTACTTGCTGGGTTTTGATGAGTGGCCAGACCACCATAATGCACAATACTGACTTTTGATTCACAACCAAATATTTTTCTACAGCTGTTCTGTAGCTTGATTTCTCACACACACACACACACACACACACACACACACACACGACACTGGTAAGCTGCCAAATTGCTCTGTTCTGACCTTCTTTCCAGCCCACAGCTGCTGACAAAGATGAGCCAAATCTCTCTCTGCCTATCACAGAGAAAGAGAGAGAGCTCTAGCAGCCAATCAAAGTAGAATGATTTAATTTGTCAACCAGTGGGTTTGTCTGAGCACCATCCAGCAGGGAATATTTCACTTTGAATGACAGACACTAGACACACAACACTAAATCATCAGTGAATGAGAGACATTAGAAAACAGTAAAAAATCATGCACAGGCCAGCTATGACACAGTCAAGCACATTTATCCCCCAGTGAGCTTTTAACCCTAACCCACTGCTTTGGCTCTCCCCTGTCCCCAGTCTGTCCCCCTGACACAGCCAGCAGCCAGCGCAACTGCTTTGACTCTCCCCTGTCCCCAGTCTGTCCCCCTGACACAGACAGCAGCCAGCGCAACTGCTTTGGCTCTCCCCTGTCCCCAGTCTGTCCCCCTGACACAGACAGCAGCCAGCACAACTGCTTTGGCTCTCCTGCTGTCCCCAGTCTGTCCCCCTGACACAGACAGCAGCCAGCACAACTGCTTTGGCTCTCCTGCTGTCCCCAGTCTGTCCCCCTGACACAGACAGCAGCCAGCCCAGCACAACTGCTTTCGCTCTCCTGCTGTCCCCAGTCTGTCCCCCTGACACAGACAGCAGCCAGCACAACTGCTTTGGCTCTCCTGCTGTCCCCAGTCTGTCCTCCTGACACAGACAGCAGCCAGCACAAGTGCTTTGGCTCTCCTGCTGACCCCAGTCTGTCCTCCTGACACAGACAGCAGCCAGCACAAGTGCTTTGGCTCTCCTGCTGTCCCCAGTCTGTCCTCCTGACACAGACAGCAGCCAGCACAAGTGCTTTGGCTCTCCTGCTGTCCCCAGTCTGTCCTCCTGACACAGACAGCAGCCAGCACAACTGCTTTGGCTCTCCTGCTGTCCCCAGTCTGTCCCCCTGACAGACAGCAGCCAGCACAACTGCTTTGGCTCTCCCCAGTCTGTCCCCAGTCTGTCCCCCTGACACAGACAGCAGCCAGCAGAACTGCGTAGACATGTACACAGCAGTCCTCCTAACCTAATCTGAACTTTGACCCAGCTATCCTTAGTTACCCTTGTGGGCAATCATGGGGGAGCGCCTGTCAGCAAACAGAGAGAGAGAGAGAGAGAGAGAGAGAGGACTGGGCACCAGCTGGTTGTGAGGCTGAACTCACTGACCTAATCTATGAGCACAGACACAAAAACACTGATTGGGGGGGGGGGGACGCTGGACAGGAAAGCATTGCTAAGAGTTCGGGATAAGCAGTATCCCAAAGCTCCAAACTTCATGGACAAACTTCTCTAAACTGAGCCCAGTGGAGCATCAGGGAAGAGAATGAGAGGAGAGAGCTGGAGTAAACCTCCAAAGAAGCCATAAGTAACACCATCCACAAAACAGACAAACGCAACAATGACACACCTTGGCAGGGCCTGAAATTGGGAACGGGATTGCGGGAATCATGCATATTTTGAATGTATAAATGGAGAATATTCCCACATTGGTTTTGCACGGACCGATGTTGGTGTGGAACGTCGCTCAATGCATGCAAACGACTGGCCCTACGCGTTTCACGGTTACACGAGCGTGACCAAACTTCACTTCCGTCACAACAAACTGACAGCAGACCAGAGCCACAACACAAGCCAGTGCCAACGTTACGCGTCAGCTGGCTGGCATGAAGAGTCACATAAACAGATGGGATTAAAATGTGTCCGACCAACGACGGGATAGCTAGTTGTAGCAGACAATAGTTCTTCTAGCTATAGCGTTTAGGGCTGGGTATTGGCAAGGACCTCACGATACGGGTACTATACACTAGACACGATACTAACCCTAACCAGGTTGGTTGCGTGGCAATAAAAGTATCTGAATCTGAAATCACTTTATATTGATAACTTAGTGGACAAATTGAGTCAAAACTACTGAGTGTTGAGTGTTTGAACGCACTGAAATAAAAAGTATTCTTATTGTGTCACTGAACTTATGGCTGTGCAAAAAATCGATATGATTGACGATATATCACGATATCTTTCTGAAATATCGATACAGTATTGCGGGGAAAAATATCGCGATATATTGCCATATTGATTTTATTGCACAGCCCTAATAGCATTAGCTGGCTGGCATGAATGGGATCGCTAGTTAGCATTTTACTGTCAATGGTTACCGTTAGTGATTATAGCATTAGCAACGCCAACAGTCAGTCAGTCAGTCAGTCAGTCAGTCAGTCATCACAGTGATGTTTACGTCAGTGGTTCTCAAAAATGTTCACATGGACCCCTAAACTGACAGAAATTAGACCACGGACCCCCATTTGATAGGATTTTGTCCCACGGTCCCCCATATGATAATATGATTGATGCTTTTAGATGTTTTATTACAGAAAGTGCATAAAACCCATGACCCAAATAGTAGAGGTCGACCGATTAATCGGATTGGCCGATTAATCGGCGCCGATAGCATGTTTTAAAAACTATCGTTATCGGCGGATGTGAGCTCCGATAGCGGCCGATGCCTGAGCAGCCTCTGCCAGCCACGCAAGGACGCACATCATATGGAGGCTCCAAACAAGAAGTCAAGGTAATGTCATTGTTGTGTACCTGAGATAATTTTGCCTATATTTAAATGAAGTTAACTTTAAGACAGCCTTATTAGTAAATTGTGGGCAAGATAAGGTTGCTGTTCATCATATGGCATATTGAAGAAGCCGCTTTACCGAACGCAGGCAGCCATGCTGTCTGATTGTGTTTTGCTAGCGCCGCGTAGCATGCTGCTGCAACTGCAGTGGAGGGGGGAGAGAGAGCGCAGCTAGTCACTAGTCACTAGTCATGTCATCAACGGCGGAGGTATCATCTACGGCTGGCACTGCGAGACTAATGTTGCAGACAGACTTTTAATTACGTTTTTCAATGTAGACTACGTTATGTGTTAACGTTAACGTTATACTCTCTGTATTTTACTAGCGCAAGCATGCTGCTGTGGACGAGGGCGGGCGTAAAGTTTACCTCAAGCACTTCGCTCAATGGAAAAGCCTTCAATGAATGCAATGCATTTGATTCAACTAAAAATTGCAATCTGGCAAATAGTGAGACCCGTAGCAAGACCCATTAAACTTTTAACTCACCAATTTGCTTTCCCTTCCAAATCCAGCGACGTAAAATAATCCATTCACGAAAAGAATAAGCACTCCCAGGAATGCATTGACGATAAAAGTGTAACGTTACATGCAGTTAAGCAGAAAGTCGCACTCCGCAGTAAAACTCGCATCCATGTAAAGTTAATCCATCGGGTGTCCTGTTCTTTCTGTCATGAAGACTATAATCCACCAAATCAACCGATGTTTTGTCATCAAGTCTTTAATCCACCGTCACACTTCAGGACATCTCTTAATCCAAAACAGAGTGTGAAAAGTAGTTATCTCTCTCCTTTGTTGTGTTTGCTAAACGGAGCGGCTTACTGTAACCAAGACCTTTTATTGTAAAGATGCGACAGCACACACCTAATCCGCCATTTTGGTGACTAGGCTTCTGCCCATTCTGCCCCAGCAAGGAGCCGTATTTCAGGCCAAAATGGCCGCAGCGCTGTTTTCAAAAAGGCACTATACTCTTGCCTTCTCATTCTCAATTATCTTTGCTGTTACACGCTGCACGCAGCTGAGTTTGTTTATTTTCTACTCCTGGGTCCCCAGTGACCCCACGTGACTGATGTTGACTGATAAATTAAATTAGGAAGCTTCTGTGATGATGACAATGATCATTTCTTAACTTTAGCCGATCTGAGTTTTTTTTTATTTGAACAACAATCTTAAGAAACAACCCATATTAAAGCCTAAGTTAAATTGTGAATATAGAAACACATACATATATGTTAGTTTAATATATTTAATATATAATATATTTTTTTATTTTCTTGTTTCAACAGATGGCAGCTGGAGGAAACAGAGTCCCTGTATGGGACTATTATGAGGAAATGGCCCCAGGAAAAGCAAGATGTGGAGTGTGCGATAAGGTTATAAGTATGGGATCATCAACAGCCAAAACAAAAAATACCTCCAACTTGTGGAATCACCTTAAGCACTGCCATCCAGAGGCCCATTCTGAGGCCTTGAAGAAAAAGGCTGACAATCAAAAGAAGGCTCCAACACAGGCCACAGTCTCTCAACTATTTGATCAACAGACAAAATGGTCAGATTCAGACCCAAGGACCAAGAAGATGGACAAGGCCATTATTGAGATGATAGCTACAGACAACCAGCCATTCACAGTGGTCTCAGATGGTGGTTTTCAGCGGCTTATGGGACTTGCTGAGCCCCGGTACAAAATTAAAGATGAAAAGTTCTACCGTACGACCAAGCTTGATGAGACATATGCTAATGTTCAGAAAAAGATCACACCAGAAGAGGCACCATACATGTCCTTCACAACTGACTGCTGGTCAGGCAAGACTGAATCACTGATGAGCCTCACAGGACATTTCATCCAAAAGGACTGGACCAGAAAGCAGGTTGTGTTAAATGTCAAGCCTATGACCGGATCACATACAGGAGAGTACATCCAAGAGACATTTTTGGGAATGCTGGAAACCTGGGAAATCAACGCAGACCGTGTGGTTCTTGTTCTAAGGGATGGTGGAGCCAACATGGTGAGGGGCATGAGGCTAACTGAGCTTCTAGATGTAAGCTGCTCTGCTCACACGCTACAGCTTGTAATCAACGATGGTATTTCCAGTCAGAGAGCTGTGCTGGACATTATTGCCACATTGAAGAGCTGTGCAGGTCACTTTGGCCACTCTGTACTGGCCAAACAAAGGCTGAGAGCAATTCAAAATGAGCTTGGCCTCCCACCACACGAGATCATCCAAGCTGTCCAGACTCGCTGGAACTCAACACTGCACATGATGCAGAGGATGTATGAGCAGCGGCGTGCACTGAATATGTACGCCAGTGACCATGGCCACATCAGCACCTTACCTGCTGCACAGTGGGGTATCGTGTCAAACCTGATTGACACACTGGAACCACTTGAGGAAGTGACAAAGGAAATGAGCGACTCAGAGTCTTCCGCCTCATGCATAATCCCCAGTGCATCTGTTCTGAAACTGATGCTGCAACAGGGGGGACCATCTTCAGCAGGCATCAAAACCTTGCGGAAGACCATGCTTGACAGCCTGACCAGGCGATTCTCCAAGGCAGAGGACACAAAGTGTTTGGTGTTGGCACCTGTTCTTGATC
The DNA here is from genome assembly GCF_964638095.1 of Poromitra crassiceps. Lineage (NCBI taxonomy): Eukaryota > Metazoa > Chordata > Actinopteri > Beryciformes > Melamphaidae > Poromitra > Poromitra crassiceps. The sequence goes on from NC_139623.1 coordinate 68,969,485, forward strand.
CCCGTTACAAGGGCAAGGCCTTCACTTCAGCTGCTACAACAGAGAAAGCAAAAGATTGGCTGAAAGAAGAAGCAGCACAAGGCATGGGAGAAACTGTGACTGGTGAAGCAGAGGATCCAGCCCAGACCAATCCCTCTCCAACTCTTCTGGAGAGTCTGTATGCTCAACTTCTTGGAGCAGCTCACCACACAGTTGAAGAACCCCAGCCACAGTCCAGCTTTGAAAATGAGCTGGAGCGTTACCTGACAGAGCCAGTGGTTGATAGGAGTACCCAGCCTTTGGAGTGGTGGAAGAGGAATGAGGAGAGATTTCGAAAACTTGCTGCACTGGCCAGAAAATATCTCTGTCCGCCACCGTCCACGGTCCCAAGTGAGCGAGTGTTCAGCGAGGTCGGGATCATATACGACAAGCGGAGGAGCCGCCTTACTGGAGAGCATGCAGACAAGCTCTGCTTTCTCCATTATAATATCAAGCTTCTCAACTGGAATTACTGACTTTAATAGCTCAACAAGACTAACTGTTGTTACTAAGATGTAACTTCATCACTCAGTCAGTCTGTCAGTCAGTCAGTGACAGACATTTGTGTTTGCAGGTCTGGCCCAGCTGTTGCAGTCCAGCCAAAAATTTAAAATAGCTCCAGCCTCCCATAGATAGGCTACTATATATTTTAATTTGTTATGGTTGGTTTTATGTTCAGTTCCAGATTTATTGAATATTTTGATTTTGATATTCAATCAGTACAGAGTACAGAGAATTTATATATTTATTTTATTTAGGTATTTATTTCATCCAGATTCCAGATTTTTTTATTTTATTTGTTCATTTCAACAGTGTTGTTTTCTAATAAATAAAAAAGATTGTTCATTTACAACTGTGTCGATTTTTCCCCCCGCGGGGGTATGATATCGGCCGTTTAATCGGCTATCGGCTATTGGCCGATTAATCGGCTATCGGCTTTTCCCTGCTCCAAACTATCGTTATTCTATCGGTATCGGCCTTTTCCACTATCGGTCGACCTCTACCAAATAGTCATTGTGTTACTTATGAATGGAATTATAGCGAAAATAAATTACCCCCCTTTTGGCTGGGGACCCCCTGGAACCCCCGGACCCCCATTTGAGAACCACTGATTTACGTTATTGATTATGAAGAATCTGATATCGATAATAACGTTAATCCTCCCGATGCCGAGTGCCAGTGAATCGTGATGTCAACTTTGTTGTTGAACCAGAGAATGAGAACGACGTTGACGATCCTGAGACACGCAGCACCGGTAATGTAAAGATAAGTTTCAGGAGAAATGGCGCACACTATATCCATGGTTGGAGCATCATAAGGGTGAAATGAGCTGCTGGATTTGAAAAATGTACGGTGGTGAGTCTTTCACCAGCCCATGTTACAAAACGTCTACTTTAAGTCGCCACTCAGATGGTGTTTGTCATAAAGCAGCCGTGAAAAGGAAACCATCTCATAAGCAACTGATGAAGGAAACAGAACTGATTCTGTGAAACAAGAGAGAGATAATTACATAGTGAATTCAGCTGCTGGAATTACCACTTTATAACCTTTTATAATATCATATGAGTTGAGTAAAGATTTGAAACCCTACTGCAACATCTCCCTGAGTCTATTTTTAGTTGAGTATTTGCACTTTTCCTGGTAATTTGTGTACTGCCGCGGTGCCTGGGAAGAATAGGACAATGCATTAAGAGTAGACGTAGTTAAACTCGGGTCTATAAATCCCCCCCAAAGTCTATAGACTGATTGTGCAGAAAAGGAGGGGGCGCCTACCAGCGATTTTTTCATTTGTTTGTTGTTGTTTTGTGAGGGGCTACAGCGCCCTAGCCGAACTGGCGCCCCAGGCAGGATGCTGTTTCGCCTGTAGGGTGAGCCGGCCCTGCCCCCCCACCCCCCCCCCCCCCCCCCGGGGCTCCAGAGTGCGCCTATTTACACGCATTTTCCCACCTTAAAATCTGCCAATGCACCTAAATATTTTTTGAACATGCACTGGTGCACCTTGGGATTTGTAGCAGCATCTTTCTCTCTCTCGCCACAGCGTGCCTTGCTGTCAATCTATCCCCCCTCATCATGCACACACACACAAGACAGGGAAATAGAAAAATAAAATGTTTTCAATTGCTTCAAGTACTGGATTTTTATTCAGTAATCCATTCTGGAGCAGTTTATTATGCTACCATTTGTGACTTCTGTGTCACTCTATCGCGTGGAAAATTAATTTAAACTTTAATCACAAAGATAAATCAAGTCCGTTAGTAGGGCTGTGGCGATTCACTTATCTCCCAATTCGATACTATCACGATTCTTGGGTGCCGATTCGATTTATATTGCGATTCTTAAGTATTGCGATTCTACGATTATTGCGATTCGATATTACGACTTTTGTTTCTTTTTTTCTTTTCTTTTTTCAGTTTGTTTGCTTTTTTACACTAGATTAGAACATGGGAAAAGTTAAATCATACACTAGAGACTGTATATTATATCATGAGTAGGGCTGGGCGATATAGTTAAAAACAGGGGCAGATTGGGATCATAATTCAGGCCGGGCATTAGATACCAAGCAGGCCAGGCCGATATGGGCCGACGCGCGTGAAATTTGGGCTGTTTGAAGCCCAATTTGGGCCGTTTGAAGCCAGATTTGGGCCGTTTGAAGTCCAATTTTACAATGAGATGCACCCACTTTAACCCTGAAGTGTAATTATTACTTCAGACTAACTAATAAAGTAATAAAACCACTAGTAAACCAGTAGGCGGCGCCTGGCCTGCTGTTCAGTGAATGGCCTGACTGCGGGCACCCAATTTTTTTTTTTTTTGCGATTATCGATTCTGGAATAAAAGATCGATTAAAAAAATTGTGACATTAAAAATCGCGATACTTAGGTGAATTGATTTTTTCCAACACCCCTATCCATTAGAAACAGACAAAATAGGGGAAGCTAGGCGTTTTTACCTTGAAAATAAAAGCCGTATTTTATAACTGGGTAAATAAAAATCAGGGTCGTCGACTCACTGCGTGTTAAAATTGACTTTTAGTTGTCTGTGTTCTGTGTCTTCTGTCTTCTTTCGGATCACACACAAAACACGTTGCGACATGCATCAATAAGACTATTAGTTTATTTAATTACGATTATTGTGAAGGTTTTAACCAGAAGTTTCAATATTATTCTGGCTCACTTGACGCTGCTCTGCGTCTTTTTTCAAGTCTGCACGCAAATCGTTATCACAAACGCTGTGTATAAATGCTAAATAAAAGGTGAGAAGGCAACGCTAGTTTGCAGTTTTATGCAGAGACGGTTGTCGTGTAAACATGGCCTTAGACTTGTGCATAATCGTTATACATTGAAAATCCGACTGGAAGTCATATCGTTCTTATCGCTAGTCGAACACAGGACAGTCTGCAGTAGAGAATAAAGACTGCTTTTAAACAGTTGTTTCAGGAGGACTATCATATCTTCGGATCTGCAATCGGACATCGGAGACGGGTAGGAGAGCGTTTTGAACAGCCGTTCCCCCCCTATTGCCTATGAGAACGCTGTGTGACCCTTAGCCCCAACATGACCCTACTACTGTACTCTGTATATTATATACACTCATGCAGCAGTCAGGGTCACACAGCCTTCTCATAGGCAATAAGGGGGAAAGGCTGTTCAAAACGCTCTCCTACCCGTCTCCAATGTCCGATTGCAGATCCGAAGATATGATAGTCCTCCTACGGAAGCCAGTAATTTAGCCGGTGCTGTTAAAATGGTACTGCTGCGTCAAACAACCGTTTAAAAGCAGTCTTTCCACAGCCTGTGCTGAATTTACAGCAGGGTGCGTTTGATCTCACTATCATGGTGCACCGCTTGCACGCGGCGAGCAAACACAGGCAGTGCAGTCACACGGAGACGGCGGCTCAGTCAGTGATCAACGCAAATCCAGCGCACCTGGGAAGCAAAACATGTCATGAAATATTCAAACTCCCAAGGTTCCTGTCCGCACAAGGAAGCTTCTCCTCTCCTAAATATACGGCACAGGCTGTGGAAAGACTGCTTTTAAACCATGTGACCCTAATAGTGCACGTGTGAATGAATGAATGAATGAAAGTTTTATTTACGTGTCAGGACAAATTACATGACCCATCCCACATTGGATTATCAGACACATCAACATAAAGTAATTACCGTATCGATTCCGGTGCATAAACAATACAAACACACACACAGCAAAACACAGATTTAACTACAATATGTAGTAAGTAAAATATATTAATTATCTATCATATGTCATCTTTTTCCTCCTATCCCACGCATGTGAAATATATTCGGAAAAAGCAAAGATGTTGTCAAAAAGAAATTCAAGTATGGCTCCTTCTTCAAAATCTAACAAGTTTAGCTCAGGGGAGTGAACTTTTTTTAAATAGTATCTCTCGTAAGTCATGATACAATGGGCAATACAAAATCGAATGAAATTCATTCTCCACTTCCTTCAACTCACAATATTCACAAATCCTATCCTCCTCCACCGTCCCTCTGTATCTGCCTGTTTCAATATGTAAAGGCAGGATACCACATCGTAACTGAGCACATAAGGACCTCTTGCTTTTAGGTAAATTAAACACAACATATTTTTCACATTTAAATTCATTTTTGAATAAACAATAAGTTCTTAATTTTGGCTTCTGCCAAATTTCTTCAGTCCAAGAGACTGTAACCAGTTAGCAGCACGGATCTGAGATTTAAATGGCTCTACATTTATACACATCTTTGAGAGTAATATTCTCCAAAACCACACTCCTGAAACAGGTCTGACATATCTGAGACCCACTCCCCTTCAACAGACAAGTCCCAGAAGAAAATCTGACTAGCAATAGTATATAGTATATATACACAGAGTACAGTAGTATATAGTATATATACACAGAGTACAGTAGTAGGGTCAGGTTGGGGCTAACAGCAGGTATGCAGGAGCCCTGTGGTGTGCTGCTTTCATCAATCACAGTAACATTAGACATCTACCTGTGACTGCAAATTACGAGTGAAACTGTTCTAATTCCTCTGTTGCCTCAATCAATTAACCATAAATAAATCGTTCTATAACATTACTCGGATGAACAGATGATTGTGCCCAAAGCAATGCATTATATCTGGCCAACCAGATGGTTTATTATCCGTATTATTATTATTTCGGTAGTAATAAATCTAACGTTAGTTGTGTTTGTGAAACAGTGTTTTGAATGGAGGTGCGCACGCAGCACTGTTGACACAGGAGCATGTCGAGGCCATAACACATTATTCCTGCCTTGTTGCTGTAATGTTGACCGTGGCTAATCTAGTTAGCTTACCGTTAGCTAACGCTAGCTAGCTGGTAAGCATTATCTTGCTAGCCTGGCATTACACTGGCTGGCGTCACCTAGCTAACTATAGAGGGCGGGCACAAAGAGCAAAACGCCATAACTGTAACGTTATCGTGGTCATTTATCTGGTCGCGCAACCATGCAGCCACTTCGAATCATTGTTTGTGGACATAGCTTAGCTTAGCAGATGGGCTAACAGCAGACGAGCTAACCACCCGCTCAGCCAGCGCTCGAGCGCTGTGCCTCCGACACGGCTGCCCGAAACACAGGCGAGGAAGGCGGGCTGCGCTCGAGCGCTGGAAGCCTGGCTACTCCTCCTCGGATACATCCGATTCCGATCCAGGGTTACATACATACATACCGCTGTTGTTGTTGTTTTCGCAGCAGTAATTGAAAATATTCGTACCTTACAATCAAACAGGATTTGTTTGTTGGTGCAATTTCATACCTGATAGTGTGAATTGTGATCAATTGCGTCCTCTTCTGCAGCTCTCTTCCCCCTCCTAGCTCCAAAATGGCGCCAATATGCATAGATGCAGTGCCTCTCGTGCCCATGGGTAAAAGTCCATGAATGGGTGCGTAGCGCCACCTATGTGTGTATGCGCATACTACGCAATAGGCCAAATGCTGCCTGCATTCAGAGACGGTCATTTTTTTATTTCTTTTTTTATTCATTCCAAAGCATACAGTCAACAAGCATACATTAAACATCAGTACAGAGTATGCCACTTCGATAGAAATAAAATAAATAAATAAACAAACAAAACAAACAAACAGGGGGATCATGTAAGAATAAACTCAGGCATTAATAAAAATATTTAAATCTTTACAAATATTCACAGTTTTTAAGGCTTTGCTGTTCTTGAGACCACATAAAGTTTTAATGTAATGTCCGAATTCAACTTTGAACTGTTGTATGTGTGGTTTCTTGGTAGTCCACTTGCACTTATGTATATAGTATTTCCCATATAAAATAAAAAGGTTAAAAATAAATCATATTTTACAATCAATATCACTCTTTTCATAAAAAAAATATGTAAATTTTTTCTAAGTGAACAGTTGGACCAGTCAGCTCCTTGAAGAGACACTCTATCTCTATCCAAAATAATTTTGCACATAAACAATCAAAAAATAAATGACATAATGGTCTCAGTTTCAAGATTACAAAACACACATATTCCATCAATATATCAATATCAATCCTGAACCTTGAAAGTACCTGGCTAACAGGGTAAATCAAATGTAAAATTGTAAAAGAAACTTCTCTAATTTTGTTGGTAACACAATACTACTTATTGATATTCCAAACTGCCTTCCAATCAATATTCTCAAATCTAGAATTCCAGAAAAACTTGACAGGAGGTGACATAATTTCCTAATGAAATTATTAGTAATTTTTTTGTCTGTGAAACATATACCATCTACCATAAGGTTACCATTAACTTGTGGATTCAAATCAAGCATCATACTTCCTTGTAGTAATCAGAGACGGTCATTAGGCATTCATGTAGCCCAGTGATGTCACTCTAACACTCAATGATGACGTCATCAGTGAGTGATGATGTCACCAGATGATGTCATCATTGCTCGAGTGACATCACATCATCATTAGGTAGAATTATGGCAATTAATCGTCCCTAATTACCACCACCACCACAGAGCACACTTAAGCCAATTTTAACTAAGAAGAAGACTATAAATCTCTCACGTAGAGGCCCACCCACTTTTAACTAGGCTACTGTATATAAGAACCAAAATCATAACTGACTGACTGACTGACAGACACTGCCCACCCACTTAGGTGCCATTGTGCAACTTAATCGTGCAGTTAATAGTATGAGTTGTGCCAAACAAATATTAATATCTCAAAAACTATACATCACATCGCTTATATTTTGACATTCTGAGTGAGAGCAGAAGTAGCTCAAGAGTTTGATGTATAATACAGTACATGTATGTACATGCATGTCATGTTAAAGTTGTGTGAACTGTCACAGTTTTTAAAATGTAAACAGCCTAGGGTTCCATTGCCGTTGCCCCACCCAGTGAAGCGGGCTGATCCCTCATATAGGCCTAGATCATGCAACTTTTAATTGTGCAAATGAGGCATAGATATGCGTTGAGTTGTTTTTTGTTTGTTTTTCACTTTTCAGTCTCCTTCTAAATTGCAGCTATGATTTATTATTAAGCTAATATTATTTTTGCCAAGGCTAATTAATGGTTGCTCCAATAAAGCTCACTGCTGATCTCAATTAACCAATCAGTGCTCTGAGTGAGACGGGAGGCTGTTGTTGGTCGGCCTACATCTATAAATCACAGTGGAAAGGAAAGGCAGACCGGTTTGTTTTCACGGATGGAGGGGTTCGTGTCCACGTGTTCACCGTACTCAGTCAGCGGCGGACCGGCTGCTTGCGGCCCCTTCGCCCCGCCTGAAGGCCCTGGATGCTGGGGAAAGCAGGGCCGCTTCATGACCGCCCAGGGTCTCAACTATCTGGAGCTCTGCAAAGTGATCCTGTCCCAGGTCGACCCCAGTTTACCCTCTCGACTCAGGAAGGCAAACACGAAGGAATGCGGCGTGCAAGTCAACGCAAAGGTGGATAAAATCGTCCAGTGCTCGCTTGGCCCCAAAACGCTGTTTTCCCAGGAAGGCGACCATCTCGTCTGCTCCAAGTCCTGCAAGAGCCTGGATTCGTCCAAACCAGACGGGAAGGCGCTGTATAACACGCCGGTGAACAACCTGCGCTTCTTGCGACCCGTTTCCATCTACTCTCCCGTCAGGAGCGTCAGGACCTTCCTGAAGGAGCTTCACGATGACCGTGAATGTGAAGGAAAGGATGAAGCTGACACCACCGTGGACCACGACGAGGACGCTGCTGAGACGGATCCAACTGTTGAGAAGGACTTGAAGGCACGCCTCCATCGGGCATCAAGGGGGTCCAACTTCCAGGTGGGCCTCTTGCCTCTTCTAGATTCATCCATGCCATCCACTGTTTCCCTACATCTCTGCTCTACGCTGTAGTCAATTGAAGAAATTAGATTTGGGGGGGGGGTGAGAGGTAGCAGCTAGGGGACCTTGAAAGAGTTTCAAGTGGGTTTTGGAGTAGCCTACCGCTATTTGTTGAATTCGATTTTTATTGCATTCATTTGAAGCAAGCCCCAGATGAGGTATGGTTATGGTGAGCAGAGGTTTCTCCTACATGGAGAACAACAAAGCTCTTTCTCAATTGCTGTCTGGTGGTCTAAAGTGGATCTATGATAGGCTAATGCTATATCAAAAGGTGTGGGAATATTGTATCCATACACAACTGCAAGAAGTCACATTGCAAAAGTGTATTTTGTCTGTAGGCTATATATATATATAGGCTATAGCCTACCTCTGCTCCAGAAACTATCAAAAATGAGAAAAGCAGTTAAAACATATAGGATATAATATACACACACACACACACACACACACACACACACACACACACACACACACACACACACACAACTGTGCAAGAAGTCACTCTGCAAGTGTCTATTTTTTTAACTGCTTTTCTCATTTTTGATAGTTTCTGGAGCAGAGGTATGGCTTTTTCCACTGCAGAAAATGCAACATCCGGTGGGAGAGTGCTTATGTGTGGTGCATCTCTGGAACCAGTAAGGTAAGTGGTCAATTATATACTTATGGTAAATCTGTGCTGTAAGTTTTGGGTAAAATTGCACATGTAAAAATAACTTAACACTATTATTATTATTATTGTTATTATCATTATTATCATCATCAGGTGTACTACAAGCAGCTCTGCCGGAAGTGTCAGGTGGGGTTCAACCCCTACAAAGTGGAGTCCATCCTCTGCAAGGTGCATTTACTTTTCTTGTTCGCGATTCTTAGTTGTGGATTAGGTTTGTTGTTGAATTCCATTTGATAATTAAAAAAAATTACCATGTGCCAACTATTCACGGAAATGTGCTTTTAAAATGGCACCCTGAAATACAGATCATATACCAAGTGGTTGTCCAACATACTGTATCAACCCTGAAATATGTGGTTTATTCCCATTCTGAATGGTCAAGTTGGATTCACTGCTTTCCATTGTCTCTGAGCTCAGAGGATTGAAACCTGTTAGACTTGCATGAGCAGAAATTACACTTTCTTGTTGAGTCAGTTTCTCAAAACATTGGCATCCTTCAAGTAATGTTCCATGACTGTTCTCCCTCTCAGGGCTGCTCCCAGACCTCCTGCTGCTGTGAGAGGAAGCAGCGGCACATTAACATGAGGAGGCCTCACCGCCAGGACCTGTGCTCTCGCTGCAAGGGCATGAGACTGTCCTGTGATGTCACCTACAGCTTCAAATACATCATCTGACTGTCCTGTGATGTCACCTACAGCTTCAAATACATCATCTGACTGTCCTGTGATGTCACCTACAGCTTCAAATACATCATCTGACTGTCCTGTGATGTCACCTACAGCTTCAAATACATCATCTGACTGTCCTGTGATGTCACCTACAGCTTCAAAATACATCGTCTGACTGTCCTGTGATGTCACCTACAGCTTCAAATACATCATCTGACTGTCCTGTGATGTCACCTACAGCTTCAAATACATCATCTGACTGTCCTGTGATGTCACCTACAGCTTCAAATACATCGTCTGACTGTCCTGTGATGTCACCTACAGCTTCAAATACATCATCTGACTGTCCTGTGATGTCACCTACAGCTTCAAATACATCGTCTGACTGTCCTGTGATGTCACCTACAGCTTCAAATACATCATCTGACTGTCCTGTGATGTCACCTACAGCTTCAAATACATCGTCTGACTGTCCTGTGATGTCACCTACAGCTTCAAATACATCATCTGACTGTCCTGTGATGTCACCTACAGCTTCAAATACTGTACATCGTCTGACTGTCCTGTGATGTCACCTACAGCTTCAAATACATCGTCTGACTGTCCTGTGATGTCACCTACAGCTTCAAATACATCGTCTGACTGTCCTGTGATGTCACCTACAGCTTCAAATACATCGTCTGACTGTCCTGTGATGTCACCTACAGCTTCAAATACATTGTCTGACTGTCCTGTGATGTCACCTACAGCTTCACATACATTGTCTGACTAGGGGATTTTTAAGCCCACCAACATTTACTTTGGTCTGGAATTGATTATCGTCTATTGCTCATGCAGATCTCATGGCTGATTGCCATCAAGGTTAGGGCCATGTGAGTGGGACGACATGCCTATGTCACAGGACGACATGCCTATGTCACAGGACGACATGCCTATGTCACAGGACGACATGCCTATGTCACAGGACGACATGCCTATGTCACAGGACGACATGCCTATGTCACAGGACGACATGCCTATGTCACAGGATGACATGCCTATGTCACAGGACGACATGCCTATGTCACAGGATGACATGCCTATGTCACAGGTGGAAGTTGCCGCCAATAACGGACCTTGAGATTTACTTCTTGGTGAATAGTTGTAAATGTCTACCTGGGTTGGCTCTTGGAAGCAACTTCTCAAGCATGTGGTGTCCTATTCCCCCCCAACTATCTTGGTGCTTAACTGAAAGTGAAATTATTTTTGTAAGTGGAAATAAAGTTTATGAAATAAAGGTATTGCATGGAAACTTGTGCAATTTTTGTGTGTACACACCATACTCAAGTTGTACATACCGGTACTCTTACTTTAAAGGGATAGTTCACTTTTTTTTAAGTCTAGCCGTATTTGCTACTTGCCGATGACGTTGATTGGTAGAGTTCTTTCTCAGCACAGTCAATCCTGTTCCTCATAGTAGCTCTGGAAAGTTGGGCAAAAACGAATGTGAGGTCAATGGGGTCACGCTCCTCCTGTATGTACAAGCTGACTGAGGCTCACTCAAATGTCATCCAGTACACACACACACACACACACAGTCACACAAAGTACATTTGAGTGAGCCTCAGTTAGCTTGTACAGACAGGAGCTGAATTATTTATTAGGAGCCCCATTGACCTTGTATTTGTTTTTCTCCCAACCTTCCAGAGCGACTATGAGGAACAGGATGGATTGTGCTGAGAAAGACTCTACCAATCAACATCATCATTGGTAAGTAGCAAATACGGCTAGACTTTAAAAAATGTGGACTATCCCTTTACTTATAAACTATTTGAAGTAAAATAAATTGTAACACTCTTCCTAAGGAATGACTTTGCTCAGTTTGGTCAGACTTTGGTCACTTGAATGTAGCTGGTTGTATGTCTCCAATATAGATGATAGGATGCTGGTCTAAATTAAGAAGCAAAAGGGTGATGTAGGACCACTGGACCAGAGTACACTCTTTGAAACAAACCGGTAGGAGCAATACTTAAAGTAATAGGTCCCAGTTGCACAAGCCTTGTTGAGATTGAGAACCAGTGAAACCAGTGAAATGAAGCTTAGCATAAGTTCAGGCAGGAAGACTATCTTCGCTCTTCATTCATTCCTCTCCCTTTCCTGCTCATAGCTGATTAGGGGTGTGGGTGCTTTCGTTAAACCAATCAGAGCTTGTTGCCACATCCACCAATCACACATTAACTGTCAACTTTAAAGCTGTTCTCTCTTGTGCCGTATGCGGTGATTTCGGTGGGATTTGTAGCAACCCTCGACCACCCCGTTGAATGTAATGAATTCTAATCACCAAAGACTTCACATTCTCATAACTATTGTGCACGTGTGAATACATAATTGTTGACTAAAGAACGATTCTCTCCTGATGTTTTGTCAATCTCTCCTCACTCCAGGCATCTTGTCTCTAGATTTGTGTCTGTTTGATGACCGTGTCAGAGTCCCCACTGAGAGGATTAAGGAGGTGTGGCAGGAGGAACTTGGTGTTGACTTGTCTGAGGTTATATGGGACAGGAGTTTGTCTGTGGTTCAACTCTGCTCAATTAACAGCAGACACCAGCTGATCCAATTTAAGGTCACTCATCGTCTTCATTATTCCAAGTCCAGGTTGCACAAGATCTACCCTTCTGTCTCACCACTGTCTATGTGACAGGTGTCAGAGGGTACACTATCCCATGCTTTTTGGTTTTGCCCTTCACTGTCTGGATTTTGGGCCAAAATATTTGATTGGTACTCTAAGGCCTATAAAATAACCCTTCAGCCGGAGGCGGAACTCGCCCTCTTCGGCTGCTCAGAATCCTCTCTGCTCCTCCCCACGGCTGTGCAGCAGTCTCTGACGCAGGGGATGACTGTCGCCAAGAGACTCATTCTGAAGGAGTGGAAGTCTCCCTCTCCACCTTCTTTTAAGCTCTGGCTGACGGACCTGGTTTCGGTTATACGTATGGAGAGACTCCGGTTCCTGAGGAACAATTCTCTTGTGAAATTCTCGGCTATCTGGGACCCATTTCTGGCCTACTTAGCTACTTAGGTTGAAAGCGACAAGTAACTTGCCCAGCTGACTTTTCATGGACCCCTTGCATGGGATTCCATGCACATCTCTTACAAGCACAATAAGCACTTGATGCAGCTGATAACACAACACTAACATTGGAATGTTGATATATGTATATTTTTGTTTTGTTCTGTTTTGTCTGAGCCTGTTAGTTTTCCAAGTTATGAAAATTGTAAAAAAAAAAAAAAAACTCCTGATTGAAATGCACAAGTCATTTTGATATGTCTTTACTTTTGACACCAACTTGTACAGAGCATCAACTCAAACAACTTCACAAAGGCTGTAAAAGTATTTACAAGGTGAAAAAACAACAGTTTTTTTTTTATCTAAAAAGCTTTAAAAATGTGCAATTTCTTATTTGGCATGCACACACATTCTCCCACACAGAAAAAAACAAAACATACCCGCATGAGCTTAAAGCTCCCTTTTGTACCTCATACAAACATATCTTTCAGATAAAATATGATTCTGTCAATAAATATTTCAAACACTTCATACAGTACACAGAAGATGGCATGCACGGCAGTTAAAATGTTTGAACTGAGGGAACAAACACTAATATAAAAACTAAGTTGAATGAGTGTTGATTTAGAGTTGATCATATATAAATAGGCAAAATATATTTGTACAGCAAAGGACAAATAACCGGTAGGGAGGAAAACGAGGGGAATCAAAATGAGCTTGACAACAGGAAGTGTTCGACTTCAGAACAGTAGTAAGCACAAGTTTTGTTTTGAACATCAACGATGAGTGCTGAATGTCAGCATTTCCCTTACGTGTTATCAGTACCTACAAACCACAAACATAATGCTACAGTGTACAGTGGTAACAAGACCATCGTGTGTCACTTCTCAGCATGATACAGAGAGAAAGACTATATATATCCCAGTGTATACATGCACCATCCTCTTGGCATGTGAACAATGTTACAGTGTAGGACAGTAACAAATATAGTGTGTACACTCACTAATATGCTACAACTAGCCACACGGACGAGTGTACGCTGTGCACAGAAAAATGGCATGATTGGAGTGTACCAATGTTTTTACCACAGTAGTCTACAGACAGACAAGCTGCTTCACTGATACACAAGCTTTTTAGAATATAAACAGAGCAAAGGACGGCATAAAGAACTATGCTTGAGTGTCCTGCATCTTTTGTCAGTCAATCTGTCTTTCAGTCAGTCAGGAGGAGTCAGAGAGCTGTTGGGAGCAAAAGGGACGCTAGTACAGCAGTAGTAGTAGGAGGCATTACACTGAGTCATGCATTGCACAATTCCCCCTCGGAAGGAGATCTCCAACAGTAGACAAGAAAAGGAGAGAAAAGTCATTCCAGCTTTTGGCTTTTCCTTCTCAGTGAAAGTGGCAGCCTTTTCTCTCACAGTAACAAAACAAACAGTAATATACCCTCCTCATAACAAAACTCCACTTAGTGCAATAGGGAAAAGTCCAGCGGCGATGTTCCACAGTGTCCCGGCTAGTTCCCTCACTGTATCTTGTGATACGACCAGCTTAGCTGCGTCCTTCCCACAGGAGGCAACAACAGTCAATCAGGTTCAGTCTCACCTTCAGTTCCTCTGGGAAGCAAGTTAGAATCCTAGCTAAGTGCCTTCATAGGTTCCTCGGGTGCTGCGTTGATGACCATCGAGCAGGACTTCAATTAGAAGCAGATCTATTATACAACACGTAACGCGTAAAGCGAAGCTAATGCACAAATATAATCACATCAGGTCTTTATCAGCAGATAGCAGGTGTCTAGTATCCAGTGGGTCAATCACACATCCCTTTTATCTCTGGGATATGATTCTTAAAATGTCTCTCCAGGCCCCCAGGTGTGTCTGGGAGCCCATCTTCTCTTACTCAGACATTTGGGGTCTGCAGGTTGGTCAGGAGTAGTTATGATCAGGTGTTTGGATCTGCAGCACCTCTCAGCTCTGTAGGTCCTCAGTTGTGGTTAAGTTCCCGGTTCGGCGTCTCAGGTCTGAACATCTGAAGGTTCGGGGTTCAGGAGCCCCCCTGCTTTCAGCAGGGGCAGGGCGGCGTGTCCCACCTTGCCCAAGTAGTGAGATAAGGGTGTGGCTGCCTCACCGAGGGAGCAGCAACAAGCCCATCCTGCAGCCTCTCCCCGGGCAGGGGGGTAGGGAGGAGGTGGAGCGGGAGCAAGGAGGGACAAAGATGGGGCGGGACCCCGGGTTAAGGCAGTGTCATGACCTGGGTCTGGTGATGGGCTTGAACATGAAACAGAGTATTTGTACGGGGAATGGGGGTAACGGGGAAGGTGGGAGCCACGGGGGGGAATGGGTGATGCGCGGGTGTCAGAATGTGAGAGCAGGGTGGGTTCAGATGCTACAGTTGGGAGCATGTTGGGTGCGTAAGATGATAAAGGGTGTTTGTTATGGTTCATGTGTAACAGAGGTGAACTGTGTGACGAATATCCTCTGAAAGAATAATAAACATCAGATTTCTCATCGATGTAATCACTTCCTGGTTCTTGCGCGCATGGCGGTGGAAAACCCCTGATTGGTTGGAATGGCCAGCAGGGGCCTGGGATGTTTGAACAGCTGTGGGACGAGAAGAGGCCGGGGGGTTTGGGAAACTCGAGCAGAGAAGTGTCAGAGTCTACAGTGGATGGAGATGAGGACAGCAGAGTAAGGTTTGGCTCATGGTCTAGGTATGGACGTGGTTCTAGTTCTGGGTGGGGTGGAAAGTGGCGGTCTGTCTGGAGCCCTGAATCCGGGGCGGCAGATAGACAGGAGGGGGTAAGGGCCAGGTGTTGCGGTGCTGAGCCTCGACTTTCACACGGGACAGAGAAGAGGGTGGAGGAGGAGGCGGTGGTCTCGGCGGGGTTGCAGACTCTAGCGGCGGGGGAGGTAAAGGCGGGGGTGGGGGCACAGGGGGCAGGGGGCTCCTGAGCTCCTGTCAGAGACTGGTCCCGGAGGCGCTGGAGTCGGGGAGGTAGGTGGTGACCACCCGGTAGCCCTGGGCGCGGCTGATCATGTCGCGGATCTCCCCGTTCAGCTCCAGTAGCTTGGAGCAGATGAGGCTCAGGTCCTGGCGGGAGCCCACCAGGGCGATGGTGCCCGTCTGGCCCAGGGTCTGGTGACGGAAGTAGACGTTGAGCAGTGTCTGGACCTCGCTCTCCGAGCTGCCGCCGAACACGCCGTCGGGCCACTGCCTCCTGGAAGCGAGAGAGAGAAAGAAGGTGTGATGAGGCCAGCTAGTACGGGTTTCAATGAACAGCTTTCATGTTCCTAAATGCAGTTTCAAAGGCTTTCCCATCCTGCAAAAAAAAAAAAAAAAAATCTGGGGGAAACATGTAATAATTGTGATTTTTTTTGGGGGGGGGGAATAAAACTGGTAAAATGGTAAAAGATATTGGCACAAAATATCGGCTATCGGCAGCTTGTGCACAAAATTATCAGCATCGGTATCAGTCTTCAAAAACTCATCAGTAACCCTTGTGTGGCTATAATGAGGGGGCAGTGCTTTGTGAAGTTGTGTGTGTACTGGTATGTGTGTATGTGTGTACTGTGTGTATGTGTGTACTGTGTGTATGTACTGGTATGTGTGTATGTGTGTACTGTGTGTATGTGTGTACTGGTATGTGTGTACTGTGTATATGTGTGTATGTGTGTACTGGTATGTGTGTATGTGTGTACTGTGTGTATGTGTGTACTGGTATGTGTGTATGTGTGTACTGTGTGTATGTGTGTACTGGTATGTGTGTATGTGTGTACTGTGTGTATGTGTGTACTGGTATGTGTGTATGTGTGTACTGTGTGTATGTGTGTACTGTGTGTATGTGTGTATGTGCATGTGGACAGGGGATGATTTCACTGTTTCAGCCTGCGTGAGCTTGCACGTAACAGATGTGTTACACACCTGCACTCCTGGATGTAGCGGACAGCTTTGGTGAACTCTTGGTTCCTAAGGCACTCCAGGATGGCCTGCACAGCTGCCTCGGAGCTGGGGAAGCTGGGCACAGCCATGGCTGCCACCTGGGTAGCATGCGCATGAGTGTGGGCCAAGTGTGTGTGTTCCAGGTCGCTGGCAACAGCCGCCTCTGCTGCTTGCAGGCTGGTCTTCAGATCAGTGAGCTCTCGAGACATGTTCAGCAGCTAGGAGGCGGGAGGGAAACAGATTGTGGTCGAGTGTTTGTGGACTTGATTATTTTCTGTCATCACAGGACCATTTATATGACCAGTTTCAATAGTCAAGATTCCCTTTATTAGCTACTGGTGTGGAAATGTGTTTGGTTCAGGTTAGCAACATTGAAAGCATTTCTCACACACACACACACACACACACACACACACACACACACACACACACACACACACACACACACACACACACACACACACACACACACACACACACACAAAAACAAAAGTGAAGAGTTCAAAATGGTATATATTCCTTTTGGAGGGAAATCATTACCTTCAAGATGAGAAAGATGCACTCTGTAAAAGTGTTAGCATTTTGCTAACCAATGACTTAAGTCACCTTCTATAGAGACACTGCGTAACGCGTCATCATTCAGAAACCACGCCCAAGACGGGGGAAAACACAAACTCCTGTCCAATCCTGGCGTTCTCCTATGTCACGTGCATGGTTGCATGTTGCACCAAAAGATCGTATATACGGAAGATGAACACTCCAACTTACTTCTTGACAGCTAGATACACATTTTTCTTCTCGCCAATTCTCAATGGCTTCCTTGTTTTGCTCAGGAGTACAAAACAACTTTAACTGGCGATTTTTACATTTGTTTTCTGCGCAGCCCCACCACACAACAGCTTTTAGCCATGTTTAATTCAAGGAAAATGACGCTGGTGTGTGGAAATGAACGGAGCTCTTCCCCCGTGATGGGCGTGGCCTATTCCATGCAGTGTCTCTATTCTTTAAAAAGTGATATTTTGTTTTCCTGTTTTACTATCAATCATCTCGACAGAGAAGGTGTCACATTTGTCAAATGGTGGCAGGTGAAATCTCTTGACATTTGAGGTGTTTAGCTGATGCACTTCAGAGCCACCAGTCAAACAGACAGTGGTATTTCATCTACTGGATTGTAGGGATGGGCATCGAATTTCGAATTTTCGAATAATCGTTGTTATTATCAAGGTCGACTTTTATTATTGAAATTCGAAATTCAAAAAAAAAAAAAAAAAAAAATTGAGTGAAATGTTGCATTGTCTCCCCTGATTCTAAGTATAGTCAAATCGCTTGGTTTGAGCAAGTAAAACAATTTTTATAAGCATTTTAAGCAAGGTTTATGGAAAAATGAATGGCGGATGAAATCCCATGAAGAGGGAGAGGGGGTGACTTTGGCACCCCTTTGGCACTCAGACCTGAGCCTACTAAATATTTAATGAACCACTCATGATTGTCAAAACTGTTTTTTATTTTCGAAAATGTCAATGTCATGTAACATGTTCTTTACTTCAGTGGTGCAATGCTTGTTTGAGCTAAAAATCCACAGCAGAAGCTTTTTATATTAATTAATAAAGCCGTAGACTTAGAATCAGGGGAGACAATGCAACATTTCACTCACAAAAAAAAAAAAAAAAAAAAACATTTTTAATTTTTTTTACATTTTTATTTTTATTTTCGAATTTCGAATTAAATTCGAATTTGGCCAGCGAATTTCGAATAGTGTTTTTGCTAGAAATGCCCATCCCTACTGGATTGTGTCTACAGCTTCTTTTCCTACCACAGTGTGGTGAATGTTCTTGATCCAATCAAAATGCCCTGCTGTGTTACTATGTATAATAATGTACTGATCAACCTCAATTTGACTTCCTGGTCTTACCTCAGGCACAGAGCTGACTGCGTGGACTTGACCAATGAGCTTGCAGTAGGATTGGAAGAGTAGGAGGAGCTGAAAGTGCAGCTTGTAGAGCCGCTGACATAGCTCCAGTTGCTAAAAGATATGAAGGAGAAATCGGTTCAGATTCATTGACAGCATACAACACACATATAACATATATATATCATAACATATATATATAACATACAACACACATATATATCATAACATATATATATAACATACAACACACATATAACATATATATATATATATCATAACATATATATATAACATAACACACATATAACATATATATATAATAACATATATATATAACATATAACACACATGATGCACAAGGACACAATCACACGTCTTTCACATACATGCATGCAAGCAACACCGGAAAAACACTGAGTAGCTGATTCTCTTGTGCAGACTGCAGAGTAAATGAAGCAGTTTATTTAAGAGGAATAATAAGGCGGTGAAGTAAAGAAACTTGTAAGAGGACTTACTGCAAGAGACTCCATTTGCTAGACAGCGAGAGAGCAGTTAGGGTGAGAGAGCATGTTAGGGTGAGAGAGCATGTTAGGGTGAGAGGAAGACAAGGCATCAGTCAAACACATGCACAGCAGCACAGTAGAGAGAACAGGCACATTCACAGGATTAGCCCACACAGTATAAACACACAGTAACCTCTCATTTAAATTGCTGTCCGAAAATTAAAAGAAATATTGGGACAGAGTGGTTCAGACAATATGCAAAATTGTTAAAGTTGAGGTCCCTCACCAAGCAAAACTGTGTGTATTAGGTAGATATCCAGTGAACTTTATTGTTAGCTCAAAGCAGATGATTTTGATAGACTTTGGACGCCTGCAGGCCAGGAGGATGATAGCTCTATGTTGGAAGAAAATGGAAATATCTTCAACACGTGTTTGGGAGAGGGAGATGACATCTTGTATGGCACTGGAACGCCTTACATACATAACTAGAGGAAGAGCAGAGGAGTTTGAAAGAGTATGGGGACCTTTACTCACATTTCTTGCATGATGTTGAGTGTTTGTCTTTGTCTGCTCTTGTTTTGTTTTGTTTTGTTTGTTTTTCTTCCATTGTCTTGTCTTTTCTTTTCTGATAAAGGTATGTATGTAGTGTGCAAAGTGAAAAAAATGGGGAGCTACTTGGAGTTTTTTAGGCAATATTTAATGCGAAGTAATATATCTGTGTACAAGCAGTTACAAAACAGAATATATCTTCAATGTACTACCTTTTGAGCTGCTTTGGTCCACACTTTCTGTGATTTCCTATGTATGTAGTGTGTGAATTCAATTATTACTATCCTCACTGTCTGCATGTGTGAAAATGTGTAAATCCAATAAAAATATTGTAAAAAAAACAACTCTTAGTGGCTCGAGTGAAAGAATCATCGTATTAAAACAGAGACTCGGTCCATTCAGTAGGATCATAATACACACAGCTCACATGCAAAGAGAGCAAACACTTCCGTTTGATGAAAACAGAGGGAGAGGAAAGAAGAATAGAGACAGAATAAAAGAGAGAAACAGAGATACAGGGCACAGATGAAGAATGTAAGCAGTTGTTCAATATCTATGTCTGTAGAGTAAACCTACTGATTTGTGTAGGTTACGGTAAATAACTTAAGTTTCCTTTACCTTCTCCTCTGAGTCTCCAGGCTGGCAGGTAATCACCCCCTCACCAGGACACCTTGGAAACGTGTCCTTACAGTTCCTCAGCCACTGAAGGCGAAAGGAACGGAACAGGGAGTGAAGGGAGAGGGAGAAGAGTTGTCAATTAGTCTTAAGTTTGCATGAATAAACACAGGATCAGCATTTGAAGTCGACTCGTGAAAATAATGTGTGGAAGTTGGGTACCAATACGGCCGCCTCCTCTTTGGTGTTGTAGGTGTCTAGGTACTCCTGCAGCTCCAGTGCACTGAACTTCATCTTCTCAAGGAGACCGTAAGAGATGATCTGGAGAAAGGGGAAGATGAGTAGCCAGGGAAGAGTTGAATGTATTCAATTTGCATGATTGCTTCAACACAAAAGCCCTGATTCCTCATTACCAGCTACCAGTCCCTCCAGGAAATAGTGATTTTGCGATCGCAATAATTAATGCAAATTCAACCAAACTCCGCGATATTTGCGGGGGCTTGCAATTTTTCAAAATTCCCGCGATTTTGCCGCAAAAAGTTAGTGAAATGCAGCATCTTTACCTGGGTTTGAGATATGTGTGTGCTGTCATCTTGCCTGGTTGCTGTGGGAACGAGGGACAACAATAGGAAGTGACGAGAGTATGGGACGTAACGTAACACGTCATCGCATTGCGATGAGGAGGGCAAACCTCTCACATTTGCCAACAAAAATAACCGCAAAACAATTACCAAATGTTTTGCATGAAAGTGGAGGCAAACTATTTTGCACTCCGTGCAACACTGTCATGGAGGAACACAAACGGAAATCGTCACTGGATAGCCACTTTGCTAGCGCGAAGCATTTGAGACCCACCCACACACGCACACACACACACACACACGCACACACACACACACACACACACACACACACACACACACACACACACACACACACACACACACAGACACACACACACACACACACACACACACACACACACACACAGGTGGCATATTTAGCTTAGGGTCTAGTAGTTTGAATATTTAACAAGGAACAAGGAATGAGGAGGACAGGGAAGGCATGAAGAGGAAATAAGGATAAGAGGAAAAATATGAAGCACTAAGTATGAGAAAAGGCAAAGTGATAATAGCATTATTGAGGATGAGGAAGAAAGGAGAAGAGAAACGATGAAGGGAGGAAAAGAAAAAATGTAATTAAAAATAAAAAAATAAAGTCAAAAAAAAATCTGCAACTCTGCAATTTTTGCCAGTTCCCGCAATTTTACCTAAAAAAATCACATAAAATGTCGCAAATTGCATCGCAAATTTTGAGAAAAGCCGCTGCAAAATCAAGCATTTATGATCGCAATAATCACAAAAAAACTCTGCGAAATCCTCGAGGGACTGAGCTACCGTATGCCAAGTTACTGACTGATTACGGTAACTAGGGCTATTTGCAAGGGAAATTTGACCGACATGAACGACCGCAGCTCTTCACAAATCAATTTTTGTCTCCTGGCAATACTCACCGTGTCAGCGTCAATGTAGATTGTGGGGCAATCTGAGCATGTGGTCAGCATCTGTGAGGACCTGAGGAACTTTGATCCGATGCCCCTCAGCCCCTCCCCGAGGTAAGTGGCAGCATCAGTCGTCAAGGAGCAGAATTTACCCTGGATGTTCTGGGAATAAAAGAGAGCGAGAGACGTGAGGTTATGTGATCTGAAACCTTATGTAATGCGTACTGGATATCAGTGTTTGCAAAATAAATCTAAAAATGAAAACAAAAAACAAAACAAAAAAACACACAGGGACAAACATGGACATATGCATGTATATATACTCTCTAATTTGGGCTGCACTGAAAGCTTCTGGTTGGGTAACATACCGGAATGTTATGTTTTGTTAAATATTGAATGTTGATGTGTCTGATAATCCCATGTGGGATGGGTCATGTAATTGTCCTGACACGAAAATAAAATATTCATTCATTCATTCATTCATACTGTGCTTCCAATGAATTCTTTGTCTTGATTTACCTGAAAAAGAGACGAGAAGACGTGGAAAGTGTAGACGGCACAGGACCCGTCTGAGTCGGTCACCAGCTGGTTGATATGGCAACGCCACGCCTCCTCAGCATCGTCACACACCATGGGCTGGAACGCTGCCAAGATGGCAGAAAAAAATGGAGAGGGGGGAGGAGGAAAACCCAGGTCTTCCAGGTCATCCACATGGTCACGTAAACTGTAGCCGTGGAGATGAGGGAAAAAACAGGGCCAAAAAGGATGGTTTAATATTTTCATCACCTTTATTGCCACAATTATGTAATCTTACATACAAGGAATTTGTCTTAGTGTAAGTATGCAGCATAGTGGTCATATCAATATTCAGAAGATAAAAAGAAGATTTCTAAAAGACAAAACCACAAAAGTGCAGACCAATATATGTATGTACAGTATATATAGTGTGTGTATATATATATCTTTTTATATATATATATATTTTATATATATATATATATATATATATACTGTATATAATATATATATTTTATATTGGGCGTGATCAACCCTTCCACGGGCAACGTTGCAGACAGAGTAGGAAGGCTGATCCGTGAGCGGCTGCTTCTGGGACGCGGGTCGGGGTCTTAATCGGCCTCGGCTGGGTCTACTGGGCGAGGGTGTATGATGTTGACAGACCCAAAACACCTTACGACCCCAGTTAACATCACTGATGACGCGTCCCAGCGCATGCTGTAGTAGGTATATTTAAACAATATATATTTTATATATATATATATATATATTTTATATATATATATCTATATTTTATATAGATATCTATATTTTATATATATTTTTTAATACAGTATATATATATATATATATATATATATATATATACCGTAAATTCCGGACTATAAGGCGCACCGGTGTATAAGCCGCACCTTCAAAGTTGACTATTTTTTTCTTATATAAGCCGCACCGGACTATAAGCTGCGGGTGTTTTAATGGTATTTTTTGTTTTTTTTTACAGTGCACACAGTGTCCGCGGTGTGGTGAAAAGAGGGCAAGAGAGGAAATTAAAACAGAAGTGGATTTATAGTTAGAAAGAGTGCTAAAGAAGAGAGAATTCCGTTTTTTATTTTTTTATTTTAGTTACTCACAGTACTATTGACCAGTCCAACTCAAAAGATATTCGGCAGTTTCACTTTGAGCTCTTGTTCCGCCGCTGTCCATCAATGGTTATGACGAGTCTCGCTGGGTACAGTACGCCAAAGCGATATCCATTGACTTTAACCTTTTCGATGATGCTGTTGTATGTTGCGCGTTTCTGTTGCACCAACACGGAGAGGTCCTGCCGGACGAAAAAGCGCGTACCCTCCCAGGTGAGGGGCTTCTTCCCCGCAGCCTGGAGGATGAGTTGACGGTCGGGCCAGCGGAGTAGGCAGATGAAGATGGCCCTCGGTGACAGGCCGGGGTCTGGACGTGGCCGAGGCGCCCGGTGTGCCCTGTCCACCTCTGGTGGTTTCTCGCCTTCCTTCAGGTCCAGGATGTAACACAGGATTTTGCCACGAAAGCGTCCATGTCACCAATCTCAGCTCCCTCTTTTACATTGATCAGGCGAATGTTATTTCTTTTACTCCTGCTGATTAAGTCATCAACCTGCGTGTGCAGCTAGGGTTTCGATTTGTTTTTGCATTTTATCCACTTTCGGACTCACTGTGTTGTTTTTGTCCTCCAGTGCGCTGATGCGCTTTTCCGCATTAGAAACTCTGTTCACGGTTGCCTTATTTTATTTAGTGATTGAGTGGATGGACTTCTGCACGTTTTCAAACTTGTTTTCAAGCTGCTCAAACCTCTGAGCGATGTCGGACTTAATCGATAGTGTTTCACGGAGTAAAAGTTTAGCCCAAGCCGTGTATCTCCAGCCTCCAGCAGGTGAGTCATTTCCTCATTCATGGCGGTGATTGCTTCGTCTTTTTCTTTCTGCTTACCTGTGTTGTGTTATGTTATGTTATGTTATGTTGTTAAAAGAGGGCAAGAGAGGAAATTAAAACAGAAGTGGATTTATAGTTAGAAAGAGTGCTAAAAAAGAGAGATTTTTTTTTTTTTTTCTTTGAAAAAATCCATAGATAAGCCGCACCGTTATATAAGCCGCAGGGGCCAAAAAAGGCCAAAAAACGGGAAAAAAGCCGCGGCTTATAGTCCGGAATTTACGGTATATATATATATATATATTTTATATATACTGTATATATTCTGTGGCATATATATGGCATATATAGATGCAGTTGGGAAGAAGCTGTTCTTGTGGTGAGAGGTTTTTGTCTTTGCCTAGGGTGAGCATTTCAAAGAGTTTGTGGGAGGGGTGGGAGGGGTCGGCCATGATATTTGACTGCTTCTGTGCCAGTCAAACTTTTTTTTTTAAATAACTCATAGCATTTGTTATATAATCCACTTAATATACCTTACATACCTTGGGTGGGGTTTGCACATAGGAAAATACGAGTGCCACAAAGTCTTGACTATCACAGAAAAGTATTTGAAATTGATATTAATTCATATACTTTTCTGATACCGACGACCTACTTTATGACACAACCTAAATTAGCCCAATGTGGTGAACCCCCGCCCTTCTGGTGCTCCAAGTGGGTTAAAACAAGCGACTACGAATGATTTGCGAATACTATTTGGCACAGATGTGTTCCCGTTGTAAACATTGGCCTCCGGTGAGAAAGTGCTTCGCAGTGTTTGTCACATTTTACCTGGGCAGACAGCTGGGGTCTAGGAAGCCCAGTGGAGGCTGGCAGTAGTCTGGGTTGAGGCTGTGGTCAGGGTTGGGCTGTCCAGGCAGCTCCAGGGTGAAGCTCTCTCCACAGTCAGAGCCTTGAGGCAACGACAGCTCATCGTCCTGGGCCTGTGTGTCTGAGTCCTCACCGCACGCCCCCACCTGAGGGCACAGAGGGGAGATCTTTGCTGACCGTGCACATTTTGCCTGATTGTGCTCTGAATGTTTGGCAGATTCCACTGTGCCTGTGTGTGTTTCTGTGTGTTCTTCTCTTCCTCACGTGTAGGAGGCCCATGTGTTCATGCTGGAGTGCTCCCCCCTGGCCTGGTGTGGTGGCCGTGAAGGAGTGTTGGTCGGCAGATGTGTCGTAAGATGTGGACAGAGAGTCGGTGTGATTGGTCTCCTCTGATGGAGAGGGGTTAGTCTGCAATAGGACGGTGAGCCAGGGAAAGATGGTGAAGGTTACAGTTGGTTGTTGTGGATAGTCATTGCTTTGTGCGCACACGCAGGCACACACACACGCACACACACCCACATACACACACACACACACACCCACGCGCGCGCATTACATTACATTACATTACGTCATTTGGCAGACGCTTTTAGCCAAAGCGACTTACAATAACACATTTTTGTCAGCAATAGAGCAATCAACTGTGCAACACAGTCTATGACAACTACAACTTCTGAAGGAATAGTGGTAAAGTTAACTCATTGAGTGCCAGCCACTTTTGGAGAACGGACGCTCCCAGTGCCAGAGTTTCAGAGCGTTTTCAGTGATTTCTCGAGGCCCACAGAATATTGTGTGATATTACTATGTAAACACCGAACACGCACAAAGAACGATGAGACTCTCTTCTATCATCTGCAAAAAAAAAGTTTATTGATACCATTTTCCGTTCTTTAGTTATGAGCCGGAGAAGATAGGCTGTTTTGAGCAAAAAGACAGGTTTCAAATTATAAGCTGAGATATTCAGCCTTTTGTGAAATGAAGCATTTCAAGCACATTCACTGACTCTAGCTAATATTTTCTGATGTAGTGACGTGGTGTAGTTGTGTGGTGCCTGCGTGCCCCACCCCCCTCTCCCCCCCTCAGCTGCAAACTCCTCCCCACACTAACACACAGCCTACACGCACCCAGTCTATTTTCGGAGCGCTTCGTTTTTGTGCGCCGAGCGGCTCCCAGCGCGACACGGAAATGCCAAACCGGACTGCAGGGAAAGGTTTGGCCCTTCGGCGTCGGGTGCTGCCTTTCTGGCGGGTAATCATGTGGAGAAACTATATGCAGACAGACAGACAGACAGACAGAGGCAGAGGAGCTCAGTTGTGGGCGCGGATTGACTGCGGTTCGCAGACAACGTCAGCTGCAGACAGAGCAATCTATATGGCTCTGGCTGCAGCATGCATCGGTTTCTCTTTGATCACGGCTTTTTCCTCCTGTTTTCCGGACCTTTCTGTAATCTGGAGAGCACTGTCGCCACCTAATGAGTCCGTAAAATAGGTTATACACCTTCAATAGCTCCCATATTTGTACAGGAGATGCCTGAGGCTTTGATCCACGTCCCACCGTCAAAAAACGCAATTGACGAACATACTCGTCCTTGGCACTCTACGTTACTAAACGAAATGACGAACATACTCGTCCATGGCACTCAATGAGTTAAGTTAGTATTTATTTATCTTTTTTTTCTTTTTAGAGAGAGAAAGAAGTTAGTTCAAGAAGGGCCCAGATGGAGCATGAAAAGGTGTGTCTTTACTCTTTTCCGAAAGATCGGCAGTGCACACACACACACACACACACCCCCACGCGCGCGCACACACACACACATCGTGAAACTTTAAAGATGCTGGTCAAATCAGGTCATCATCGCAGCAACAGAAAATAGGATCCAGCTCAGAACAGAACAGATTGATGAGCTGAATGTCATATTGATGCAATGCTGCAAACATACAAGCTGAGAGTGCGAGAGGCTCTGGCTGGTTGAGGACTCCTCTTCCTCCGAGGACTCGTCTGAATCGTGGGGGTCGTCGTGTCCCAGACTGGGGGTGCTGCCTGAGTGTTGGCTCTCCTCCAGCAGGTCACCCAGCTCAGTGCTGTCCAGAGACCGCCGACGCACACCCCAGTTAAAGTTATCCACGCTTTCACCCTGCATAACACACACACACACACACACACACACACACACACACACACACACACACACAGACAGACAGACAGACAGACAGACAGACACACACACACACACACACACACACACACACACACACACACACACACACACACATTGGAAGACACAGGCAGAGGCAACATAAGCAGTGAGTTTCACTGCTGTAAGAGCCATTTTCAAAACAATCTCTCTCAAGTTAATGATCTATGAGCGTCTGATGACGAGCACAAGATGCAAAATTAACTTTCTACAACGGCATGAGTGAATACTGGATTGTGATTGGCTAGCAACAGTGGTAAATACGCCAACAATCTACAGTTCGGCTCCAACCGCAGTATCACTCCGCTCCCTGATGCTGACTCCGTTCCCTGTGCTGACTCCGCCCACTGTTAGCCTGCAGTCTGCAAATCTTCAACAAGGAAATGGCCGATCTCTAACACAAGGAAATGTCCGATTTCGTAGTAACGTTTGATTTACTGGGTGGATTGAGTTTTGAGCAGTGGTTAGATGAAGATGAAGGTGAAGTGAACAAAGAACGACATGGTGAAATTGGGGAGAGAGAACTGGCTGAGCTTGAGTTGTCACGAGTTCGGACTAGCGGGAGGTCGGACTAGCGGGAGGTCGGACTAGCGCCCGGACCCCGAACCTGGGACTGTCAAACAAACAAACGCCCTCTGCCGTCACCAGATATCAACACACCACCACCAAAACGGTCTGCTTTAGATAACTGTTTAAATAACTGTACTTTTACAGGCAATGTATCAATAACTGTGAATCCCGTTAAGGAATAGGTTAGTTGTTTTTTGGCTCAAAGGCAACTAAATGTTTAGTGCAATCATTGATCTTGTGTATGGAACTATATTCTGTGGCGGAAGGATAAATGTATTCTGAAACCAGTAATGATTATAAATAAATGAATTGGATGTTACAATTGTGTATTTTTTATATTATTTGGTAGCCGTTGTAGAAAACAAATTTAACACTCGAGGTCGGGGGTTGTGGGCACATTTACCACTGGTACAGGGTTTATAGCACTCGGCTTCGCCTCGTGCCACAACCCTGTACCAGTGGTAAATGTGCCCACAACCCCCTCCCTCTCGTGTTAAATTTGTTAAGTAATTCACGAAAAGTATTTGCTGTATAGGCTAAGCTTGCATTCAATATCATCTTTGTCCTATAAGAATATTGGAATATGATGACATCATGACAAATCGCATTATTCAGGAATCTAGTTCTGCAACCAAGTTAACATGAAGCACAAACATCCTGATTCTCCAAGCCAGCAACACCCCAGCACTGACAAAAAGCGAGTATGTGCTCAATGTGAGAGACCTTACCTGGAGCTCCTAGGCAGCAGAGGGGAGAGAGAGAGACACACAGAGTTAGACAGAGAGAGAGACAAGGAGAAGGGACAGAGAAATACATTTCAAATATATTTACATAAAGAGGAGACAGAGGGATATAGTGAAACACACATGCAAAGTAAAAGGGGAAGAGAAAGACAGACACAGAGAAAAATCTAACACTAAATCAAGTGACACAAGTTGTGTACTGAAGATGACGAATAATCTGACTTCAGCGTGAACAAAATGCTGACGATATCCCACTCCCAACTGATCAACTTCCTCTGCACGTCTCACCTCTCCGTCCTCCAGCTCCACGTCCAGGAAGTCGAAATCTCGGAAAACTCTGAATTGCTGCTCGCTGGCGGTGTCGTCCAGCGTGTCGTCTCTGGTTCCGCCCTCTTCTGACGACACGCCGCTCTCCCGCACCTCCATCATCAAGTCCAGGTCACCACATGATGAGAAGATCACCTGAGGAGGAGGAGAACAAGACGAAAAGACAGAGTTGGCATAAATCTGTAAAAAACGAATGGGGTAAATTTAAGTAAAAGTAAAACTGCAATTTCCTTAATGAGGACAGAGCCATCATTCCCAATTGTCTCAATAGATTGGATAAAAGATAATTTTGTTCTAGTTTGTGACTTCTAGCTTCTTAATTTTGAAGACACTTCCTGATTTGCCTGAATTGAAAGTGATCCCAACCCTGATGTTGAAGCAGATTTGTATCATGTCAATTGATGACACTCCTACAGCACAAGCAGGCAATACAGGTACAGTACTTTAAAGAAGAGAAGGGTGGTCGCTTACAGACGGGTTCTTAGTGAGTCCCACTTCTTGTCCGCAAAGAGACAAAACGTTCACCAGCTTCTCTCTGGTTCTCTTCTGCAGGAGAAATGGAGCAAGAAAATAAATGTGGTTAATCAAAGAGTGAAGGCATGTAAACCTAGCCTAGGTAAACCCAGCCCCCACGTGACCTGCTCTCTCAGTTCCCAGTCATAGTGACTGAGAACAGGTCTGAGAGCAGGTCACGTGGGGGATGGGTTTACCCAGGCTAATGTAAACCTACATGATCAAACCTGAATTCTATCTTCCTTCTTTTTCTTCTAACCCAGGGGCTTGTGACCCCACATTGACCTCACAAAAATCTAGGGACCCCAGATGCAGAACGCCTCCCAATCAGCCTATGTCACATTGGTTTTTCCACAAAATCAGAAATTCACATTATCTAGTCGCAGCTATTGCAAAATCGTCCTTGTTGTCTTCTGGGATTAAAGTCAAAATTCTGACTGTGATCTCAGAATTCTGACTTAAATCTCAGAATTCTGACTTCATGATATTTGTACCTGAGATGACTGTGGCCGCCTCCAGCTGACAGGCACCAGCACAGTGTTGGAGTTGGAGCCGGAGGAGGTGGAGGACGTGCTGCGGGTCACAGCCATGGCTCGGGCCTTCCCTTCTCTGCCCCCCGAACCCTGCAGCTCGTCAAACCGACGCCCGATCACTGGAGTCTGGAAGCAAAACACAAAGGCAGGCACCCATGCAAAGTTTTAGTTTGAATATCGCAAACATTTACAGTATAACATCTAGTCCGCTTACGTCTCTGAAATTGATGGAAAATGTGCGTGTGTTTGTACCATGGTTTGTACAGCGCACTCTTTGGGCCTGTGTCCACCTAGCGTCTTTTTCCGACGTTAACCGCTGGGAGTGCGCTGGGGAGCGCTGATCCCAGCGCACAATATACAAGGAAGCAACGTTAGTTCAGTGCGGTAGGAGCTTGATAGCTGACAGCTAGCAAGCTAACAACACAGGTAGGCTACGCTATTAAAAGCAGTAAGCACAACACTCACCAGAAATATTAAGTGTCTAGCCAATCTGCTCCCACAATTGAGCCTTTCTGTCTCTGTTGCGATAGTTTCTCCATATGATTAGTTGCCAGAAAAGGAGCACCCGACACCAGCGTCTTTCTGAAAAGTTAAATTATTCTCAGCTGGGAGCGCTGGGAGCCGGCGCACAAAAACGCCGGAGCGCTCTGAAAATAGACGCTAGGTGCAGCGCACTTTCTCTAGACGTCCGTGTGCGCTCGCATACGCTCTCCCCCCATTGGAAACAACTGAAAAAAGACGCTGGACCTGAGGGAAAGACGCTAGGTGGACACAGGCCCTTATAGTGATCACCTTGGGACGAGTCAAATTGATCACTATAAGTGGATGATCATTATAACAGATTTCTTTCTTTTTCTTTATTTCTCATGCAGATTACCATCTAATTGACATTTGTATTACCGTAATTTCCGCACTATAAGCCGCACCGGAGTATAAGCCGCAGCAGCAAAATTGCCTGTTTGTTACATATATAAGCCGCACCGGACTATAAGCCGCAGGTGTTTTAATGTTTTTTTTTTTTTTTAATTGTGTTTTAATGTTTAATTACCATATGTAAGGGTTCGTGCACAGAGGGGATTGTCGGGAAAGAGATGGCTGTTTGAGGAAGCTCCCATTTATTAACATTTCAACAAAACAACATAACACAACACCACCTGTGTTTTTTTTTACAGTGCACACAGTGTCCGCGGTGTGGTGAAAAGAGGGCAAGAGAGGAAATTAAAACAGAAGTGGATTTATAGTTAGAAAGAGTGCTAAAGAAGAGAGAATTCCGTTTTTTATTTTTTTATTTTAGTTACTCACAGTACTATTGACCAGTCCAACTCAAAAGATATTCGGCAGTTTCACTTTGAGCTCTTGTTCCGCCGCTGTCCATCAATGGTTATGACGAGTCTCGCTGGGTACAGTACGCCAAAGCGATATCCATTGACTTTAACCTTTTCGATGATGCTGTTGTATGTTGCGCGTTTCTGTTGCACCAACGCGGAGAGGTCCTGCCGGACGAAAAAGCGCGTACCCTTCTGCGGGGAAGAGGCTTCTTCCCCGCAGCCTGGAGGATGAGTTGACGGTCGGGCCAGCGGAGTAGGCGGATGAAGATGGCCCTCGGTGTCAGGCCGGGGTCTGGACGTGGCCGAGGCGCCCGGTGTGCCCTGTCCACTGTGGTTTCTCGCCTTCCTTCAGGTCCAGGATGTAACACAGGATTTTGCCAAGGAAAGCGTCCATGTCACCAATCTCAGCTCCTCTTTTACATTGATCAGGCGAATGTTATTTCTTTTACTCCTGCTGATTAAGTCATCAACCTGCGTGTGCAGGGTTTCGATTTGTTTTTGCATTTTATCCATTTTCGGACTCACTGTGTTGTTTTTGTCCTCCAGTGCGCTGATGCGCTTTTCCGCATTAGAAACTCTGTTCACGGTTGCCTTATTTTCTTTAGTGAGTGAGTGGATGGACTTCTGCACGTTTTCAAACTTGTTTTCAAGCTGCTCAAAACCTCTGAGCGATGTCGGACTTAATCGATAGTGTTTCACGGAGTAAAAGTTAAGCCCAAGCCGTGTATCTCCAGCCTCCAGCAGGTGAGTCATTTCCTCATTCATGGCGGTGATTGCTTCGTCTCTTTTCTTTCTGCTTACTGGTTTTCAGTCTTGTGCTTCTTCCAGCAGACATTCGCCCCACTCTTTAAAGTTATTCAGTTGGTTCTGGTCACCTTATTCATTTTAGATCAGATCGCTAAAACATATTGTTTGGTCTGGTGTAGCAGCTGTCTAGCTGAGCGCCATGTTCACCGTGATGCCGGTTGATTTCCGCCAAATGATGTCAAGTCAAGTCAAGTCAAATTTTATTTATATAGCACCTTTCATACACAAAGGCAATTCAAGGTGCTTTACAAAAAAATAATCGAAAAAACAAGCAGCAAAGCAATGCACATAAAATGTGCAGATGAAGCTGTGTAACCTGTAAAATCCATCGATTTTGGAGGTCACCGAGTGGCCGTTTGCTGAAAAAATCCATAGATAAGCCGCACCGTTATATAAGCCGCAGGGGCCAAAAAATGGGGAAAAAGCCGCGGCTTATAGTCCGAAATTTACGGTACATGAATACAGTACATATACAGTAAAGGAATGTTATTGAGTTTAAAAAAATCCATACAGTAAGTTAGGCCTCCAGCTGTTTCAAACACAGTGAGATGTCACCATCTCTCCACAGACAGAGGTGCTGTGATCTCTCCATATACAGACAGACACGCACTGAGTATCACTGCTGTATCTCGTTGGCTCATTTTTGGCAGTTTGTAAGTAAAGAAAATAATAAAATTACTGTAGTTTTAAACATTTTTGGCATTGTTCTCAAGTTGGACAAGGCCCAAAACGATCACTGTAAGCAGAGTAATTAATGATCAGTATAAAATAGTTATTTAAACAGCATGTGTATAGGAATGATTTGGGACCAAGCTTTTTGATCAACGTAAGCGGTTGATCACTATTACCGTGATCACTATAAGTGGATTCCACTGTATATGTATCAACTAGAAAGAGAAAGAATAAAGAATTGAGAGTCCATTCTATTTGATGTTTCTTCCTCACCTCGGAGATGTCAAAGGTGAAGTCCAGTGTTTTCCCAGGCAGGGCCTTGGCCGAGCCGTCCCAAACCCTGCTGACCTCCAGGTTGGACAGGTCGCCCTGCGAGTGGCCATACACCGGGTGCACCAGGCTGGCAGAGCGCGATACCACCAGCTTCAAGATGTTCAGGGCATCCTTCCAGTGGACCGTCTGTGAAAGCATGTGACAAACACATCCGAGAACATGATTACACTTTACAATAAAAGGTACATTAATTGAGGGTTAGCATTAACTAAGGGTTAGTTAATGCTGATTACGCTTTATTAAGCAGTAACTATTAGTGATGGGCGGGTTTGAACGAATCGTTCGAAATTCGAGATGCTTTTTACTGACTCGGGAGTCAGTATTGTCTGACTCGACTCGCCCCCTCAAGTTAATTGCTGTATTAGCCCTGTGAGAAAACAACAACTTCGGTGCTTGTTTCAACTTAGTACTCGCTCTCCCGGAGGCAAAACCCCCTCCCTGCCCTGAGCTGTAGGGTGAGCAGAGCCCAGGGTAGCAGAGCCCACAGCCCCTCACTGTCTGGAGCCCCTTCACGACTACTCGCCCCACTCTCCCCAGCCCGGAGCTCCTACCCTCGCTCTACTCTCCTCTCCTCTCACCACTGTGCCCTGAGCTCGAGCTGACTCTGCACCAGGCAAAACACTCGTCTCGCTCACCTACAAATTCCATGCCACAGTCAGTAAGTGGCCATGAATGTTAATGGAAACAATCAAATTAAATTAGCCTACCTCAGAGTTGGTTTGTTTGCTCCCCTCACGTTAGAAAGTATTCACAATATACTTCATGTTCGTCTAGCAAAAGGTAATTATTTCATCAACCTAGCACTTCACTATACTCTACTACACCATCTGGATGCATCTAATACATATCTACGTATCCTGTTTATTTATTTATTTTCAATATTTTATTTTTTAGATTTTTCAGAACATCAAAAACAAAAACAAACTCAGACCTAGAAAAAGAAAAAATATACATATCAACATACAAGTAGTGCTACCAGCCAAATAGTGTGCTTATGTGCTTGTAGTAGATGTACATGGAATCCCATGTAAAGGGTCCCTGAGAGATTAGCTGGGCGGGTTACCCGTCTCCCCTAACCTCGTCCAAATGGGCCAGAAACGGGCCCCAAATACTTAATTTATTAGGCGAGTTGGTCCTCAGGAACCTGAGTCTCTCCATACGTACAACTGAAACCATGTAAATCAGCCACAGTTGAAAAGGAGGAGGAGAGGGAGACTTCCACTCCTTCAAAATGAGTCTCTTGGCAACAGTCGTCCCCTGTGTCAGAGACTGCTGCACAGCTGTAGGGAGGAGCAGAGAGGATACCGAGCAGCCGAAGATGGCGAGTTCCGCCTCTGGTTGAAGGGTTATGTACCAATCAAATATCTTGGCCCAGTATCCGAACAGTGAAGGGCAAAACCAGACAGCATGGGACAGTGTACCCTCTAACACCTGGCACCTATCACATAGCGGTGAGACAGAAGGGTAGATCTTATGCAACCTAGACTTGGAATAATGTAGAAGGTGAGTGACTTTAAATTGGATCAGCTGGTGTCTGCCGTTTTTTTTTTATATATATATTTTATTTTAGCTTTTTCAAAACATGTACAAAACAACATGGTTACCATTTGCATTAGGGCTGGGTATTGGCAAGGATCTCACGATACGATATGTATCACGATACTTGGGTCACGATACGATTGTATCACGATATATTGCGATGCGATACATATTGCGATATATTGCGATATTCTACAGAATTTACTCAAAATTAAATAATAGAGCTACTGTAAAGATACAACACACTGTGTACCACCCAGGTAGTGTAATAATATGTACATCACTATACTGATAAGTTAGTGGACAAATTTAGTCAAAACTACTGAGTGTTGAGTGTTACTGAACGCATCGATATGGGAAATATCGATACAGTATCGATTAGGGGTGGGAATCACCAGATGCAGAGGCCTGGCATGGCCTTTTTTATATCGCGATACTTGGCGTCCAAGTATCGATACAGTATTGGGAAATAAAATATTGCGATATATTGCCGTATCGATTATATTGCCCAGCCCTAATTTGCATAAGGTGCTTATAATAAAAACCGCGCTTGGCGTCTCAAGATGGGGCAAGATGGGTCTCTCCATCCGCACACCTGAGAGCTGGTGTCTGCTGTTAATGGAACACAGCTGGACCACAGACAGACTCCTGTCCCAAGTCAATACCAAGTTCCTCCTGCCACGCCTCTCTGATCCTCTCAGTTGGGGCCCTGACACAGCCATCAAACAGACACACAAATCTAGAAACGAGATGCCTGGAGTGAAGGGGGCTTAGCAGAACATTCAAAAAACTTCAAAGTCACGAATCTTGAATCGAAACATAATTTCTGACATGTAGGTATGTGAGCCAGCGAGTTTAGCCAATTTAGATCATTGATACAAAAATTTCAAACCAGCTCACTAAGTCAATTTGAACCCAAGTAGCTGCCAAAATAATGGAAGCATTCAAGTAATTCAGGGTTGCATTATTATAGAAAGCAAAATGTGTGACTGTTTCTCTCTTGACGTACAGTAACAGGTTTTATTTTGAAAATCGACAGGATGTTTTATTTTATTATTCTCGTGAATTCCTGCACAGCTCGATCTGCTCCGTGCTGCTTGACGCAACTCAAAGAGAGAAGCGGCGAAAATACACAGGCCGATTTGTTTAGTGGAGCAGAGCGGAGAGCCGCTTCTGGAACACCTCTGCTGGTGGACACAGGCGTTCACTAGACAGTCTGCGAGTGCGACCAGCTTCCGTGTCCGCCTCACGGTCGTAATGCAACGTTTCCTGGTGGAATCTCAATCTGCCGTTAGAAGTGGATTAATCTCTCGAGACAGAGAAAAAAATTAAGCACACTAATTGAATGGAAGCGCATCAGAGAAGATTTAGAAGTGAGTAGATGCAAAGCCATCTGAAAAATAAGTAGGTAGACAGCGTCTACCTGCGTCTACCCCTCCACTACACCACTGATGTAAGACCACTCAACCTGATCAAACGCCTTCTGTGCGTCTAGTGACAAAATCGCCGCACCACTGGTCTTACTGTGATCTGCCTAAATGGTGTTGAGAAGGCGCCTGAGATTAAAGAAGGAGAACCTGTTTCGGATGAACCCTGTCTGGTCAGGATGAATGATGGATGATAAATGGGTAGCAGGCATTTTAGTGATTACCTTCCTGTCAAAGTTCTGGAGCGCTAATGGGTCTGTAGCTGGCCGGGTCTGTCAACATGAGTACGGTTCACCCACATCCCCTCGAACCCCACAGTGATCACATAGTCTACAAGCCAACGAGCACATTCAGCGGAGGAGCAATGTCCTCCAGGACACCACGGCTTGATGCTGCTCAGAGAGCCGCAGCCAAATGGCACGAGGAGCAGGAAGAAGAAGTTAGATGGGATGCAGCAGAGCCAGAGAGGAACACTCACGTGTAGGATGTAACATTCATGTGCGTGTATCTGGAGTCAAAGATAGACTTATAACCATGGGTAAGATGGTAGGCTATGTGAGGTGTCAATGATCAATAATCAGTAACCAATGATCAGTAATCAGATATATCAGAATAATTAGAGAATGTATAACAGTCACTGTATAATCGAGCCTTGGGGTTAGCTACTGTAAAGGTGGTTTGAGGAAGTAGCACGTTTTGAACACTGTTTCCAAATTTGTGTGGCAATATTTCAAGGGAAAGTTATGAGTGTTGTAATGCATTTACATTAAAGTTATGAGTGTTGTAATGCATTTACATTAAAGTTATGAGTGTTGTAATGCATTTACATTAAAGACACGGGGAAATCGTTAAGTGGGGTCTTCTCGTCCCCCTGCGTGGAGATACTGGTCCCTATCGTTGCATCGGCGCTGTTTCTAGGCCGAGCGCCTGGCGCAGCGCAAATCAGTGGGCGTGGACCAGCGCACTTGATATCTTGGTCTTGGCGCTAGACGCAGCCTCAACCATTACAACCACGCCTTTTAAGCGTAAAATTATGCACCGTCAGTTCATTGGATAAGTGCAATAAACGAATCGCATGCTTGCCTTTTAAGCTCCATTCCAGTGGTCCAGCAAAACCAGACGAAACCCAAGCCTCTGATCCCCCACCCCCCCCCACCCACCTCCCTTCATCCCGTCTGTCTCCATATATCGGCTATTATTCCATATTATGATGCTTCTCAAACCAATATAACTGCAGTTCCTACTGCAAGCATGTAAAAACGCTACACTATAGCAAGATCAAAGTGAAAATAATGTTCTAAACGCATCAGCTAGAAAAATATAGCCTATTAGATTGGTGAAAGTTTGTCCAGAAAGATATCATTTTCTCTCGCCTGCTGCAGGAAGGATGATGCACATAAATATAGCCTACATTATGTAAAGTCATTGCATAAATGTGTTTTTATTGTAAAACTAAATGTGGAGTAGGGCCAAGTTATTGGAGCGGACATCACAGTATAGCAGATGACAGTAGAAGCTTCCGAAGCGCGTTCCGCTGTCACTTATCTAAATCACGTTAAATCGACAAGGGATATTTATAGCCCCAGTAGGACATATATGTTTCACATAGGGTGGTGTTTTCATTTCGATGTTTTATTTGGTCCAATATTGAAATGTTCTACAATTGGAGGTTGTCTTACCATTACACATTATTTAGATCCTCCCTTAATATAGGTTTTCGGCTCATTTGGTTGCTATTTAGTAGCGAAATGGACAAGCACAATGCATGTTGGGACATTCACATTGCAGTGAAGTTACAGCTTATTTTTTCTATGGGACTCTGAGCGAGGGAGTCAGAGACAGTCGGTATTGTGCCTGTCAGACTGAGGAGAGAGGGAGAGAGGTGACACAGAGAAGGGTGAAAGAGGAGAGAGCCAGAGGGGAGGGAGAGAGCCAGAGGGGAGCGCTCCGCGCAACTGGCCCACTGAATAGGCCTGCTTTTCAAAGGCGCAAGGCGCTAAATTAACGCCAGGTCGGAAGATAGCAGTACGCCGGTATTTAGCGCCGACACGCCCACTTTGGCCCATTCTGGGACTGCGCCACGCCCATTCGGCCTAAAGCGCATTTGGCAGCGTAAAGCCATATTGATATCGTCCCAAAACAGGCGCAAGGCACGTTTTTTTGCGTTTAAGGCCCGTTTTAGCGCCGAAGGCCTGTGGGAGAATAGGGCCCGCTATCTCCGACTGACTACTGACCTGAGACCAGCCAGAGAGCCAGAGTGAACACCTGCAGAGGTCCAGTCTGATTTGGATGGGTAGGGACCTTTGTGTCTGAATGGGCATTTGGCTGAGTTCCTCTGGTTAGGAAACTTAACGGTCTGCGGGCTGCTTAAAGAGCCGCCCGCCACAGGAAAGGAAGTATGGTTTTTAACTGTTAGATGATGTAGTAGAGAAGGAGCCAGCACTCGATGATGTCCTTTTGAGGGTTTTTATTCCTGTTACAAGGTACAACGTACGCGTTTCAGCACGTAGCCTTCGTCAGCGTTCGTCATACGCTGACGAAGGCTACGTGCTGAAACGCGTACGTTGTACCTTGTAACAGGAATAAAAACCCTCAAAAGGACATCTTTGAGTGCTGGCTCCTTCTCTACTACTTCATTGAAACTCTTGTGCCTTGCACCTAAAACCTTTTTTTTTTATCCGGTGAGTGTGCGGGGCTGATAGCTCCCCAGCTATATCTGCTTTTAACCATTAGATGATATCATCTTCCTCCATGCTAGCGATTGGGGGAAGGTTTTGAATACAGAGAGGTGAATTGTTGTAAACTACATGGGAAATTAGGAGAAGTGGTATAACTGTAAATTAAGGTGATTTGAAGGGACTAGGGCCAGCCAAATCATTTGCGTGGCGCACGGGCGCGGGGTGAAGCCGGTTTGTCTTGAAACAGGAAATATATGATATGAGTGGAAAGAACTCATTTAAAACAGCAGATTACAATTGTCAAGATTACAAATTATCCATAAATTACATCGGCCGAGTAATTACATTATTCGAGATATAATTAAAAACACAGCTGGCATCTGGAGTTGACTCAGTTTTTCTATAATCGTTAAGTCTATAGGAAAATACCTAAGATAAATTATTATATTTGGGGAGAATTGATAGGAATGATCTATAGTCACAAATGATTATTTCCCATATAGCAGATTTTGGGAAATAAATTATTTCTTTAGAGATACACCTGGTTTGAAAAGTTGGCACTCAGAGCTGATTGGGTTTTTCTATAGGAAAAGGCCTAAGATAAATTATTATATTCTGGTAACAATTGTACTGGTTTTTATTTGGCTGGGAATTTGAAGGCAGCATTTTATTCTGGTAACATTTGTATTGGTTTTTATTTGGCTGTGGTGTGGATGTGAGCAAGGCAAGTGTTTGTTATTCCGGTAACGATTAAAAGGATTAAAGGATTAAAAGATAAAGGATTAAAAGGATTGCCTACAGTAGCCTACGTCTGCAGTTTGAACTCGTTTAGAGGGAAGTTGGAGTAAATCTATTTTTATCTGGATAGGAAACAGATGACTCGACAGATGTGCAAAGATCGGCGCGGCCTGGTTTCCTTCAGGCTAGAGTGAGGTGCCCGGCGCAGGCGAATGACGTGCAGCGCACAGGCCTTCTTGAGGCGTCCTTGAGGCATCCTCTCTGCCTCTGGATTGGCTTTGCCCCGTGAGGGTCTGGTGAGACGAAGGAGGAGCACGGCCGGGAGTTACCCACAGGGCCTAGATCCTCCATGCACCGAAGTGCCAATACTGCGGCGTAGCACTAGCTCTATTGCAGCGGATTGGGCGTTCTCGCTTAGCCTTTCCGCGGGCAAAGTTGCAGACAGAGTAGGAAGGCTGATCCGTGAGCGGCTTCTGGGACGCGAGTCGGGGTCTTAATTGGCCTCGGCTGGGTCTACTGGGCGAGGGTGTATGATGTTGACAGACCCGAAACACCTTATGACCCCAGATAACATCACTGATGACGCGTCCCAGCGCATGCTGTAGTATGTATATTTAAAATGAGGGCCGCTCGATGGACGGGCTGGTCTTAATCTAGGTTTGACAGTCATTTCACACAGAGAAAAGCATCACTGAACGGGGCCTATAGAAAGCAGGCTATATTTGGGGAGAATAAATTGTAATCATTTACTTTATCTCAGGGAGGTCATTTAAGGTCTGGGATAATGAAATTGGTTGGTGGTTTAATTTGAATAGGGAGTTTTATGTGAGAGTGGGGGCGGAAGAGGACTCATCGGCTGATATCGCGGTAATAGACTTTGGACCGGAAACGACTATGAGCAACACGAGCACATTGCAAGAGAGCACCACAGGAATCGCAGCGGCGGGCCACAAGCTTCGGTGTTTGAGGGAGAATGGTGTCATGGAGGAGTCTGACTCGGGCACGGAGGCTGTTGCCCACAGGCTTCCGTGTTGGAGGGAGGAGGGACAGAGGCCTCACGTTGACTATACCCTTCTGACTGTCATACATCTGCGAAGGCAAGGTCAAATCAGTCGAGTGAAGCACAGCAACGGGATGTAAACCAAAGTTTGCAGTGCATCAATACCACTGTCATGGAGGAGTTGGAGTTGGCACGGAAGCTGTTGCCCGGTGCTGCTGATAAACTGTGGGAGACGACACAGAGGGGAGGGTTGAAAGCAGAGGAGGGCACACCTGGGACGCCAGGTGTTGCCGACGAGCCCTCTAGAGGTGTAGTGGTTTTGTCGTCGAAACGCCGGTGAAGGGGGGTTACCACCTGATGACTCCAATGACTCTTTTAACCCTCGCCCCTCTGTGTCAAATTCCATCATTAGCCACTTCAGTGTTGCAGATACCATCAAAAGACTCTCTAGTAAGTGCTTGCACAAGGGATATTTACATCTTATTATCCTGTGTTTTTTTAATCATTATATTCTGACAGGCGGAGAGAAAACACATTTCCTCTTAAAAAAGGAATTGCATGTTGTGCACTGAAGCCTGTGTCTCACTAACGATCAGAATGAAGAAAGGGTGTTGTGGGCTAATAGTATTCATGATTTCAATGTCTAATTGATCATTTTGCATGAGATGAGATGTGATCCTTACTGTTGAACTCGTAGCAAAATAATTCATTTTGAATAGAAAACTGCGTTGGTTTAACTGGTGATAATCCTGTGGGGTATTTTATAGAATTTATTTTAAAGCATAAAGATAGTTGGCTCCTCACTATGATGCCACAAGTGGAGCAACAGGTCTGCTGCACATGAGAGAGAGAAGAGAAACTGAAATAAGTTTCACTCAGAGAGTGGCCGTGACTGAGCTATTTTTAGATGGATGTTAGTCAAGCCACCTTTGTGTTTGAATTGGAAATATTATTCATTTTGGGTTTGAGATAATGACTTGTGTTATTATGTTATGTCTAACGTGTGTCATGTGAATGCTTAAGAACTGTATTGAGATTATATTTGTGCTGTGCTTTGCTATGTGCTCTAATTAAAAAGCCAATTCTATGTGCTAAGAACTGATCTCATCTCTCTTGTTTGAACAGTTGTCCACTAAATAAGAAAGTAGCCTCTTCTCGTGATGTGAAAGTTTGAAGTAGGTATGCGTTCGCCAGGTACATTAACGTTTTTAAAGGTTACTTTGGTTCCCCTAATAATACAATAAATGATTAGGAATGAACATACACCAGCCATGTGCCAATGCATTCTACACTTTCTGCTAAACAGAGAACAAAAAGTCGGTCAAAAAATATCCAGCCCTCTGTTTCTTAACACAGGGGCCCCTCAAGGGTCTGTACTTTCACCACAATTCTTCGGCCTGTATACCAACGACCTCACTTCCCACTGCAGCTCAGTCAAGGTGTTCAAATATGCAGACGACACCACAATAATTGGCCTCATCTCAAACAAATCTCGACGAATCTCATTACCGTCAAACAGTGGACAACTCAGTGAAATGGTGCGCAGACAACAACCTTCAACTGAATACAGCAAAAACCATGGAAATAATTATTGACTTCAGATGCAAACAAAATCTCAAATCCCCGGTCTATATCAACTCCCAGCCAATAACTTCAAGTAAGTTCCTAGGCACCCATATCCGCAATAACCTAAAATGGCACACCAATACAGACCAGATCATCAAAAAAGGACATCAGAGATTGTACTTCCTCAGACAATTAAAAAAGTTCCGTGTTAACAAACGCCTTCTGGTCCGTTTTTACACAGCCATCATCCAAAGCATCGTCACCTCCTCAATCACAGTCTGGTATGGAAACACTGACAGTCACTCACAGAGGAGATTACAACGCATCGGGCCCTATTCTCCCACAAGCCTTCGGCGCTAAAACGGGCCTTAAACGCAAAAAAACGTGCCTTGCGCCTGTTTTGGGACGATATCAATATGGCTTTAGGCTGCCAAATGCGCTTTAGGCCGAATGGGCGTGGCGCAGTCCCAGAATGGGCCAAAGTGGGCGTGTCGGCGCTAACTACCGGCGTAGTGCTATCTTCGCACCTGGCCTACATTTAGCGCTTTGCGCCTTTGAAAACCAGGCCTATTCAGTGCGCCAGTGCACTTGTGCCTCTCCCCTGTCACCCTTCTCTCTCTCTCTCTGAAACCAGGCCTATTCAGTGCGCCAGTGCTCTTCTGCCTCTGAGTCACCCTTCTCTCTCTCTCTCTGACTCCCTCGCTCAAACAGACACAACACATAGCAGCACCCAGCTTCCCATAGGAAATAGCAGTTGTAAGTTTACTGCCTGTGAATGTCCACTCCCAGCATGCAATTGGGTCCTCCATTTCGCTACTAAATAGCAACCAAATGAGCCGAAATAGATATAAAAGGTAGATCTAAAATAATGTGTAATGGTAAGACAACCTGCAATTGTCGAACATTTCAATATTGGACCAAATAAAACATCGAAATGAAACACCACCCTATGTGAAACATATATGTCCTCTTGAGCCTATATATACCCCTTGTGGGTTTAACGTGATTTAGATAAGTGACAGCGGAACGCGCTTCTGTGATGTGCTATACTGTGATGTCCGCTCCAATAACTTGGCCCTACTTGACATTTAGTTTTACAATAAAAACACATTTATGCAATGACTTTACATAATGTAGGGTATATTTATGTGCATCGATCATTCTACCTGCAGCAGGGGAGAGAAAACGATATCTTTCTGGACAAACTTTCACCAATCTAATAGGCTATATTTTTCTAGCTGATGCGTTTAGTACATTATTTTCACTTTGATCTTGCTATAGTGTAGCGTATTTACATGCTTGCAGTATTGAAACTGCAGTTAGATTGGTTTGAGAAGCATAATAATATGGAATAATAGCCTATAATGCAGTCAGACAGACAGACTGGATGAAGGGAGGGGGGGGGGGCAGAGCGTTTGGCTTTCGTCTGGTTTTGCGGGATCACTGGAATTGGAGCTAAAAAGGCAAG
Source organism: Poromitra crassiceps (assembly GCF_964638095.1). Lineage (NCBI taxonomy): Eukaryota > Metazoa > Chordata > Actinopteri > Beryciformes > Melamphaidae > Poromitra > Poromitra crassiceps. The sequence continues at coordinate 69,012,964 of NC_139623.1, forward strand.
CGTGCGATTCGTTTATTGCAGTTATCCAATGAGCATGACGGTGCATAATTTTACGCTTAAAAGGCGTGGTTGTAATGGTTGAGGCTGCGTCTAGCGCCAGCACGACGATATCAAGTGCGCTGGTCCACGCCCACTGATTTGAGCTGCGCCAGGCGTTCGGCCTAGAAACAGCGCCGATGCAACGATAGGGACCATCGTCTCTAAAGCCTCCAAGATCACCGGTTCTGCCCTCCCCTCAATCGAATCCATTTATCACCAGCGTGGTAACTGACTCAGGTGACTCGAGTGACTGGAAAACCCAACTCTCTTTAGTGAGTCACTCATACAAACTCAAGTTAGTAAAAGAAGTCGAACCTCCCATCACTATTAACTATCCATTCATTAATGTACCCTTATTGTAAAGTGTTACCGAGAACATACAGTTACATAGCAGTGTATATGACATGATCTGGATCATGAGCTGCCAGTGTTAAACCACAGTCACTTTTCCTATAATGCGGATCCTATACTTGGGCTTGAGATGGTTATGATCCGCACTCGCGGGAGTGCGCCTAAGCCGGCTAATTGTTTTTAAACATGCAGGCCAACCGGCTAGGAGCTGGTAATAATCCGGATTCCACTGCATGTTAAAGTCCCTGGAAACCAGAAATATTTTATTATTATTTAGCATTTTGAGTTCATCACATCACAGGAGCCTATGTTAATAAGCCACCAGCCAAATTTGAACGATGATGAACGTCGCAAAGTATATAAATTTAGGTTTGACAGTCTGGCAAAAGTAATGAGAATCAATTATTTTTTAGAGTGTATTTTCTCCCGCGGACTGTGTGGGCGTGTCCCGTCTGCAGCAGGGAAATTTCCTGAAATTTCTCTGAGAGAGAGAGAGAGAGAGAGAGAGAGAGAGATGGTGTGTGTGTGTGTGTGTGTGTGTTTGCGTGTGCGTGTGTGTGTGTTGACTGACGGTCATCTGTCTATCTGTCTGCACGCGCGCACACACACACACCACACACACAGCAGCGCTGTGCACTTGCAGGCAGAGGAGAGAGCTCTCCCTCTCAAGGTTTCTACACACCGCCGACGAGTAAGCGATAAACTCGCAGATAGATAGATAGATAGATAGATAGATAGATAGACAGATAGACAGATAGATAGATAGATAGATGTTGGTTCTTAAAAGAGCCTTTGTGTTGACGCAATGCGTAGTTAGCTAGCTGCAAAAAGGTGTGGGACCACTAGAACTCTGAAGAGAGATGGAGGCAGAATGTGCGGGACTGAGGGGTTGCGCGCGTGTACAAAGGTTACATAGCAGTGTATATGACATGATCTGGATCATGAGCTGCCAGTGTTAAACCACAGTCACTTTTCCTATAATGCGGATCCTATACTTGGGCTTGAGATGGTTATGATCCGCACTCGCGGGAGTGCGCCTAAGCCGGCTAATTGTTTTTAAACATGCAGGCCAACCGGCTAGGAGCTGGTAATAATCCGGATTCCACTGCATGTTAAAGTCCCTGGAAACCAGAAATATTTTATTATTATTTAGCATTTTGAGTTCATCACATCACAGGAGCCTATGTTAATAAGCCACCAGCCAAATTTGAACGATGATGAACGTCGCAGAGTATATAAATTTAGGTTTGACAGTCTGGCAAAAGTAATGAGAATCAATTATTTTTTAGAGTGTATTTTCTCCCGCGGACTGTGTGGGCGTGTCCCGTCTGCAGCAGGGAAATTTCCTGAAATTTCTCTGAGAGAGAGAGAGAGAGAGAGAGAGATGGTGTGTGTGTGTGTGTGTGTGTGTGTGTTTGCGTGTGCGTGTGTGTGTGTTGACTGACGGTCATCTGTCTATCTGTCTGCACGCGCGCACACACACACCACACACACAGCAGCGCTGTGCACTTGCAGGCAGAGGAGAGAGCTCTCCCTCTCAAGGTTTCTACACACCGCCGACGAGTAAGCGATAAACTCGCAGATAGATAGATAGATAGATAGATAGATAGATAGATAGACAGATAGATAGATAGATAGATGTTGGTTCTTAAAAGAGCCTTTGTGTTGACGCAATGCGTAGTTAGCTAGCTGCAAAAAGGTGTGGGACCACTAGAACTCTGAAGAGAGATGGAGGCAGAATGTGCGGGACTGAGGGGTTGCGCGCGTGTACAAAGGTTATATAGAGCTTATGACGTCATAAGCTCCTGCATTTTAGCACCTCGCGCACTGCTCTCTTCAATGAGGAAGTACCTTGTAGAATCTTGTAGAAAAGTGTCGATTTTAAGGATTTGAGGGGGTTGAAAGTAATGTATAATAATTTCGGAGACACACAATTACTAACATAAGACCCTAAATAACATAGTTAGAACGTTTTTGTGGATTTTGGTTTCCAGGGACTTTAAGAAGTGCATATGACACACAGATTAATGTCTACATCACCATCATTACAAGCAATCCGATCGCAAAGAGGTTTGGAGCCATATTGCCCAGACAATATCCCAGTGAGCATGAAATGATGAATTACTTAAGAGAGAAGAGCTAATCAATATTGCAGGGAGAGTACAGGAGGACATGTGGGAGGGAAGATATGATTCACAGCGGCAGAGCTGGGGATGTAAGGTATTCATATTACACTCGCTACTGTAGGAAGAGCTGGGGATGTAAGGTATTCATATTACACTGAAGAGCTGGGGAGGTAAGGTATTCATATTACACTCGCTACTGTAGGAAAGCTGACCTGGACAAACTTCTCAATGGTCTTCAGGACATCGGCATTGAACTGTTTGACCTGCACAGCAGTCAGGTCCATGTGGCTGAGGAGACAGTAGATGATCTGGAGCAGAGACTGCTGCATACTGGGAAGTCCCTTCTCCAGCAGCTGAGAGACAGAGAGAGAGACAGAGCGAGAGACAGAGTGAGAGAGACAGAGCAAGAGACAGAGAGAGAGACCGAGAGAGAGAGACAGAGAGAGACAGACAGAGAGAGAGACAGAGAGAGAGACAGAGAGAGAGACAGAGCGAGAGACAGAGCGAGAGAGACAGAGCGAGAGACAGAGAGAGACAGAGAGAGAGAGACAGAGAGAGAGAGACAGAGAGAGAGAGAGACAGAGAGAGAGAGACAGAGCGAGAGACAGAGAGAGAGAGAGAGACAGAGAGAGACAGAGAGAGAGAATGTCAACATACTCAGTGAGTGAATACTGCTCACTGTGTTTTATTTACTTTCTTACAACTTATATAGCTGTAGATCTTCCAGGGAAAGCTGGGGGGCGCCAGGGGGCTTTGCACCCTCAGTTCAATTTTCTGCCCCCTCACTTTTTTTTTTTTTTTTTTTAAGAATAGTTCATCTATAAAGGCCAGTTAGGCAATGTTTGTACCTGACATGTTTCGGCTGCTGTTTCTGCAGTCTTCATCAAATTTGATCGGTTTAAGTTGATGTAGGCTACTCCCTACATAGCTCTGTTGTTTCAGAATTGGCAGGGAAGCGCTATTTGCTGTGCTTTGGTTGTCACAAGGTGTAAGAGATGTAGCTATTTATTAAATTTGAACCTCACTGCATGTTGTAGTGATCATGATGTGATTAAAACACACACACACACACAACCCAACTGACGCACTCCTCTCCTCAAGAAAGGATGAGACGAGTATTATCTGTTTCAGAAAGGTACCGTAAATTCCGCACTATAAGCCGCACCGGAGTATAAGCCGCAGCAGCAAAATTGCCTGTTTGTTACATATATAAGCCGCACCGGACTATAAGCCGCAGGTGTTTTAATATATTTTTTTTTTACAGTGCACACAGTGTCCGCGGTGTGGTGAAAAGAGGGCAAGAGAGGAAATTAAAACAGAAGTGGATTTATAGTTAGAAAGAGTGCTAAAAAAGAGAGATTTTTTTTTTTTTTTTTGGAAAAAATCCATAGATAAGCCGCACCGTTATATAAGCCGCAGGGCCAAAAAACGGGGAAAAAGCCGCGGCTTATAGTCCGGAATTTACGGTAGTTTAAAATCTCAATGCCAACCCATGGCCTTTCTAATGTAAATTTAAAAAAGCACTAAAATAACCTACTGGTATTACAAAGGTTAAAAGCCTGCGGTGCTAATAATCGCCCTTCCTAATAAGCAGCAAGTTGCATACTGCCTTGCCTTGCCTCAACTAGAGTTTGGAGAAATTGTGGAATTTGATATTTTTTTTACAAATGTTTTCAGAACATGTGTTTAAAAAACCTGCATCCAAGTGGTAATTTTGATACAATTTTGAAGAAAAAAAAAAGTCCTATAAACCTGGACATACAGTATAGCAGACATGTTGATCAGCACCTACCTCAGCCATGTAGGTGACCATGTTGAGCGTGATGTCGGAGAAGGCCTCGTGGAGGTAGCGGCAGACCACGCTGACCCAGGAGAAGGGGTCGCGTGTGTAGGAACGGGTCTTATACAGAGTCATGACATGCGCCAAATGGGACAGCTTTGTGTTCTTCTCCTCCAGACACACCTGAGAGGGACAGAGTGAGCATGAGGAAGTCATGGGCCCATATTTAGCTAATTTCAGCGCAGCGGTGGTGCTGCTGGGCAATTAGCGCTGGGCGTTAGTGCACTTAGAGGCATGTCCACGTCGTGCTATTCTCCGCAGCGCGCATCTGCCCGTTTGTGGGGGTGCAAAGGTGAAATGGGCTGGATTAAGGAGTGTAATCATTCACAGGCGTGGTCAGGCCGTTAGATCTAACAACCAATCAGATCATGGCGTTAGATCTACACACCCAATCAGATGTCCGTCTCTCATCCCCTTTAACTCATTCACTGCCAACAACGTATGAACACGTTTTCAGAATCCAGCTGTTCCCTGCCAACAACGTGTTTACACGTTTTTGGCATCGATTTTTTTTTTTTGACGGTGGGTTGTGCATCTAAGCCTTTTACATCTCTTATATAATTATTGGAGCCACCGAACGTTTACAACCCATTCCACCGACCCACTAAGTGGCAACAGTGCTCTCCTTGCTAGAGGAAGGAAAGCATTTTTTTAACTTGTCAAGCCATTCTCAGCCCAGCCATTCTCCTTTTCGCGCTGATTGCTGGCGATGCGGGATTGCAAATTTACATAATAGATTCAGCCGATCTACTATGATCGGGTGATAGATTACAGGTGCAGGAACACACTTTGAAACACGCAGCATAAATATGACCAGAATCGCAAAAGCTTCTCTCAACCAAAACTCCAAACGAGCGAGTCCCTCCCGACTTCCTCAAACAGCGGCCCAGACATGCAGGCACAGCAAAGCACTGACTGGTGACAAGCTTGTCCGCCCACGGAGGGCGGAGTTGAAGCAACTCGAGAGGGAGGGAGAGAGAGAGAGAGAGAGAGAGAGAGAGAGAGAGGGAGGGAGAGCGAGAGGGAGGGAGAGAGAGAGAGAGAGCGAGAGGGGGAGGGAGAGAGAGAGAGAGAGAGCCAAAAATGAATGGTTAAAGTGACCCTTCCATCCAATTTCACAAAAAGCCGTTTATCTCTGAATATTATTTTTCACGCTAAAACCATGCTGTATTCAACTGCTAATGCTTACATAACTACTAACTCTACAAACTAACTCTTTTAGACAGAGAAAGTACACATTCTATTAGTACTTTTGAGATATTGTATGTTCACAAACTCCAAGCTGAAACGAATCCTCGGCTCTTATAAAATGAGCCATAATCCTCAAAAAACGGCTTGGCAGAAGCTAACTACAGCAAAGAAAAACGTCTGGCAGTCAATGTGTTAATATAGCATTTGCATGATGTGGTGCAATAATCATGTGAGAGAATGTTGGTATTCTAATTAAGAGATAGGCCTGTCATAACTCCATATACAAATTACATTCTACACAACACACAATTTCCTACTCAGCTGTTTGCATGACAGGAAAATTAATATTCCACTAATATTCCTGTTCACATGCAGCCGTGACTCTGTTTTAATTGTTGCAATTCGGGTCCTTTGATTGACTGGTAAATAGAAACGTTGGCATGGACTTAATTTGCAAAAAAAACAGGTACCTCTGTTTGTATTTTCATCCTTTTAGATTATATATTGATTGATTTGTATATTCATTATTTTGACACTTAGTGCCCACGGCTTTAAAGTGGAAAAGTATATATTTTTTTATTATAAATCATAATTAAAATATTTTCACCTGATCATTTTCACATAAATCACACCAATAAGGTTTTTTTATGTGCACTCCAGGGAGTATCAAAGAGGTGTTGTTTATTAATTTTAAGAATGGCATTGAACTGTTTTTGCAAATAAACTCAAAATGATTTATTTACTTACATATTTATTTATTTATTTCTGATGTAGGCTCGACTGACATAACATGTAGCACATTGCCCGAAAGAGAGGCAGAGAGAGAGGGAGATAGATAGAGAGATAGAGAGAGAGAGAGAGAGAGAGAGAGATTGCAAAATAGTACTGCATGGATCTGAATAGCGCTGAGAAGTGGGTCAGAGCACGTCTTGACGCAAGCGTTTGCACTCTCCCGTAAAGTAGCGATCCGTCAGGACACCCACAGGCACAGATGAGGGCAGAAAGCCAGTTGCTATCCTCCCGGCACAGGTGCACAGTGTCAATTTGGCAGGTGAGCGGGTTGCAAAATAGCAGTTCGGGGCAGTCGCAAACGCTGTTCTGTGCACGCAGACGAAGAAAAAACAACAACAGCATTTCTGCCTTCTCTCTCATATGCATGAGAGAGAAGGCAGAAATGCTGTTGTTGTTTCTTTTTTCTTTTTCCTCCTTTTTGTTTTGAGATGAGCTGTTATCATGAGCCCCTTTTTTATCTTGTCTGCAACATCAACAAAAAGAATATTTCTACCTTTTCTGTGCATGACTTTGCTTCTACATTTCGACGCTGCAAATGAAACATTTGATGTGTATTTATTATTGACTTCATGGATTCTATAGGCTCTTTCACACCGGCCTTGAAAGCCGAAAAATGCACGGAAAATAGGATTCGCGCCTCCGATGTGAAAGTCGTGAACCCGTGTTGGTGGATAATTGTTTTACGCCTTTTGTCCCGCCACGGTAGGTAGTAACAGCGCCGGGTTACCTGGCAACCCGCCTCCACTTGAAAGCGTTGTCGCAGCGAGCCGGAAAAGGTGCGAATGGTCAGCTCATTCATAAAAAGATTACAGGGGAAATCACTTCATGTAGCAAGAAAGTGCAGGAGTGAAAGTAAAAAAAGTAGCCTATACAATCATGACTGCAGGGACGCCAGGAGGAATGCTCCGTGCGGTTAGGCTTTATGCTCAAACGATGTTGACATTAGTAGGTAAAATTAACAAATATAATAATAAGCTTCAGAGGGCTATAGCTGTCTGTGGCGAGTTGGTCTGAGGATATTCCCTCTCGAAATCAGCTCTGTGCATTCCCTTACAAAAACTACTAACTACTAGTCATGTGCATTTATAGCCTATACCAGGGGTGGCCAAACTTTTTTGGTTGTGGGCCGCATACAGAAAAATATAAGGAGTCGCGGGCCAAACAATATTAAGCGCGGCAGTTTTCGCGGCAAAAAAATTGGACCAGAAAACCCTTGTGCCATCAAAAATTGAATTTCTACCTAAATAAATATATGACACATAGTTTATTGATGCACTCACCTATTACAATGGGTATTTCTGTATGTTATCAAATTTTCTTTTCCTGTGCCACCAGGTTAAAGCAGCTACGAGCAACTTTTTCGATTGTTATTAAACATTATAATTACAATATTGATGCATCACATCTTACCTATAATAGTAGCTGAGACCAAAGCCGTGTGAATCGGAGATTACTCCCTTGGATGATTATTAAGTCTGTGTCTGTCTAAACTCGCGTCAACAGGGGGCTCTCTCTCTCTCTCTCCTTACCGCCGGCCCGGCTACCCGGAAGTGAAACGCAGCTGCCTGCCTCGCCGTTCGCGCTGCCTAGCAACATAGCATAAACATTGTGAACGCCACGCATACTCTCGCGAACATCTCTCGTTATATTCTAACAGGTTTTTTGGAAGTTATTTTGTGGTTATGGCCGAAGTGGCTGCTGCAAACCGTTTCATTTCACTTCCTGATCTTCCCTGGCCACAGACAGACTACACTGGCCGATTCACTCGGGGCTCAAGCGAGACTACTCTGCGTTGGTCTCGTCGACTATTAGAGGTAAGATGTGATGCATTGATGTGAGGTCTCTAGACCATAGTTCAAGCAGAAGGCCATTCGTGCATAATCTAATCCGATCACCCCTGACGTCAATCAAGTTCTAGTATGACGTGGTCAGTCAAAGTCTTAGTATGACGTCCGTAATGACGTCAGATATGACGTCAGTTAATTCTCATATATATAGCAAGGGTTCTACGTCACCTCTCTCTCTCTGGCCGATCATAACAGCAGCAGCTTCACAGCAGTCCATCTCCCTTGAGCCCTCCTCCGGAGCGTTGTTTTGCACCATATCCGGAGACCGAATCAGCACCCTCAAGCCTTCTCTACCCGTGGAAATCCAACGCAGATATTCCCCGCATATTCCTCAACGCTTCCCACTCCATTCCCGGCATGTCGAGCTCCGAGCAGTCCATGGACAGCGACAGCAGCTCAGCCAACGAGACCCCGTTCCAGATCGGCCACGGTGCGTTCTTGCTTTCCGAGACGTCTGATGAAGACGTTGGCGAAGCGGCCGGACCACAGGCCGCCAATGCAGCCACGATGAAAGGGCCCGGCGCGCGTTCCCGTGGCACGGGGCGCGCCACTGCGACGGCCCTTGGAAGGAGAGCAGATGACGAAGTGCCGCGTGCGCCCGGTCGCCCAAGAACGCGCGCGAGCGTGCCAGAGGGGGAGGCCGCTCGGCGCGGACGTGCGAGAGGCCGCGGACGAAGATCAGCAGAGGCAGCCGCTCCGAGAGCGGGGAGACGCCGGGGAAATACAGGCCGCGGGGCCACCGCGAGACGCCATGTCCTTCCTGGTCGCACTGACCTCCAGGCCGCCGCCCCGGAAGCGGAAACGGCACCATTCGCAGCTCCGCCGAGCCGACAGGGGTCGTCAAGAGCCATTCTGCTGTCCCTGCTAGATGCTAGCAGATCAGTGGATGCTCGTCTGAGGGCCCTGGAAACCCCCCCCCCCTTTCCCCCCACGTTCGCCACAGCCCAGCCAGCGCAGCAGCCGATCCCGCCCCCGCCCACGCAGCAAGCCGACGTGCTCCTCACCACCGCCCAACCCGCCCAGATGAACACCCTGGCGTCCGCCACGCCCGCCATCTCATTCGGTATGCCTTTTGTTTCTCCCTGTGCCGATGTGTCTCCCAGGTTGAGATCCCAGATTTTGAAGGGCAGAGACATCAATTTAGTTAGCATACTCCTGCCATCCCCCGAGTGCAAAAGGAAGGTCGGGGGTGACCCAGATGGCCCTGTCTATTTAAAGTCGTCCGACCCCCGCCTGTCCAAAGACCTCTCCCTATGTGACTTCCTGAACACGTTCGGCGTCTACCGCGACGTGATCTGTGAGGTGTACCCAGAGCGCCGCCACGAGCTAGATTTATATATAGCGCTAATAGTGGACCTCTACTCCAACCACGGTAAATTATTCTACCAGTATCATAAAGCATTCTCCGCTAAAGCCGCCCTGATGATCACCCGGGCTAATACGCGGCTTAACTGGTCCATTATGGACATGCAGATCTTCATGTCGCTGGTTAGCGGGCGGCCGGTGAACACCTGCTACTCGTGCGGCGAACCGGGGCACTCTGCACAATTCTGCCCAAAGGCGGCCTTTCAGTCCGGCGCCGCCCCCAGCCCCGCCCCCTCCTGGGCGCCTGACACCAGTGGGTCCTCCCAGGTGCATGCCCATTCCCCCGACTACCTTTGCAGATATTTCAATGAAAACGTGTGCACATATCCCAAATGTAATTTCCTGCACGCATGTAGCACCTGCGGGGACGCCCACCCCCGCTCCCGCTGCCCGCAAAGGACCCGCCCCCCACCAAACAAGAAATATTGATTTACATTGCTTTGAAAACACCACATGTACTGTAGGTGTCCCTCGTGTTTGATTAAATAAAGCGAGTTGATTGACAATCTACCTGGTCTGCGATCCGATCATCCCATCTTTAAACGCCCACTAATAACAATAGTAATAACACCAAAAAAAAAAAAAAAAAACCTAAGTCACCAACCCCTAAGTCATCCCCTAAGCCACTAAGTCACCAACCCCTAAGTCATCCCCTAAGCCACTAAGTCACCAACCCTAAGTCATCCAAGTCCAGCGCCAAGTCGGGAAGTCACTAAGTCACCGAGGCCAAGTTGGGAACCCCTAAGCCACTAAGTCACCAACCCCTAAGCCACCAAGTCACCAACCCCTAAGTCATCCCCCAAGCCACTAAGTCACCAACCCCCAAGTCACCCCCTAAGCCACTAAGTCACCAACCCCTAAGTCATCCCCTAAGCCACTAAGTCACCAACCCCTAAGTCATCCCCTAAGCCACTAAGTCACCAACCCCTAAGCCATCCCCTAAGCCACTAAGTCACCAACCCCTAAGCCATCCCCTAAGCCACCAAGTCACCAACCCCTAAGTCATCCCCTAAGCCACTAAGTCACCAACCCCTAAGTCACCCCTAAGCCACTAAGTCACCAACCCCTAAGTCATCCCCTAAGCCACTAAGTCACCAACCCCCCTAAGCCACTAAGTCACCAACCCCTAAGTCACCCCCTAAGCCACTAAGTCACCAACCCCTAAGCCACCAAGTCACCAACCCCTAAGTCATCCCCCAAGCCACTAAGTCACCAACCCCTAAGTCACCCCCTAAGCCACTAAGTCACCAGCCCCTAAGCCACCAAGTCACCAACCCCTAAGTCATCCCCCAAGCCACTAAGTCACCAACCCCTAAATCACCCCCTAAGCCACTAAGTCACCAACCCCTAAGTCATCCCCTAAGCCACTAAGTCACCAACCCCTAAGTCATCCCCTAAGCCACTAAGTCACCAACCCCTAAGCCATCCCCTAAGTCACTAAGTCACCTACCCCTAAGTCACTAAGTCACCAACCCCTAAGTCATCCTAACTCCTGGAAACAATCTACTCCCCATGGCTCGCTACATCAGGCTCAGGCCTCAGACTGGCCCCAGCGCCAAGTTGGGAAGCCACTAAGTCACCCAGACCAAGTCGGGTCACCAACCCCTAAGCCATCCAAGTCCAGCGCCCAGTCGGGAAATCTCTAAGTCACCCAGGCCAAGTTGGGAACCCCTAAGTCACTAAGTCACCAACCCCTAAGTCATCCAGCACCTCAAGAGGACGCTCCAGCTGGTCTTCATCAGCTCTCCAGCTACACCCGCCCGGAGCAGGCGGCCATACCGTGGCCCAAAGAACCCTCCTTCCTCAATCGGCGAGCATGGCAACAAACAGTGTCCCGGGCTCCGTGCCAAAATGTCTCGTTGGTGGTGGCTCCCCGAAAAGCACAGCGCCCAGTAGGCGCAGTAAATCTCCCGGATCATTTTTGGGGGAGAGAGAGAGTCGAGAGAGAGAGTCAGGGTCAGTCAGAAGGCCAAGTCGTGCGGCGCGCAAGGCCCGACCGAGCTGGGAAGCGCCAGCCGCAACGCAAGTAGGGGGGTCAAGATCGAAGGCCCGACCGAGTTGGGAAGCGCCAGCCGCAAGTAGCCATAAGTCGTTAAAAAGGTCGAAGGCCAGAAAAGTACAACCAACTACCGGTGCCCGCAGATCTCAATTAACCTCCGGTAATCAGATCTCCCTTTTGGGGGATCTCCTAGCCTAAGCAGATGCCCTCCTCTTGCCTCAAGAGCAGCGCCACTGGCTAATGGAGTCATGCGCCAAAGTATTTGCCATGCATGCCGATTGCTAAATAAAGTTTGTTAAATCTTACCGACTGGCCTCTCATGATTGAAGTGAGGTCTCTAGACCATAGTTCAAGCAGAAGGCCATTCGTGCATAATCTAATCCGATCACCCCTGACGTCAATCAAGTTCTAGTATGACGTGGTCAGTCAAAGTCTTAGTATGACGTCCGTAATGACGTCAGATATGACGTCAGTTAATTCTCATATATATAGCAAGGGTTCTACGTCACCTCTCTCTCTCTGGCCGATCATAACAGCAGCAGCTTCACAGCAGTCCATCTCCCTTGAGCCCTCCTCCGGAGCGTTGTTTTGCCCCACCCACCTCCCCAGTCCGCCACCAACGAGTCGTGACTCCTGATCCCCCACGGGGGGGGGATCTCCTAGCCTAAGCAGATGCCCTCCTCTTGCCTCAAGAGCAGCGCCACTGGCTAATGGAGTCATGCGCCAAAGTATTTGCCATGCATGCCGATTGCTAAATAAAGTTTGTTAAATCTTACCGACTGGCCTCTCATGATTGAAATTAAATTTATACTGTTTAATAACAATCGAAAAAGTTGCTCGTAGCTGCTTTAAGACAGAGATAATTTAACATAACATTAGTATTAAACATTAATTCAGTATTTTTTTTTTTTTTTTGTCTGGGTGCCCAAGTATAACCCATTTTCAATGGTTTTAAATTGAAAAAATGAAATGGGGGGGAATCAGTTTTTTTTTTTTTTTTCAGTTTCTTTTTCTTAATGTTTTTGTTTTTCCGTTTTTTCCCCCGTTTTCGCTTTCGTTTTCCGTTTTAAACTTTGAAACAGAAAAACGTTTTTAGCAAAAAAAAATTCTTTTTTACTTTTTTTTCCCTAAATTCATGGCAGGCCACTTAAAAACGGGCAGCGGGCCGCAGTTGGCTCGCGGGCCGTAGTTTGGCCACGCCTGGCCTATACTATTCCCCCGACGAACGTTATGCAGACTGCAGCTGTTTGATATGCGGGCGTCGTCTTTCAGAACGGAGTAGGCTACGGACGCTAATTAGGCTACTTAATGGGAATAATTTGCTTTACACAAAAATGGAACCAAAAGATAAGAATTAGCCTTGTACCTAATAGGCTACATGATGGTGCAT